>NC_083243.1:132036821-132336821 GCF_032191835.1 Heteronotia binoei | reverse complement strand
CATCACCCACCACCAGTGCCTCACCCCATGCTCTAAGTCCACACAGTAGAGTCCTCTGAGACAGAGTCCCCTGCCATGTGTCCTACCTAAAGTGTTGTGCGTGGCCAGAGTGGAAGTTTTTGTAGGGAGGGAGGCCCATGGTTGGATGATGGGGAGGGGGCTTGGCCAGCCCAGGGCAGGAAGGGATTGGTGTGGAGTTTAGTTGGCTCCCTGAGGAGTTCTGAGACTGTGCCAGGAGCAGCAGCAAACTTTATTTTCATGATCCATGGGTGTCTATGGGATAAGCCAGCTGTTTCCTTTAAAAGGGGTAAATTCTCTGAGATGAGGAGGCATGTGAAGAGGAAACTGAAAGAAAAGGTAAATACAGTCAAAACCCTTGGGGAAGCTTGGAGGCTATTTAAAACTACAATCCTAGAAGCTCAGATCAAATATATACCACAAGTTAGGAAAGGCACAAATGGGTATAAGAAAAAGCCTACACGGTTAACAAACAAATAAATGGAAGCTGTAAAAGGTAAGAAGGACTCCTTTAAGCGGTGGAAAGCTAGTCCAAGTGAGATTAATAAAAGGGAACACAGGCTGTGGCAAATCAAATGCAAGACTGTGATCAGGCAGGCAAAAAGGGACTATGAGGAGCATATTGCAAAAAACATAAAGACCAACAATAAAAATTTCTTCAAATACATTAGAAGCAGGAAACCAGCCAGGGAGGCAGTGGGGCCCTTGGATGACCAAGGGGCAAAGGATTACTGAAGGAGGATAGGGAAATGGCTGAGAAGCTGAATGCATTTTTTGCTTCCATCTTCACTGTGGAAGATGAGAAGTGTTTGCCTGCTCCAGAACCACTAATTTTGGAAGGGGTGTTAAAAGACCTGAGTCAAACTGAAGTAACAGGAGAGGAGGTCCTACAACTGATAGATGAATTAAAAACTAATAAGTCACTGGGTCCGGCATACATCCAAGAGTTCTGAAAGAACTCAAAGTTGAACTTGTGGATCTTCTGACAAAAATCTGTAATCTTTCATTGAAATCTTCCTCCGTTCCTGAGAACTGGAAGGTAGCAAATGTCACCCCCATCTTTAAAAAAGGTTCCAGAGGAGATCTGGGAAATTACAGGCCAGTCAGTCTGACTTCAATACCGGGAAAGTTGGTAGAAAACATTATCAAGGACAGAATGAGTAGGCACATTGATGAACACAAGTTATTGACTTCCAGAAAGCTTTTGATAAAGTTCCTCATCAAAGGCTCCTTAGTAAGCTTGAGAGTCATGGAGTAAAAGGACAGGTCCTCTTGTGGATCAAAAAGTGGCTAATTAATAGGAAGCAGAGAGTGAGTATAATTGGGCAGTCTTCACAGTGGAGGATAGTAAGCAGTGGGGTGCCTCAGGGCTCAGTACTGGGTCCCATGCTCTTTAACTTGTTCATTAATGATCTGGAGTTGGGAGTAAGCACTGAAGTGGCCAAGTTTGCAGATGACACTAAATTGTTCAGGGTGGTGAGAACCAGAGATAATTGTGAGGCACTCTAAAGGGATCTGTTGAGGCTGGGTGAGTGGGCGACAACATGGCAGATGAGGTTCAATGTGGCCAAGTGCAAAGTAATGTACATTGGGGCCAAGAATCCCAGCTACAAATACAAGTTGATGGGTTGTGAACTGGCAGAGAATGACCAAGAGAGAAATCTTGGGGTTGTGGTAGATAACTCACTGAAAATGTCAAGACAGTGTGCATTGCAATGAAAAAGGCCAACGCCATGCTGGGAATTGAAAATAAATCAGCCAGTATCATAATGCCCCTGTATAAATGGATGGTGCGGTCTCATTTGGATTACTGTGGACAATTCTGGTCACCGCACCTCAGAAAGGATATTATAGAATTGGAAAAAGTGCAGAACAGGGCAACTAGAATGATTAAAGGTTTGGAACACTTTCCCTATGAAGAAAGGTTAAAACGCTTGGGACTCTTTAGCTTGGAGAAACGTCGACTGCGGGGTGACATGATAGAGGTTTACAAGATTATGCATGGGATGGAGAAAGTAGAGAAAGAAGTACTTTTCTCCCTTTCTCACAATACAAGAACTCGTGGGCATTCAATGAAATTGTCACGGGCTGAGGCCAGGTCAGGCAAAGTCCAGGGGCAGTCCAAGGTCTGTAGCTGGTGAGCAAAGAGGGTCCAAGGCGCCAAAACCGAATCACAGTCCAGGTATCGAAGGTCAGAGGTTCAGAAGCCGAAGTCAGGGGGTCCAGAAGTCAAAGCCAAAGTCAGGGAGTCCAGAAGCCAAAGTCAAAAGCCGAAGTGGATGCTAGAACGTCAGGTAAGTGACTAGTTGCTTCCACAAAGCCTCCTCCCAAAGCCCACAGCTATATAGCCCTCTGCTGGCTGTTGCCCATTTGGGCTAATTGCTGGCTCAGAGAGGCAGCCAGGATCCTGCTGAGACTCAAGCATCCTCCCTCCAGAAGGGCCAGAATCCTTTCAAAACTCAGGGTTCAGGGAGCGTCTTGCTCGTGAGCATGCCGCCCTCCTCCGATCCCTGAGGTCCTGACGAAGGCGGTCACGCACACGAGCCACCCGAGAGGGCGAGGCAGGGGGGCTTGGATCTTCTCCAGCAGGAGGCAGGGGCACTGGTGCAGGTGGCAGGGGCACAGTTTCTTCTGCAGGCTCAGCTTCTTCTGCAGGGTCCCCAGCACCCATGACAGAAATTGCTGAGCAGTCAGGTTAAAATGGATAAAAGGAAGTACTTCTTCACCCAAAGGCTGATTAACATGTGGAATTCACTGCCACAGGAGGTGGTGGCAGCTACAAGCATAGCCAGCTTTAAGAGGGGATTGGATAAAAATATGGAGCAGAGGTCCATCAGTGGCTATTAGCCACAGTATACATATATATGTGTGTGTATGTATGTATATATATGTGTGTGTGTGTACACACACACACATATATTGGCCACTGTGTGATACAGAGTGTTGGACTGGATGGGCCATTGACCTGATCCAACATGGCTTCTCTTATGTTCCTTGTTGTAACTTTATGCCTCGCGCAGGGAGCATTTCCAGGCTGAAAGGTCTTAGGAAGCCAACAAACTCTGGCCACGCTCCCAACGCTGCCCTGTCTACACCAGCGTGGCCATCTATACCTCAGTTGTGCCACTGGCCAGCCGTGGCACCCCTCCACCTGAAGTCATGAGCCTGCTCAAGAGCCCTTACACTGAGGTAACATCCAGTTGCGCTGGTGTAAAGTGACTTAGACTCACATAACTGCCATTTATGCCAACACAGGAGTTAGTTTGCTTCTAGAGCACTCCCCCACTTTAGGATTGGGCTGTTACCACCACTCTTAGATGGTAAGGATGGTAAGAAGCAAAATGTAACATCCAATTTTTATCATTGTGTTAATAAAGTTTAAGAGCCATCTTGTCCTCCTGATTTCTAAACACTTCAGTATCCAAAAATTGTATGACCGACATATGATGATGTAAATCAAATTTAATGGATTCATGAATGGAATTGATCTGTAATTGAAAATCATGAATTACATGAATATTAGAAATAATTTAAAAAGTCATCAATAAAACAGTTGTAGAAAAAAATATACCCTAGAAAAGAATTATGCTCAGCTGACATTATAAATCTTTTTTTTAAATCCATATATAATATAATAATAATACTTTTTATTTATATCCCGCCCTCCCCGCCAGTGCAGGCTCAGGGCAGCTCACAATATACGAGTATAAAATGCAATAAAACCATACATAGTAAATTACAATTTCAATAATAAAATCATCATTAAACCATTAACAACTATATTAAAATTAACATTGTGGTGCTATAACTTAGGTCTTAATAAAATTCAGTGGCTAAAACATGTCCAGCGAAACTGTCTTGGCTCAGTATTAGGTGAAGGCTAGTTTGAAGAGGTAGGTCTTACAGGCCCTGTGGAACTGATCTAAACATCGCAGGGCCCGTACCTCCTCCGGGAGTTGATTCCATAGCAGTGGGGCTACAATGGAGAAGGCTCGATCCCGGATGGTCAAACTAGGTGCCGCTGGGGGCTACCCATTGCTATGCCACAAGATTGAAAGAAAAATGAAGAATCAAATCTAAAATATTTATTTTCCAAAATAATATCCAATAATTCCATCAAAAAGTAGGTCAGTAGAGATTGCTCAGATCTAGAGTCCAGAATGGTCTAAGCAACCACCCTAACTTCATCTTGAGGAACGTTAGAGTAAAGTGCTCTAGCATCCATAGTCACAAGTGCCATATTTTCATCATAAGAACATAAGAGAAGCCATGTTGGATCAGGCCAACGGCCCATCCAGTCCAACACTCTGTGTCACACAGTGGCAAAAAATTTTATATATACACACACACTGTGGCTAATAGCCACTGATGGACCTGTGCTCCATATTTTTATCTAAACCCCTCTTGAAGGTGGCTATACTTGTGGCCGCCGCCACCTCCTGTGGCAGTGAATTCCACATGTTAATCTCCCTTTGGGTGAAGAAGTACTTCCTTTTATCCGTTTTAACCTGTCTGCTCAGCAATTTCATCGAATGCCCACGAGTTCTTGTATTGTGAGAAAGGGAGAAAAGTACCTCTTTCTCTACTTTCTCCATCCCATGCATTATCTTGTAAACCTCTATCATGTCACCCCGCAGTCGACGTTTCTCCAAGCTAAAGAGTCCCAAGCGTTTCAACCTTTATTCATAGGGAAAGTGCTCCAGCCCTTTAATCATTCTAGTTGCCCTTCTCTGGACTTTCTCCAATGCTATAATATCCTTTTTGAGGTGCGGCGACCAGAACTGCACACAGTACTCCAAATGAGACCGCACCATCGATTTATACAGGGGCATTATGATACTGGCTGATTTGTTTTCAATTCCCTTCCTAATAATTCCCAGCATGGCGTTGGCCTTTTTTTATTGCAAATGCACATTGTCTTGACATTTTCAGTGAGTTATCTACCATGACCCCAAGATCTCTCTCTTGGTCAGTCTCTGCCAGTTCACACCCCATCAACTTGTATTTGTAGCTGGGATTCTTGGCCCCAATGTGCATTACTTTGCACTTGGCCACATTTCATGTCCCTCAATAAGGTTAATAAAATGTGTAGTATCTTTTATATAAGAATCCATTTGACATGCAAAAGGATGTAGAGAGATTCATCAATTGTGCCAGAGGGTCAGGAACTGAGTCCATGCCCGACACTGTGGGTCTCCCCGGAGGGGGCAGACCCCTTTTATGGATCATTGGTAGTGCATAAAATAGAGGTGTTCTGGGGGTCTCCTTTACCAAAAATTTAGTTAATTTTTAATAATCCCAAAATTCAAAGCCTCAGTAACTGTAATATCAATTAGCCTCTGTATGTGTTTAGTTGGGTCTGAAGGGATGTGGAGTGTAATACTTAGTATTATTCAATAAAGTGACTGCCATAGATATCTAAAATAACTACCCTCCCGCCCTTCTCAGCTTTCTGTATCACTATGTTTTTATCCATAAAGAGGGTTCAAATTGCTTTTCTTTCCTCAAGTCTCATGGTCATTTGTGGTCCCATTTGTCTGGCTGAGGATATTACCACTAGAACTTAGGTTCCAGTGGAAGTTTATCATGGGAGTTGACCCTCAGTCCAAAACTCTTCAGGTACCTGTTGGGTACTGAACCCCATTTATCCAACTCCAATTTTCACAGCTTTCGACAACCTGATTATAGATGCATTTGCCACCAATCTGAACACCAATCAGCAGAATGAATCCATTACTGGGGTCACTGGGGGACAATTTTATGAACCAATGGTCAGCATTTGTCTCTTGTCATTCAAAAGTATGCAGTCTCTTACCCATAAAAGTACAGATGCTTTGTAATATAGCTGCTAATCTGGTAGACCCATGCCTGTTCTTAGTTTAGAGTCCTGCAATGTCTTTAGTTTAATTCTAGGTTTTTTGCCTTGCCAAACATATTTAGCAACCATCTTGTTCAGTTCTTGAAAAAATCCTCTATTTAAAAGTATTGGAATAGTTTGAAATAGAAATAATAATCTTGGTAAAATATTCATCTTTATTAGGGCTATTCTTCCCATTAAAGATAAGTTTAGATCATGCCATGTTTCTAAATCTTTTTTAATTTCTTTGAGTATTTTATCATAATTGTCTGCTTTTAGGTTGCTGGATCTATTTGAAATAACCACAGCTAAATATTTAATTTTTTTTTTCATAAGAAAACCCTGATTTATTTATTTATTTATTTATTCCGTAATTTATATCCCGCCCTTCCCACAGAATGGCTCAGGGCGGCTCACAACAACGACAAAACGATAAAACAATAAAACAGAAGCAAAGTTATTACATTTAAAAGTTAAGCATTCAAAAACCTAAAAACTATAACATTATAACATTAAAACTACACAGTATAAAACACAGCAGTTTAGCAGGCTACATTTAACCAGTCAGGCGTAGGCTAACCGGAAGAGGGTTGTCTTACAGGCCCTGCGGAACTGAGTAAGATCCCGCAGGGCCCTCACCTCTTCCGGTAGCTGGTTCCACCATGTTGGAGCCATTGTAGAGAAAGCCCTGTCTCTAGTCGCCTTGAGATGGACTTCCTTAGGCCCAGGGATGGTGAGGAGATTTTGAGTCCCAGACCTCAGTACTCTCTGGGGAACGTGTGGGGAGAGACGGTCCCTCAGGTAGGCAGGTCCCAGGCCATATAGGGATTTCTGCTGGAAGGCTTGAACTTGTTCCGTCGTCATATTTTTTGTCAAAAATTTTGTTTTGTGATAATTAATCTTTAATCCTGCATAATAGCCAAATTGTTTAATCTTGTTTATAAGGCAGTCAATTGAGTTCATTGGTTGTTCTAATATAAAAACTAAATACTCAATGCACAGCAGCCAAGAAGGTCAGAGCGCCTGCTCCGGCTGCAACGCCACTGAGGATGTTCTCCGCAGCTGAGAACGAAACGTCTGGAAGGAAAACTTTCTCCAGTAGAACACGGCACTTGAGCCCGAAAGATTCTACAAACCCTAATTAAAACTAAATCATCAGCAAAAGCTCTCAGTTTATATTGTTCATCTTTTATCACAGCTCCCTTTATGTTTGGATCTTCCCTTATTTGGTTATTCAACATTTCTAAAGATAAAATGAAAAGTAGAGGCGACAATGGACAGCCTTGCCTTGTACCTTTTTGAATTTTAATAAACATCTGTTGATTCGCCATTCACTGTCACTCTTGCATTTTGTGAACAGTATATTGCTTCTATTACTCTTAGAAAATTTTCACCACACTCCATACCTTTCAATTGTTGTATCATAAAACGCCAACGAACACTATCAAATGCTTTCTCAGCATCTAGACAAATTAAGGCCAGTTGCTTCTCTGGATGTCTCTCATAATATTCCAGAATATTACAAACTGTTCTGACATTATCTTTCAGATATCTTTTAGGAAGAAATCCCGCTTGATCATAATGTATTGTAGATTGTAAAATTTTCTTCAGGCGTTGCGCCAATATTGCAGCAAAAAATGTATAATCTACATTTAAAAGGGAAATTGGTCTATAGTTTTTAATATCTTTCAAATCATTATTTTCTTTTGGGATCAAAGATATTGTTGCTTCTTGCCATGAGGCTGGTATTTGACCTTCATCTTGGATCTTTTCAATAAGGCGTTTGAATGGTAAAAGTAAAGAGTCTTCATAAGCTTTATAAAATTCTGCAGGTAAGCCATCTGGTCCAGAAGTTTTACCATTCTTTTGAGATGCCATTGCCTCTCCAAGTTCCCTTATTGTTATTGGCTCATTTAAGGTTTTTTGTTGTTCCTCTGTGAATTTGTTAAGGTTATTTTGATTAATATATTCTTCTAACTCTGTTTTCTGAACTTAATTCTCTCCATATAGTTTTGTATAGAACTACTCCACAATTTGCTGTATTTCTTGTTTTTGACTTTTCTCTTTATTGTTCTCATCTTTCAGTGTCATAATTGTTCCTTTAGCATTCTCTTTTCTCATCCTATACGCCAACCACCTTCCATGCTTATTAACATGTTCAAAAAAGCTTTGTCTAGCGTACCTTAGTTTAATTTCCATCTCTTCCATAAGAATTACATTCAGTTTATGTTGCATTTCTTTCACCTTTTTTTGAAATTCAAATTTTGTTGGTTGTTTTTTAAGATTCTTTTCAGCTTCTCCGGCTTGTGATATTAAATTTTGGAAATTTTCAGTTCTCTCTTTCTTTTTCTTGCTGCTATATCTAATTGCAAGACCCCTATAATACGCTTTAGCAGTGTCCCAAACTACTTGCATTTTTACCTCTTGTGTTATATTTTGTTTTAAAAAGTATTCCATCTTCGCCTTGGATTCTTTAAAAAAGTCTTTATCTTTCAAAATTGAAATATTTAAATTCCAAATTTTTCTCTTCCATAAACCTTTTAGCTTTATCATTACAGAACTATGGTCTGAGATAACCCTTGTTTGAATTTCTACATCAGTTAGATCTTTAATCAAACTTGCTGAAAGTCAACACATATCAATTCTTGACTAGGTTTGATGACTGGAAGAATAATATGTAAAATCTTTAGAATTGGGATATCTTGTTCTCCATACATCTACCAGGTCCATTTCTTCTGCTAATTTCCAAAAACTTACTGGTAACTTAAGACCTTTATTTTTCATCTGTTCGTGCATTTTTTTATCCAGTTGTCTATCTGAAACTGCATTAAAATCTCCTATTAAACAATATTGTGCATATTCCAAATTTGATAATTTAAGACGCAGGTCTTGAAAACATTTCTCTTGGTGATCATTTGGGGCATAAATATTTGCAAGTAAAATTTTTTTATTTTCCACTATGATTTCCACCAATAAAATTCTTCAGAGGCAAATTGCAATTGCAGGTTAAATTTATCTTTAATATATATTGCCACACCCCGTTTCTTCTTGTAGTTGTCTGTTGCTGTGAATAAATTGCCCAATTTTTTGTTTTTCAAAAGATGTTGGTCTTTTATTAAAATATGAGTATCTTGTAAGCAAATTATATCCATTTCCAATTTTGCCAAATATCTAAATGTCTTCCTCCTTTTAACAGGAGAGTTAAGTCCATTCACATTAATTGAAACTATTGACGCCATTATGGGTTTGGATTATCATTATCTTTCTTATCCTTTTTGTGTCGCTTGTATATGTGAGAAGCGACAGCTTATAGCACATGCTGTAAAAGTGAAACTAGATCTGGAAGCTAGATGATCTAGATGACAGCAGGTGGCTGGGTGCCAGAGGTATTGCATCAGCCAGCACAGTCAGCATGACACAGCAAGTTGCTGATTGGCTGGTCAATGTATAAATGTACAAAGTCACTATGGTGTATGTGAGTTAATGGAGTTGGAGTTGCAGCAGAGCATACTGTCGGAGAGAAGAGTGATTGGTGTGTAAATAAATGTATATAGTGGTTTTACAGCTACTGTGTACAACCTTCATTCTTGCATTGCTAAGAATCACCCTCTTGGACTAAGTGCATTGACATTTTGAGGTGTTGCCTTGTATGGTATCTCCATGGTTCATTTGGATTTTCTTCCCCAGAGCCTTCTCCTTCTTCCTCCTCTTCCTCCTTCTTTTTTTTAACCTTCTTTCTCTTCCATTCTTTTCAAAAAGTTCTGAGCTTTAAAGATGGAATTAATCCTGTATCTGTTCTCCTGATATGTAAAGAGAAGGCCCTCTGGCATTAGCCACATAAAGGGTATTTCTCTTCTTCTCAAAAAGTCTGTTAAGTCTTGGTATTCTCTCCTCTTTTGTCTCAAAGGCCAGGGAACCTCTCTCAAAATTTTCACCGTGTTTCCAGCTATCATCATCAGTCTGTCTCTTACTTGTTTTAAGATCTCATCTTTAGTCCTCTTTCTTGTGAATCTCAAGTGAACTTCACTAGGTAGTTTGTTTTGTCTTGTATAGCTTGAAGGTACCCATCTGACTTGATCAAATTCTTCTTCCATCCTCTCAGGAGTCACCTGCAAGATTTCAGCTAAGGCTTCACTTAGAATTTTCTGTAAGTCTTCATTTTTCTCTTCTGGTATGTTTTGAAACCTCAACATATATGCAGCTCTATCTACTTCCAGTTGTAAAAGTCTAGAGTCTTGTAAGTTCCTGTTTTTTTTCCACCTTTTGATTAATCTCTGTCACCTGACCCTCTAATACTTTTAGAGCTTTGTTAGTCTCAGCTGTTTGTCTGGTATTCTCTGAAAGATCTTTTTGTATCTGTACCATCTGTTCACCAATGTCATCTACTTTGCCAGTTAGTTGTACTATAGCAGTCATTAAAGCAGCCTGCATCTCTTTCATGTCTCCTGGCATGGTTGTAAATTTGCCTGGTCCATATGGATTGCTAGGTGAAATAAATGTTTGTTTTCCTTCGTTGTTATCTTTTTTTCCCCGTTTCCTTGGGACCACTCATTGTTATTAAAATAAAAACACTCACAGGTACCTCTTCCCCGTTTGTTTAGAAACTCTGTAATCCTGTTTGTACCAGATAAACTGCTCCACCAAAAAGTATCCTTGTTAAAAAGCAGTTCAAAAAATATCAGCCTTCTAACTTCTATCACCAATTTATGTTAGTCAAAACACTACTAAAAATAATAATAAACACCCCTTTTCAGTTCACCACAGTAGATAGTCAAAGGAAAAAACAATTCAGTTCAGTTCACTGAAGCTGCAGCCATTGCCTGTTATATGAAGCAGAGCTAGTTCAATTGTAATTCAGATCAGCACCAGGTCTTTCCATTAGATTCCAAATATAAAAGCTGCAAAATATAAATCTGTAATCCAGGGCTGATTACCCGATTTATAATCCAAGAGTGTGACCCAAATTCAGCTGTAGACCAGTAATCCAGACAACGAAAAGAAAAACCAAGAAAAAAACCAACAAACCCAAAAATAAAGGTAAAAAGAACAAGTGCATAAAACCAAATAATCCAGATGCAGAGGCTACAAAATATAAATCTGTAATCCACGGCTGATTACGCTATTTGAAATCCAAGTATGACCCCCAAAACCAAACAAAAAATCAATAATCCAGACAAAAAGGAAAAAAGCCAGAAAATTCAAAAATAAAAACATATAGGTTCACAAAAAATGAAATCCCAAACCAAAAGTCTTTAAAACCTTATATAAAAAAGTCTTTAAAACCATATAAAAAAAAATAATCCAACCAGAAATGTATACAGGACAAAAATAAAAAATAAAGTACCAGATAGAATGCTTACATCCACTAAAATAGATAGAAATCCAGCTTTTTAAAAGTCTACAAAATAGACAAACCTCTCTTCTCGCAACCAAAGGTCCTGCAATGTCCTAAAATCCAGGTACCCAGCAATTTCTTATAAATTCAGTCAAAGCACTTGAACTTGCACTTCAAGGAAAAAAGTTTTTTAAACCAGCCACCTTTCACATCCAACTGCACTTATCAGCCAACATCTTCCCCAAGAAGCAAAACGTTTTCATCTCTCAACGAGGGTTTAATACAAGTCAGTTAGTTCAACCATCCATTGCAGATTGAAAAAATCTCTTGCTGCATGTATTTTCAATATATCCGATTAGGCAAACTTTTAAAAGCCTTGGAAAAGAGGGGGGGTTCCTCCTCCCTTTCTCAGTCTCCTGTGTTACTTTAAGTCTGCTCCTTATTCTCCTTTTTCCCTGCAACTTGCTACTAATCCAAACACAAATATGGGGAAACACTTACAATATTAAGAAGATCAGTGTCCTTATTCTTGAAGATATGAGTCCTGAAGAACCAAACTGTAATGTGTAGGAAAAGAAAAAGAAAGAAAATTGGTGGCTGACTTTTTGGCCATTCAAAAATGGTGATCGGGAGGCTGATGCTAGAGACAAGCGGGATCATAAGCAGCCGCCTCCGCTGACATTCCTGATCCACCACTTTGATTCTCTTGCCTTCTGGGACCCTTCCTGGGCCCCAGAATCGAGTCGACCTTCGAAGGGTGACCCCTCAACAACCCGATTTGAAAGCAGCTCTGGACGTGACGGTCCAAGCCGCTTTCACTCGCAAGCCACTGAAACCGGAAGTTCAGTAACCATTAAATACAGACTGAGTGTGACATGTTCTGTCTAGCACCTTTTAGTAAGCAGGTTGTGGCATCCTGTGCCAACTGGAGTTTCTTTGGCATTCTAAATTTTGGCATTCTGAATTTTTATTGGAAGCAGATTTACAAAAAACCATAATTATCTATTTAATCTTGCTATATTAACACAACATAAACATTAATCTTTGCTTCTTTACTTTCTTTTCTTTTTTTCATCATCACTATTATTGCTATGCTTAACTATTATAATAGAAAAAAAGCTTGCATTTCAACCAGGATGGCCAGAAGGGTCCTGAAGGGAAACATCAGCCCCTCTTCCCAAGGACTGAGAAAAAAACCTAGAAAGTATATACATATATATATATATAAATAATAAACAATAAACAATGGGGGAACATACCCAAATGCTATGCCATTCCAACCTGCTTAATGCTACAGAAGAGAAAAATGAATAACAAATATAAATCAAGTAAATCTATTAAATTATTTTTACCCAAGTCCTAACTTCAAAATGAGTCCAAATTTTCTTCAGTTTCTAAAGTCTTCAAGCACACATACTTTAGATACTTTTCCAGGAGTTGAAGGAGAGTGTTCTTTTCTTTTGCTTGTTTTATTGTTCGTTGGTTCATATGCTAAAGAATTATAGCAGCCAACATTTGTTCACCAGTTGTAACATCAAAAGCAATATAATGATTTTGTCCATGTTGAACAGATAGCTGCCAGATCGAAGCTAGCAATATTTAATTCCATAGTCTCAGCACTTAGCTGTTGTTCCTTTAAGATCTCTTCTTATTTTTAAGAATTCCAGAGGTAAATCAGGGAAGACTTGAATCTTTATGTCCTGAAATGCAAAGCCATCCTGATCTCTGGCTTCTAGTATGAAAATCTTTGAATTCAACAAGTATGTATCTAGTATATTCTAAGGAAGCAGATTTCTCTGTTCCCACTCGATGAACTCTCTGCAGGACTGGGACAACACCAGATTCCAACTTTAAAGTGCTCACAAGCCAATTAGCCATAAATAAACTGAATTCTACTCCAGCCTTGATGTTCTCTTTTGTTGTTGTTGTTCAGTCGCACAGTCAAGTCTGACTCTTTGCGACCCCATGGACAAAGTCATGCCAGGCCCTCCTGCCTTCCACTATCCTCCGAAGTCTGCTCAAATTTGTGTTAGTTACATCAGTAACGCTGTCCAGCCATCTCATCTTTTGCCGTTCCCTTCTTTTGCCTTCTGTCTTTCCCAGCATCAGGATCTTCTCCAGTGAGTGCTCCCTTCTCATTTGGTGGCCAAAGTATTTGAGCTTAAGCTTCAGCATCTGACCTTCTAGGAACAATAAGGGTTGATTTCCCTTGGACTGACTGATTTGATCTTCTTGCAGTCCAAGGGACTCTCAAGAGTCTTCTCCATCACCACAGCTTAAAAGCATCTAATCTTCTGCGCGCGGCCTTCCTTATGGTCCAGCTCTCACAGCCATACATTACTACTGGGAATACCATCACTTTGACTATAAGGACTTTTGTTGGCAGGGTGATGTCTCTACTTTTTATTATACTGCCCAGGTTCGCCATAGCTGTCCTCCCAAGGAGCAAACGTCTTTTAATTTCATGGCTACAGTCACCATCTGCAGTAATCTCGGATCCCAGAAATGTGAAGTCTGTCACTATTTCCAAGTCTTCCCCTTCTATTTGCCAAGGTTTGATGCCATGATCTTAGTTTTTTTGATGTTGAGTTTCAAGCCTACTTTTGTGCTCTGCTCTTTCACCCTCAACAAGAGGTTCTTCAGGTCCTCTTCACTTTCTGCCATTAGAGTGGTATCATCTGCATATCTGAGATTGTTGATGTTTTTCCCGGAAATCTTAATTCCAGCTTCTGCTTCATTCAGGCCAGCATTCTGCATGATGTACTCTACATATAAATTAAATAAGCAGGGTGACAATATACATCCTTGTCAAACTTTTCCTATTCTAAACCAATCAGCTGTTTTATATCCCATTCTGACAGTTGCTTCTTGACCCTTATACAGGTTTCTCAGGAGACATGTGAGGTGGTCTGGTACTCCCATCTCTTTAAGAACTTGCCACAGTTTGTTGTGATCCACACAATCAAAGGCTTTAGCATAGTCAATGAAGCAGAAATAGACATTTTTTCTGGTACTCCCGTGCTTTCTCCATAATCCAGTGAATGTTGGCAATTTGATCTCTAGTTCCTCTACCTCTCGGAAACCCAGCTTGAACTTCTGGTAGTTCTGGTAGTTCCTGATCTACATACTGCTGAAGCCTAGCTTGTAGGATCTTTAACATGACCTTGCTGGCATGTGAAATGAGTGCAATGGTGCGATAGGTTGAACATTCCTTGGCATTACCCTTCTTTGGGATTGGAATATAAACTGATCTTTTCCAATCCTGTGGCCACTGTTGCGTTTTCCACATTTGTTGATATAATGTGTGCATCACTTTAACAGCATCATCTTTTAGGACTTTGAATAGCTCAACTGGGATACCATCATCTCCGCTCGCTTTGTTGTTAGTAATGCTTTCTAAGGACGATTTGACTTCACACTCCAGGATGTCTGGCTCGAGGTCAGCGATTTCACCGTCATGGTTGTCAAGGGCATTGAGATCCTTCTTGTATAATTCTTCTGTGTATTCTTGCCACCTCTTCCTGATCTCTTCTGCTTCTGTTAGGTCACCGCTGTTTTTGTCCTTTATTATGGCCATCTTTGCACAAAACATTCCCTAGATTTCTCCAATTTTCTTGAAGAGATCTCTTGTCCTTCCCATTCTGTTATTTTCCTCTATTGTTTTGCATTGTTTATTCAAGAAGGCCTCCTTATCTCTCCTTGCTGTTCTGTGGATATCTGCATTCAGTTGGGTGAATTTTTCCTTTTCACCTTTGCCTTTCGCTTTCCTTCTTTCCTCAGCTATTTGTAAAGCCTCATCAGACAGCCACTTTGCTTTCTTGCATTTCTTTTTCTTCAGGATGGTGCTGATTGCTGCCTTCTGTACAATGTCACGAACTTCTGTCCATAGTTCTTCAGACACTCTATCAACTCTAGTTCCTTAAACCTATTCTTCACCTCCACTGTATATTCATAAGGGATGTGATCAAGGTCAAACCAGAATGGCCTAATGGCTTCCCCAGTTTTCATCAGTTTAAGCCTGAATTTTACGAGTAGCTCATGATTTGAGCTGCAGTCAGCTCCAGGTCTTGTTTTTGCTGACTGTAAGGAGCTTCTCCATCTTTGACTGCAGAGTATATAATCAATCTGATTTCTGTGTTGCCCATCAGGTGATGTCCAAGTGTAGAGTCGTCTTTTAGGTTGCTGGAAGAGGGTGTTCGCTATGACCAGTTTGTTCTCTTGACAAAACTCTATTAGCCTTTGCCTGGCTTCGTTTTGTTCTCCAAGGTCAAACTTGTCAGTTGTTCCAGTCACCTTTTGACTTCCTACTTTGACATTCCAGTCCCCTATGATGAGGAGGACATCTTTTTTGGGTGTTAATTCTAGAAGGTGTTGTAGATCTTCATAGAACTGGTCCACTTCAACCTCTTCTGCATCAGTGGTTGGGGCATAAACTTGGATTACTGTGATATTGAATCGTTTGCCTTGGATATGGACTGAGATCATTCTGTCATTTTTGAGATTATATGCCATTACTGCCCTACTCACCCTCTTGTTAACTATAAAGGCCATACCATTTCTTCTACGGGGCTCTTGCCCACAATAATAGATATAGTGATCCGCTGAGTTAAATTCACCCATTCCCGTCCATTTTAGTTCACTGATTCCTAAGATGTCGATGTTCAGTTTTGCCATCTTTTGTTTGACTACATTCAGCTTACCTTGATTCATAGATCTTACATTCCACGTTCCAATGCAGTATTGATCTTTGCAGCATCGGACTTTCCTTTCACCCTCAGACACATCCACAACTGAGCATCCTTTTGACTTTGGCCCAGCCACTTCACTCTTTCTGTGGTTACTTGGACTTGCCCTCCGCTCTTCCCCAGTAACATATTGGGTACCTTCTGACCTGAGGGGCTCATCTTCCAGAGCCATATCTTTTAGCCTTTTGTTACTGTCCATGGGGTTTTCTTGGCAAGGACACTGGAGTGATTTGCCATTTCCTTCTCTAGTGGATCACATTTTGTCTGTGTTCTCAGCTGTGGCCTGTCCATCTTGGGTGGCATAGCCTATAGCCTCACTGAACCGCACAAGCCCTCTCGCCACATCAAGGCAGCAATCCATGAGAGGCTGACATTCTCTTGGAACCCTCTAAACTTCTAAGAGAGTTCTCGATGATGATAATCAAGCATCAGAATGTGTTCCCTTGCCCAGATGTCAGATATTTTGGAGGCTAATTGGCTTTCTAGTTCTATTACTTTCTTAATGGCTTTATCTGTCTTTTGATTAGTCTGTTTATACATTTGTTCTAGTTCATTTAGGCATTGGCAAATTGGTGTTAGCATTTCCAAGATATCAGCTTGCATTAAGAAGTTCATCATGAGCAAACTCTCAGCTGGCTTTAACTCACCCTGCTTTGCGGAGAAGGTAGATGGAACCTCTGTTGATGAAAAGAATTCTGTTAAGAGGCAGACAGTCTCTTCCTTTCTCTCTGCTTTCTTTCCCTTTTTAGTAGCTTTTGGAGGCATCATTCAAACTATAAATTTTGTTGCCAGGGAGGGTAAAAAAAATCAATATTATAAGCAGGTAAATGACGAGCACTGAGTAATGGCTCCCAGCCAGGAAATTGGTTGGAGCCCAACTGGAGTTTCTGAGTTGACTTCAAGGGTGGGCCCATGTAGAGTGTATCACCAGATTTATTTAACCATAGAATGTAGGAGAACCATAGAACAAAGTAAAAGTCAAGGTGCACCCTTAAAACCAACAAAGTTTTGTTCAGAATGTAAGCTTTCGTTCTGGGTGGGTTTATGCATATGTAAACAAAACATGCTCTCACCTACTTCTCAGTCTCTCCAGTTTCAAAGTGAATCAAGCCCAATGTGTTAGTAATCAGAATGCTTTCTTTTGTTTTTTAGAAACAAAACCATTGCACTGACGTAAAAGGAGATCCCCATTATAAGAATTTCAGAGTTTAGCTTTCTTGGGAGAAAAACATTTTAATTGATATGATAATTAGGAAGTGTATATAATAAATAATTACACATCTTTCTTTTTATTACTACTGCACATGGCTGTGGTTTCATTCATGCTAGATTAATCATTACTTTTTGCTGATTATTCAGAAATGCTAAATGATATAAAAACATCTGTATGTAGGATTACATAATGCTATACTATTGGTGGATTAAGGTTAAAGAGAAAATTGTTTATTATATATCTGTAGGTAGACCAAGAGTGGCCACTGAAAGATAATCAGTAGACAACAAACTGCTGTTTGTTCTTTCAAATTAATAACACAAATTGATTTGTGTTGTTAGAATGTGGAGTTAGAATGAAAGAACAAAACATTAGCTTGGATGATGTTTTATATGATTATTAGATAATGATTGATATCATTATTGTTCCACTTCCCTGGGCAACTCAGGATACCAGCTTTCATTTTGAGTGAAAGTGATTACTTCAAATCTCTAGGGGAAAAGTGCAGCATTCACAAGCATTGACCAAATGGAGTTAATTACCCGGCCCTTGACAAAGTTGTCTTGAAACTCTCAGGGCTGGCCTGGCCTATTATTTCCCAGCATGATGCAACTAATCTTAAAATAGATAATGTGCTCAAACTTTGGGGGTGGGGGGTGGGGCTAGTGGCCATTTTCTCTTGTCCAGTATGTTAGGTGTGCAGTACTCCAAGGATGGGGGCCTCCATATGGAAGAACACTAGTGAAACTAGTATTAATGAAGCCAGTGAAACAGAGACTGCATTTTTAGGTTGTGGTGCCTATTGTGTGTCTGATTTCTGTGTGAAAGGTGTGATGAATTTGCAAGTTTGCTAGAGAGTGCTTCTAAACTTAGTCATTAGTCTGTAAGATTTCCTCCTTTCCTCTGGCCCTTTAGTTTTAGTTCTGGCCCTTTCTGCTTTTGTGTTTACTATGGCTCTCACCTCCCACCTCTGTCGCTTTAAAAACCTGCTTCCATATTCACATGTGCACTCACCTCACTCTCCCATCAGATTTTTTAATTCCTTCTACATCCTTTTCCCAGCATTCTGCTGTCACTCCTCTGTATCTCTGTAGTTTCCAAGAGTGGTTTTTCAGAGCAGTATTTCACCCTCCTCTTCTTAATTAGCTTCCAAGCCTTTAAATGTAGAAACATTTCCTTGGACTTCCCCCTCCCCTCCTCTGGCAGGCTAATTGGTCTGTTCTTATTGGTCAGTTTCACACTATGCATGTCTTTTGAAATAGGAGATTAGAAAAGTCATTGCCTTTGTCTGACTCATTTGCAGGAACAGCAAGTTAGCTTGCTTAGTTTAAATGCTGAGCTACCGTATTTTGTATTTTTTTTGGGGGGGGGGGTTTCCTTTTAAATTGATTCTGACAATACACATTTCAAATGTGAGAATAATGCTGTAGCACCTACTTTGTGGCAGCAGCAGCCTTTTTTTTTTTAAAAAAAAAGTCTGGTCCATCTCAACATCTCCTTTTGTCATCTCATTTCTAAATAACAATGGGGGGACTCAGGCTGCAAAGCACTGAGGTCTCTGCCTCCTCTCCAGCCAAGTGGTCAGCATTGACTCTTACTAAATTTTTTAAGCAGTGCCTGGCAGTATTTTTTTCTCTCCAGCAAGCTTCTTGACTACTGATAAAAGGGGGGGGGGGTGGAGAACACTAATAGCTACCGCACAGTAAATTCAGCTGGAAGAGTCTCCTATTTCAAAAGGTAGACCCAGTGTGAAACTAACCAATCAGGAAAAACCAATCCCAGAACGCTACTCGCCTTTTCTCATTGGTTTGTAGAATATGTACACTGCAACTCACAACAGAAACCAAAGAGACAGAGAGAAAATGTAGAATGCAGGCACAGCATTCAAAGTAAACCCAACCAACTCGATTTCAGTGAACATCAGAAGTAGGCTGTCTATGCAGAATGGACCTCTAATAGATGTCTCTTGAGTCCAAGAGTCCTCAAATTCTGGCTGGGCTTAGTTACCAACACTGTTTTCTACTAGCAAGCCTCAAATTCTGATGTAATATTTTTTTATTCTGATGTGTTATAGTCTGTTGCCACACTAAAAGCTGAACCTTGTGGCACTTTAAGGAACTAGCATTACTACTCCCCCCATCACCAAATCCCCTTAAACTGGAAGTACAATAACAATATCATCCTCCCCTTTTGTTCCCATTATGGGCAATTTTCTCTGAGTTGGTTAGTTCTGAACTAGCCAAGTAGAAAGGACACATTTTATAGTAAATGTAACTTTAATCAGGTACCTAGCTTACTATTGACAAAAACAAGAACACACAAGAGAAGCTGCAACCACTCACAAACAGTCCACAAAAACTACAACCATTCCTTGCAACACACTCTTATTTAAAGTCCTCTTACTTAAAGTTTCTTATACATATGAACAACCCTGTCGGGCGGGGCACTTCCGGTTACAGCGAGACGAAGCGGTCGCGTTTCAAGCCATCAGGGCAGGAACGGATCGAACCGTGCGGCTTGGGGGGTTTTAGGACCCAGCAAGCTCCCGTCGGAGGAGCATTGCTAGCAGAAGGGGTCTTGGGGAGAGGCACGGGGGAACTTTTAGGTTCCTGGCTTTTCTACCCTCCCTTTGCCCCAACCACATCGTGCGCCATTAGGTGAGAGAGTCTCAGCTACCGGAGACAGAGGTGAAGGTGGAGGGCGTTTGGTGAAAGTAAATGAAACTAACCCAAAAACAGAAGACTAAGAGGAGACGAAAAGGAAAAAAAAAGGACAGTATATACCTGAAGTAAGGCGCTTTTTGTTATGGCTGCAAATTGGGCTTGCCTCGGTCGTGTATGTGGGTGTGGCTGAGAGAACTACTTTGAGACAACTACTTTGTGGCTGGCAAGAGGAGCAGAGGAACAAAGTCGGAGGAAGGAGGAAAGGAGGTGGGCGGTGGCAGCAGCAGCGGATTTGGCACCGAAGGAACAAACTGATTTTTTCTTTCCCTGTCTCACCTCCTCTCCGTGGCTAACAAACACCATAACTGTTGAAGGGCGTGGAAAAGAGAGGAGGCAGAAAGTGACAACCCTGTGCTACAAGAGTGGAAAGACCTCGAGTTAGAAAGTAAACTTCTTGAAACTTGCCTAAAACTAAAGACTCATTTAAAACACTGTGTGTAAAGATTGCTACGTGTTGTGGAGATCGGATGGGAGAAAATATACAATGTTATAGAAGATCTGATTTATATTAAGGATTAGGTGGACTATTTTTTTTGGTCTAAGAGCTGTAGAATAGTGAATAGTTCATTAAAAGACTGAGTTTGATCAATATAATATAAGTAACTTGGAAGAAGAAATTTAAAGACTAGAAAGACCAGAAAGACAAAAAGGGGGAATACGGACAAAGAAGAAGAGGAAGAAAGGGGAAACAGAAGGACTGAAGGAAGAAAGAAGAAAGAGAGGGAAAGCAAGGAATTAAATGCTGTTAGTCTATCACTGTATAATTTACAAAAGTGTGTGAATGTGTGTGGGTCTAAGTAAAAGTGTATGGTTAATGAGAAAGGATTAGGATGGAGAATGAATGAAGAAGTGAGTGTATGTAGTCTGCAAGAGGTAGTGAGTGGAGTGTTTGAAAGGGTTAAGTGGTGCAAGAGGAAGGCAAATAATGAATAATTATTGAAATCAGTTGAACATGAACCATTACTGCTTGGGGAAGAAATTGATTTAGACTAGTTGGTAAAGGGATACTAAATCTCTGTATTGGTGTCTTCATTCTATATTATTATATGATAATTTGAATTTCTCCTGCTTAACTCAATGATAGAGGGAATCATGTTGTCGCAGGATGCTCTCAAAATATTTCAGTCATCTTTTGAAGACTTTTTTATGGGGGCATTAAA
This sequence comes from Heteronotia binoei, assembly GCF_032191835.1. Classification (NCBI taxonomy): domain Eukaryota; kingdom Metazoa; phylum Chordata; class Lepidosauria; order Squamata; family Gekkonidae; genus Heteronotia; species Heteronotia binoei. Next base: position 132,315,770 of record NC_083243.1, on the reverse strand, counting down.
TCAGATGCAGAACAATTTAATGGAACAGATAGGGGGATTAAAATTTAAGCTTGATGGATTAGAAAATGGATTGAAGGACATAAAAACGGATATGACAAAGTTGACACAAACCAAAAATTCTATTGACACAAAACAAATACTAAAGGAGCAAGGTACAGGCGACTTGGAAATTAAACAGGAAGAATCAGAGAACAGGATTACTAGATCAGACATGTATAAGGTAAAATATACTTCAAGATTTTTAAGCATATCAGAAGAAATAAATGAGGATTTATTTTGTTCAGTAGTGGAAACATTGACCCCCACGCTGGAAAAAGAACAAAAAAAACCTGAGAGGGAAATTAAATATATATATAGGTTAAACTCTCTAAAGCTAAAAAAGAATGGCTCACTTAGAGAAATACATTCAAGAGACATAAGGAAACAGATCAAAGATGTAGTTTGGAGAAGGGAAAGGGAGAAACTTATTAGATCTAGAGGTCAGAAAAATAAAAAAATGAAAGAGATATTATGGATAATTAGGCATTTAACTCCAAAACCAAGAGAGGTTTTAAATAACCAAGAGAGAAATTGGCGTAAACGGAAGAAATACCAAAAATGGAGGATTTATTAGGAAAGAAATACCAAAAATGGAGGATTCATAATTGGATGGTGCTGCTGAATGGAATGCCAAAGCAAATAGTTAGACTAGGGGGGCAGGTCATACAGATGGTTAAAGGTGTATGGAAGTAAAGTATTATGCAAGGTGTCAAGCGTCATCGATAAAATATCTTTAATGAGTTTTCCTTGAGTGCAAGTGAAAAGGATAAATGGGTTTAATTTGTAATGTAATAGTGAAGGTGAATGTAGTAAATGGTGAATAGAGATAATGGAATTTGAATGTATATATAATTAGTGAAAACACTGCCTTCGACTTCTGTTTTAATAATATTTTCTTTTGTATGGTAACAGGCTTGTACACAATATATTAATTTAATAAACTATAAAAATATTTTTTAAAAAAACAAAAACAACCCTGTCATACAATTGAAATTAGACAGTCCTCCACAGTGACAAGGTCCCAGTGTTCCTATGGTCCATTTCTGCACAGTCAAGGTAGATGCATCCATCCAGAGCAAGCAGCAATAGTCTACAATCTTTTAAAAAGTTTTAGTGTCAGGTCATCCAGGCTTACATCAAATAAAGAGCCAAACAATTGCAATGCCAGAAGATAGTTGCAATGCCAGGAACGTTTTCGGCATCAATGGCCTTCTTCAGCTGGATATTTCAACAGTTATTTCATAGATGTAGCCATCTGATTTTCATACCTGAAGGACTTGCACAAGTTCACCACACCAATCACACAACCTTTGCCTAGCTCCCTGGATTGGACAAGATAGATACAAAGTAAGCACCTCTAAGACCTCTAAGTGCTAATGTTTTTAAGCATGTTTTATTTTAAGCTTTTAAAAAATCTTTGTTTGTGTCCTTTATAAAGATTATATCTCTGCTACCTGCCATTACGTTTTATGACATACATGGCCCAGCCTGACAAGGTTTCATTTACGTCAGTTTCAGCTCTCATAACAAATGAGTTTGACACTCCTGCTCTAGAAATTATACAAAAGATGATGGCCCTATATTTTATCTTGTCTAGCATATATATTTTCCTCAGCCATTCGCTTCCACTTTTTCACTCATATATCTTGTGCTTGTCATAGTATGAGTTGAGCCCTTTACTTTTCCTTGTGTATCAGTAATGGAACCACTAACTCAGAAATAAACTTTAGTAGCTAACATTCGCAAGATCAGAGCTATCGGTAGTCCCTGTCAATTAATTTAATTTATTTTACTTAATACATTTCAATGCTGCCTTTTGTCCAAACTTAGAGTCCCCAAGGCACTGGACAATCAAAACCATTCAAACAAGCTTTAAAATTCACACTAGGGTTGCCAAGTCCAATTCAAGAAATATCTGGGGACTTTGGGGGTGGAGCCAGGAGACTTTGGGGGTGGAGCCAGGAGATATTAGGGGTGGAGCCAAGATCAAGGCTGTGACAAGCATAATTGAACTCCAAAGGGAGTTCTGGCCATCACATTTAAAGGGGCGGTACACCTTTTCAATTCCTTCCTTCCATAGGAAATAATGGATAGGGGCACCTCCTTTTGGGCCTCATAGAATTGGACCCCGTGGTCCAATCTTTTTGAAACTTGGGGGTATTTTGGGGAGAGGCACTAGATGCTATACTGAAGATTTGGTGCCTCTACCCCAAAAAACAGCCCCCCCCCAGAGCCCCGGATATCCGCAGATCAATTCTCCATGATTTTCTATGGGGATTGGCAACCCTAGACCCAGCCAAAGAAGCATCTAGCTCAGCGCGGGCTCCCACCAAAAGACTAGCCTCCCTCCTTTCCCAACTGGCGTTCTTCGTGGGGCAGAACTGGCCTGCTCTGCCTAGGCCTGCAAGTCCTGCCTTCCCGGGCTCCTAGAGTGGAGCCCTGCCACAAACAGACCTGTCCAGCCCAGCCCAACGCGTCCTTGCTCGAAAATGACGTCCCCCCCCCCACACAGAGGAGACTGGTGCTTGCACAGGGGACTTTTCCTCCCGACACACACACTGTGTTCAATCGATGGTACCCGATACCACACACACCGATGGAGCGTCCCTGCGTGGGGAAATAAGGAAGGTTCTGGTAGCCTTTCCTTTTCAAGATGGCAGCCACTGCTTCTGACAGCGCGGCCCCCAGCCGCCGTTTGTTCGTGGGGGTTTCCTCTTGGCCAGCCTCTTCCCCTCCTCTTCCCTGGGGAGCCAAGCGGGCCGCGTGCCATGTGCAATCAAAACCCCCCAGCCCGGAACACTCATCAATCTTTCTTGGATGCGAGCCACACGCGGCACTAAATAGATTTAATGGGACAAAATATTCAAATTAATTTGGGATTGAGCGGTGGCCTCCTGAGCTGCTTCCCCCTCCGTTACGGCTCCCGCTCCATGCATCACCCGGCCGTCCCAATCCGAGCCTCGGAGCGGGGATAAATCACCCCGCCGTCTTTGCTTTAGCATGGCGCTGATTGCCGGTGCTAGCTCACCGGGGAAATCAGGTGAGTGCCCGGTGTACTCCCGCGGTCTCGCCGCGTTTAGGAGAGATTTATTTATTTGATTTTCCTGGCGTTGTGTTGCTTCCCGCTCAAAAGGCCTCTTGGGAATTGCAGGCCTCACAATATTAATGTCGGCTAGGACGCGCCTCATTAAAGTGTCAGGTGGCAGTAACTCCTGCGGTGCTTATCACTCCCTCGGGAGGCAGAGCTCAGTGCGGGGGTGCTGGAGGGATCCACCCTTCAGGCTCCTGCGGCAGGTGGCCTGACAGGGCAACAGTGCCTTAGCTAGGGTCACGCCAGTCTCTCCGGCTTTGCGAGTTCCAGTGATTTATTTTCTGCAAAGAAGGACCCAGATTCGCGGACCCTAGAAGGACCCAGATAAGATTCACGGCTCGCCACGCTCCTTGGCGCTGTTTCCCCCTCCCCCCGCTTTTATTTTTTTGGAGAGCGGGGGAAGAGGCTGTAAATTCTGGGGTCCCCCGCCAGGGCGGGAGGGTTGGGAAGCCTAATTCACACAAACTTTAAAATATACTAAGCAGTTAAACAAAACACATACACACATAAACAGAAAGGAGAGTCATATGCCCAACATCTGATTATTATTCTATGCAGCTCTTACATTAATCAGGTCCATGGGGCTCTTTTCTCCTCCCCCTCCTGTCCTCCCCCTTTGAAGCTCAGATGCTGCCAAAGTTCCCAGCTCCTTCTGCCTTGCTTAACAATCTCTGGATGAGCTCCACCACCTATTTTTCTACAAAATGACCCCTGGGCATGAGCTTTTTGCCGTGCTACAAGAGAGAGAGTGTGTTTTGTTGGCTTCTTATGCCTGGGTCTTTTGGGTTGGAACTGGGCCTCCGTCTCCTTTTTCACTGTATCCTTGCCTTCATGATCCACAAAAGGAATAACAAGAAGCCAAGATTAGGCTGAGAGTGTGCATACAGACCAAGTTCACCTAGCACATTTTTTTTTTTAAAAAAAATTCTTTTACATTTTACATATTCCTTTGATTGCCTTTGCTTGATTGGGGATTTTGAACTTTGACATCCCAGACAGTAAGTTGATACTGACCATTATACATGGCTGCCTCTCTATTTTTGCACTGCCTCATAGGAGTTGTAGTAATTTCTCTGGCTGACTCCCATGCTCCCGCCTACTCAGGCTCTGGAATGCTTAACAAACTGCCAGAAGCAGTCTTACCTCAGAGACAGCAACATCTCTTAGCACGTCTCTGTCAACCAGCTTCAGAAAGGGCTTCAGAGCTTCTGTGGCATCACAAAAGGCCCTATCAACAGCCCACACAGAGGGCCTCCCAGCACATACAGCCTCAGAAGGCCACTGAAATGGCCAGGGAGCCTGGCACCGCCTCAGAGGGCATGGCTGTCCCACCTTTACTGTCTTTCACTCCCTCTCTCCCTCCTCCCCTCAGCCTCACCCCAAGATGGTTGCCTGAGAAGGAGATAGGGTTTGAGAAGGGATAGGACCTCAGACAGGTACAATGCCATTTCCTTCTGAGGAGACAGTGAAAATCACTCATATCTGCAGCTGTTCTCTAGATGGCAGATATTAGCTCCCCTTGAGATGGGGGGTAGGGTTCAATGCCTTCACTTGTGTGGATAAGAAGACAGTAAGGGTGGCAGGAACTCACCGAGAGCCTTCTTCTAGAGCCCGGTGTATTTTTCTTCACAATGGGCCTTACTCCTAGTATATCATAATTCTCTTTTGGACATTCCATGCACTCCAGAAACCATTGGCCCATTACAGCTCAATCAGAGTCTCTCCCATTGGCTGACTCCGCTGCTCCTGCTTACTCGGGCTCTGGAATACTGAATAAACTGCCAGAAGCATTCTTACCTCAGAGTAAGCGACATCTCTTAGCTCTTCTTTGTCAACTGGCTTCAAAAAGGGCTGTGGAGCTTCTGTGGCATCACAAAAGGCCCTATCAACAGCCCACACAGACGGCCTCCCAGCCCACACAGCCTCAGAAGGCCACTGCAATAGCCAGGGAACCTGACACCGCCTCAGAGGGCATGGCTGTCCCACCTTTACTGTCTTTCAGTCCCTGTCTTCCTCTCCTCAGCGTCGCCCCAAGATGGTTGCCTGAGAAAGAGATAGGGAAGCCTTCACAGGGTTTTTCAGATCAAATGGGGGAGAGAAATGATGATCAGAATTATGTCAGCTGCTTTGGTCCCCCCCCCCCCTCCCCGGCACACACACACTGTGAAGAAAGACTGTCCTTTTCCTTAGAGGCTGCAGGGTTAGGCTGTTGAGTCAGAGGTGGGTGGAGGCTTGAGCCTTTAATTTGCAAGGTTCCGCCTTGCCAGAGGCAGAAGTGGCTCAGTTGCAGTAAAGGAAGGTGCTTTCTAGAGCAAGAGCTGCTCGTAAGGTGAGTGGGTGTGATTTGCTTTTCTAAAATGCTGGGGAGCATTACCTAGGGTTGCTATGGGAAGGAACTGTGTGGGTGCTTGGTGCCTGCTGGAGAGGGATTTCTGATTGCTTTTGTGTAGCTGTTGCTGGGTGAGGAGAACTTGTCTGCCTGGGGGTAATTGCTGAACCCACCTCTGCTGTTGCTCTGGCTGTTGAGTCAAAGGTGGGCGGGGGCTTGAGCCTTTAATTTGCAAGGTTCCTCCTTGCCAGAGACAGAAGTGGCTCAGTTGCAGTAGAGGAAGGAGCTTTCTAGAGCTAGAAGAGAGCTGCTCGTAAGGTGAGTGCATAAGCTGCGCCTTGCCAAAGGCTGAGCACATCTCACAGAGGTCTGAGAGGAGCAGAGCAGCTCTGATAGCTGAGACAGCTGGAGAAATTGCTGAGAATTTCTGAGTTTTGAAGGACTTCATTCTAAGGTTTGTGGCGCTGACTAAAATTCTAAGGTGTGATAGCTGGAGAACTGCTCTTTGTTTGGTTGACTGCTCTTTGTTTGGTTGACTGGCCTAAGGGTGAAAGAGATTGAGAGTGATTGCTGCTGATTGCTGAGGAGTGCCTCTGCTCCACCTCTTTGCATTTTAAGCTGCGCCTTGCCAAAGGCTGAGCACATCTCACAGAGGTCTGAGAGGAGCAGAGCAGCTCTGATAGCTGAGACAGCTGGAGAAATTGCTGAGAATTTCAGAGTTTTGAAGGACTTCATTCTAAGGTTTGTGGGGCTGCCTAAAATTCTAAGGTGTGATAGCTGGGGAACTGGTCTTTGTTTGGTTGACTGCTCTTTGTTTGGTTGACTGCTCTTTGTTTGGTTGACTGGCCTAAGGGTGAAAGAGATTGAGAGTGATTGCTGCTGATTGCTGAGGAGTGCCTCTGCTCCACCTCTTTGCATTTTAAGCTGCGCCTTGCCAAAGGGCGCGAGCCTAAGGGCAAGAGCTAAAGGGCTCTTAACCTGTGGCTCTTCGCCTAGGGGCTCTCTAAGGACCAGGAATCCAGATCCCTGATATATATATGATAGAATGCCAGCAGGGGGTTGGGGGCTTTCCAGTGTTTTGCACTGAGTGTCACATGTATGACTATCTGCCCAAAGGACAGAAGTCTTGGGTGTGTGCTCGATGCAAGGAGCTCCTGGTCCTCAGGGAACGAGTTCGTACCCTTGAGGCCGAGGTGACTGCCCTGGAGAAGCAGAGACGGTCAGTTAGGCACTTGGGGAAGACTCTCGGGGGCATATTAGATGAGCCCCGCTCTGAACGTAGCAGCCCCGTTGCTGCCAGAAAGGTGAGGGTCGAGAGGGAACAGGGCACCGGGCTAAGGACAAGGGGAATGTGCCCTTAGAAGGGACCTCTTCTTCGGTTGGTGAGCGGGTATCCTTTCGCGCCAAGGAACCATCCCTGAGCAGGGGGAGAGGGGTTTTTTTGGTAGTTGGTGTTTCGATCCTTAGGCAAGTAGACAGCTGGGTGGCGAAACCACGTATTGACCATATGGTGACTTGCCTGCCTGGTGCGAAGGTAGCGGATATTACGCGTGTAGTAGATAGACTGATAGACAGTGCTGGGGAGGAGCCTGTGGTCGTGGTGCATGTTGGCACCAACGATGTGGGGAAATGCAGTCGTGAGGTCCTGGAGGAAAAATTTAGGCTGCTAGGCGGGAGACTTAAGGCCAGGACCTCCAAGGTAGCCTTCTCAGAAGTGCTACCTGTTCCACGTGCAGGGCAGGAGAGACAGGCACAAATTAGAAGTCTCAATGTGTGGATGAGACGATGGTGTAAGGAGGAAGGGTTTAAGTTTGTTAGGCACTGGGATGCTTTCTGGAACAAGTGGGAGCTGTACAAAAGAGACGGTCTCCACTTGTCCCCGGATGGAACCAGGCTGCTGGCGCTTAAAATCAAAAAGGTAGCAGAGCAGTTTTTAAACTAAATCTTGGGGGAAAGCCGACAGGAGATGAAATGTCTCTGGTTCGGGAGGACTCGTCTCAAAGAGATGAAGGGTTAGTTGCTATTTTTCTACCGGGTAACGGACCAGAGTTGTCCACTGTGAAGGTTACAAACAATATGGACTGTCTGCCAGAGTCTCGAGGCGGCAGGAGGAAGGTGGCGGGCCTAGCTCGCCTGGTAAATTATAGATGTTTGTTTGCAAATGCAAGAAGTGTTCGAAGTAAAATTGGTGAATTGGAATGTTTAGCGTTGGGAGAAAACATAGACATTGTGGGAATTTCAGAAACTTGGAGGAATGAGAAGAATCAGTGGGACACGGTGGTTCCTGGATATAAGCTATATCGGAAGGATAGGGAGGGAAGGGTTGGAGGTGGGGTGGCTCTGTATGTCAGAGAGGATATACGGTCCAGTAAGACTGAGATCAGAGAATTAGATTCACTTTTAGAAATGCTTTGGGTTGAAATAGAGGGCCCAAAAGGAAATTTAACTATGGGAGTTTGTTATCGCCCACCAAATCAAAAGAGAGAGGACGATTATAATATGATGGAAGGCTTAAAGATAGCAGCTAAACGTAAAAACTGTGTCGTAATAGGTGATTTTAACTACCCGCAGATTGATTGAGTCAATATGTGTTCTGGTCGAGAGAAAGAGATTGAGTTTCTTGATGCTCTCAATGACTGTGCTATGGAGCAGATGGTCTCAGAACCTACCAGGGGTGGGGCGATCCTGGATTTGGTCCTAAGTAATGCCCAAGACTTGGTGAGAGATGTAAAAGTGATTGCGCCACTTGGGAGCATTGACCATAATGTTATTGATTTCACCGTTTGTATAAATAGGGAGTTGTCCAAAAAGACCGCCACAACCACGTTTAACTTAAAAAGGGGTAAATACACTGAGATGAGGAGGCATGTGAGGAGGAAACTGAAAGGAAAGGTACATACGGTCAAAACCCTTGGGGAAGCTTGGACGCTATTTAAAACTATAATCCTAGAAGCTCAGATAAAATACATACCACAAGTTAGGAAAGGCACAAACAGGCATAAGAAAAGGCCTGCGTGGTTAACAAACAAAGTAATGGAAGCTGTAAAAGGTAAGAAGGACTCCTTTAAGCCGTGGAAAACCAGTCCAAGTGAGATTAGTAAAAGGGAACACAGGCTGTGGCAAATCAAATGCAAGACTGTGATCAGGCAGGCAAAAAGGGACTATGAGGAGCATATTGCAAAAAACATAAAGACCAACAATAAAACTTTCTTCAAATATATTAGTAGGAAACCAGCCAGGGAGGCAGTGGGGCCCTTGGATGACCATGGGGTAAAAGGATTACTGAAAGAGGATAGGGAAATGGCTGAGAAGCTAAATGAATTTTTTGCCTCCGTCTTCACTGTGGAAGATGAGAACTTTTTGCCCGCCCCAGAACCACTAATTTTGGAAGGGGTATTGAAAGACCTGAGTCAGATTGAGGTGACAAAAGAGGAGGTCCTACAACTGATAGACAAATTAAAAACTAATAAGTCTCTGGGTCCGGATGGCATACATCCGAGAGTTCTGAAAGAACTCAAAGTTGAACTTGTGGATCTTCTAACAAAAATCTGTAATCTTTCATTGAAATCTGCCTCCGTTCCTGAGGACTGGAAGGTAGCAAATGTCACCCCCATCTTTAAAAAGGGTTCCAGAGGAGACCCAGGAAATTACAGGCCAGTCAGTCTGACTTCAATACCGGGAAAGTTGGTAGAAACCATTATCAAGGACAGAATGAGTAGGCACATTGATGAACACGGGTTATTGAGGAAGACTCAGCATGGGTTCTGCAAGGGAAGATCTTGCCTCACTAACCTGTTACATTTCTTTGAGGGGGTGAACAAACATGTGGACAAAGGAGACCCAATAGATGTTGTTTACCTTGACTTCCAGAAAGTTTTTGATAAAGTTCCTCATCAAAGGCTCCTTAGAAAGCTTGAGAGTCATGGAGTAAAAGGACAGGTCCTCTTGTGGATCAAAACTGGCTGAGTAATAGGAAGCAGAGAGTGAGTATAAATGGGCAGTCTTCGCAGTGGAGGACAGTAAGCAGTGGGGTGCCGCAGGGCTCGGTACTGGGTCCCATGCTCTTTAACTTGTTCATAAATGATTTAGAGTTGGGAGTGAGCAGTGAAGTGGCCAAGTTTGCGGATGACACTAAATTGTTCAGGGTGGTGAGAACCAGAGAGGATTGTGAGGAACTCCAAAGGGATCTGTTGAGGCTGGGTGAGTGGGCGTCAACGTGGCAGGTGCTTTTCAATGTGGCCAAGTGCAAAGTAATGCACATTGGGGCCAAGAATCCCAGCTACAAATACAAGTTGATGGGGTGTGAACTGGCAGAGAGTGACCAAGAGAGAGATCTTGGGGTCGTGGTAGATAACTCACTGAAAATGTCAAGACAGTGTGTGTTTGCAATAAAAAAGGCCAACGCCCTGCTGGGAATTATTAGGAAGGGAATTGAAAACAAATCAGCCAGTATCATAATGCCCCTGTATAAATCGATGGTGCGGTCTCATTTGGAGTACTGTGTGCAGTTCTGGTCGCCGCACCTCAAAAAGGATATTATAGCTTTGGAGAAAGTCCAGAGAAGGGCAACTAGAATGATTAAAGGGCTGGAGCACTTTCCCTATGAATAAAGGTTGAAACGCTTGGGCCTCTTTAGCTTGGAGAAACGTCGACTGCGGGGTGACATGATAGAGGTTTACAAGATAATGCATGGGATGGAGAAAGTAGAGAAAGAAGTACTTTTCTCCCTTTCTCAGAATACAAGAACTCGTGGGCATTCGATGAAATTGCTGAGCAGACAGGTTAAAACGGATAAAAGGAAGTACTTCTTCACCCAAAGGGTGATTAACATGTGGAATTCACTGCCACAGGAGGTGGTGGCGGCCACAAGTATAGCCACCTTCAAGAAGGGTTTAGATAAAAATATGGAGCACAGGTCCATCAGTGGCTATTAGCCACAGTGTATGTGTGTATATAAAATTTTTTGCCACTGTGTCACAGAGTGTTGGACTTGATGGGCCGTTGGCCTGATCCAACATGGGTTCTCTTATGTTCTTATGATTTGCTTTTCTAAAACTGCTGGGGATCATTGCCTAGGGTTGCTGTGGGAAGGAACTGTTTGAGTGCTTGGTGCCTGCTGGAGAGGGGTTTCTGATTGCTTTTGTGTAGCTTAGTGAGGAGAACTTGTTTGCCTGGGGGTAATTGCTGGCCCCACCCTCTGCTGTTGCTCTGGCTGTGGTGGGGGCTTGAGCCTTTAATTTGCAAGGCTCCTCCTTGCCAGAGGCGCGAGCCAAAGGGCTCTTGGCCTGGGGGGGTCTTGCCAGGGGGTTCTGTAAAAAGGTGGGTACTTGCTCACAAGTAGTTTTAAGTGGCAGCTGGTAGTGGGATTTAAAGAGAAGTCAAGATACAGAAAGTTTTGAAATGGATTGCAGCAGCATGACTGGTGAGGGAGCAAAGGCAGTGACGTGTAATGACTGTGGGATGTTTGTATTTCTACTTGAGAGTAGCAGCAATTACACTTGCAGCAAGTGTATGTTAGTGACCCTGCTGGAGAAGAAGATATGGGGACTGGAGGCACAATTGTCCACACTGCAGTGTATAAAGGAAGGTGAAGATCTTCTTGACAGAATGCATGAGGTGCTCTTGAAAGGACAGGAGGAGGGAGAGGAAGTGGTATGTCAGAATCCAGCACAGGAGGAGGGTTCCTCGAAAAATGTAACCTGAAGGAGAAAGAAAATCAGGAGATGTTCTGAGCCTCTGCTGCTCAGCAATAGGTTCCAGGATCTCCCCACAGTAACTGATTCTGAACCATTGGGCTACTTCCCCAGCCACCATGAAGCTTGAAGAAAGTTTCTCAGGATCCTGTGGATAAGATCCTGGAGCTTCTGCTCCCCAATATAGGAACAGGAAAGTGGTGGTGATTGGAGACTCCTTACTCAGAGGGGTGGAGCCCAAAGTGTGCCGACCGGACTTGTCATCCCGAGGGGTCTGCTGTCTGCCGGGTGCATGCATTCACCATGTGAAATAAAGGATTGGAAGACTTATCAAGCCCATGGATTACTATCCTTTCTTGCTGATCCACGTGGGAATGGACAATACTGCCTATCATAGCCCTGAACATATTAGAAAAGACTATGTGGCTCTGCGTCAGAAGGTGAAGGAGCTGGGTGCATAGGTTGTGTTCTTGTCAGTTCTTGTTGAAGGCCATGGCTTAGGACAAGAAAGAAGAATACTTCAAACAAACGACTGGCTATGTTGATGGTGTCATCAAGAAAGATTCGGATTTCTGGACCATGGCTTAAGCTTTCGAAATGGTGGTCTTCTATTGGGAGATGGTTTGCACCTTATGAGGGAGGGAAAAAGGTGTTTGGTAACAGCCTTGCTAACCTAATAAGGAGGGCTTTAAACTAAATTGTATGGGGGAGCGAGACAATAATTCAAAACATCGTATGATGCCAGAAACTGGGGATAAGAACATTAAAGATTTGCAGAGAGTGGCACATATGCTAGGTAATGTTAACTTGCAGGTTTGTATGGAAACTAAATCCTTGGGATGCACAAAACGTGGATTCTACACTAATGCACAGAGTATGGAAAACAGGAGGAACTGGAAGTCCTAATACGGGAAGGAGACTATAACATAATAGGCCTTACTGAAACTTGATGGGATGACACTCCCAACAGGAATATTAGGATTCAGGGGTACAACTTCTTTAAAAGGGACAGGCAAATGAGAAAGGTTGGAGGCGTAGCAGTATATTGTGAAGGAGGTATGTACTTGTGAGGAAATATGTGGATCTGAACATGACAGCTCAGTTGAGAGTCTCTGGGTAAAAATAAAAGGAGTAAGAAAAAACAGTGGTATTAATGTGAGGGTCTGCTGTAGACCACCAAGCCAGCCAGAAGACTTGGATGAGATACTCCTACAACAGATTGCAAAGTTTTCCAAGAGAAAGGATACAGTGATCATAGGAGATTTCCGGACTATGCTAAAAATGAAAAGTCAAATAGATTCCTGACTTGTCTTCCTGACAGCTTCCTTTTCCAGAAAGTGAAGAAGGAAACAAGGGGATCTGCTATCTTGGATTTGATTCTCACCAACAAGGAAGAATTGATTGAAGAAGTAGAAATAGTGGGCACCCTGGGCAGTAGTGATCATGTGATTTTGGAATTTACAGTCTTAGGGAAAGAAAAGCTATACGTAGTCAGACTTATAGGTTGGACTTCATAAAGGCAAACTTTGATAAACTTAGAACTATGCTGGGTAAAATCTTATGGTCAGAAATACTTAGGAAGAAGGGGGTTCAGGAGGGGTGGGAGTTTCTTAAAAGTGAAATACTGAAAGCGCAATCACAGATGATTCCTATGAGAAGAAAAAATGGAAAAAGCCTAAAGAAGCCGAGTTGGCTCCATAAACAGCTCTCTAAAGACTTGAGAAATAAAAAAGACTCCTTTAGGAATTGGAAGGAGGGCCTTATAACCAAGGATGAATATAAACAAATCACCACTGCTTGTAGAGGAAAAAGTTAGGAAAGCTAAAGCTCAGTATGAGCTTAGGCTGGTCAAAGATGCTAAAAACAACAAAAAAGGGTTCTTTTCTTATGTTCAGAGTAAGAAAAAGAGCAAAGAAATGGTAGGCCCATTGCGAGGGCAGGAAAGTTAAATTGGAACGGGTAATGAAGAGAGGGCGGAACTGCTCAATTCCTACTTTTCCTAAGTCTTCTCTTCTGAGGGAAACGGTGCTCAACATGGCAAAACCAGAGCATATAAGGAGGGTATGAAGTTCCAACGTAGGATCAGCGTAGGGGCAGTACATAAACACCTAGTTTCTTTAAATGAAACTAAGTCCTCAGGGCCAAATGAACTGCATCCAAGGGTTCTAAAAGAGCTTGCGGATGTAATTTCTGAGCCTCTGGCTATTATTTTTGAGAATCCTTGAGAACAGGAGAGGTGCCAGAAGATTGGAGGCGGGTGAATGTTGTCCCCATCTTCAAGAAAGGGAAAAAAGAGGATCCTGGTAACTACCAGCTTGACGTCTATATCTGGAAAAGTTTTAGAACAAATCATCAAACAGTTGGTCCTGGAACATTTAGAAAGAATAGAGGTGATTACTAAGAGCCAGCATGGGTTTCTCAAGAACAAGTCATGTCAAACTAATCTGATCTCTTTTTTTGAGAAAGTGACTACCTTGCTGGATCAGGTAGATGCTGTAGACGTCGTTTATCTTGATTTCAGTAAGGCTTTTGATAAGGTTCCACATACTATCCTGGTTGACAAGTTGGTAAAAGGTGGTTTGGATCCTGTTAGCATTAGGTGGATCTGTAACTGGTTGATGGATCGCACCCAAAGCGTGCTTCTGAATGGTTCCTCATCCTCTTGGAGAGGAGTGACAAGTGGAGTGCTTCAAGGTTCTGTTCTGGGACCTGTTTTGTTCAACATCTTTATCAATGATTTGGATGAAGGAATAGAGGGAATGCTTACTAAATTTGCCAATGATACTAAATTGGGAGGGGTTGCAAATATAGTAGAAAACAGAAACAAGATACAGGATGACCCTGACAGACTGGAAAACTGGGCTAAAATCAATGAAATGAATTTTAACAGGGATAAATGTCAAGTTCTTCAATTCAGTAGGAAAAATCCAATGCATGGTTATAGGATGGGGGAGATTTGTCTTAGCAGTAGTAAGCGCAAAAAGGATCTAGGGGTCTTAGTGGATCATACCTGAACATGAGTCAACAGTGTGATGCAGTGGCTGAAAAGGCAAATTTAATTTTGGGCTGTATCAACAGAAGTATAGTGTCCAGATCACGCAATGTGATGGTATCGCTTTACTCTGCTCTGGTAAGACCTCACCTGGAGTATTGTGTTCAGTTTTGAGCACCACATTTTAAGAAGGATATAGACAAACTGGAATGGGTCCAGAGGAGGGCAACAAAGATGGTGAGGGATCTGGAGACTAAGTCCTATGAGGAAAGGTTGAAGGAGCTGGGGATGTTTAGCCTGGAGAGGAGGTGGCTAAGAGGTGATATGATCACCATCTTCAAGTACTTGAAGGGCTGTCATATAGAGGATGGTGTGGATTTGTTTTTTGTGGCCTCGGAAGGTAGGACCAGAACCAGTGGGTTGAAATTAAATCAAAAGAGTTTCCGGCTCAACATTAGGAAGAACTTCCTGACTGTTAGAGCGATTCCTTAATGAAACAGGCTTCCTTGGGAGGTTTTTAAACAGGCTAGATGGCCATCTGACAGCGATGAAGATCCTTTGAATTTGGGGTAGGTTTTTGTGGGTTTCCTGCATTGTGCAGGGGGGGTTGGACTAGATGACCCTGGAGGTACTTCCAACTTTATGATTCTATGATCTATTAGAATTAAAACTGCTCTCCAGATACATGGCAGAGATCAGCTCCCCTTGAGGTTGGGGGGTGGGGAGTGAATGCCTTCACTTGGGTGGGTGGGAAGACAACCAGGCAGGGTGGGGGGGGGAACTCACCCAGAGGGCTTTAGTAGTACCTTTCCAGATTGGTGGGAATTTCCTAAGAGATCATTATAGGCCTCTGCGGGAAAGGCCTTTCCTCCTGGGAAACCTCTGTTACCAATCTCCAGGTGAGGGCTGGAGATTCCTTAGAATTACAACTGCTCTGCAGATACATGGAAGAGATCAGCTCCCCTTAATGTGGGAGGGGGACTGAACGCCTTCACTTGGGTGGATGCGAAGACAGGCAGGCTGGAGGAGAGCACTTGCCCAGAGGCTTAGTGGGATCTTTCCAGGTTGGTGGGAAATTCCTCTGAGGGAAAGGCCTTTCCTCCATGGAACCACTGTTGCCAATCTCCAGGTGAGGGCTGGAGATCTCTCAGAATCACAGTTGCTTTCCAGGTAGCTGGCAGAGATCAGCTCCCCTTGAAGTCAGGGTGGGTGGGTTAGTGAATGGGTGGGTTAGTGGGTGGGTTAGTGAATGCCTTCACTTGGGTGCATGGGAAGACAGCCATGCTTGGTGGGGGCGCACTCAACCAGAGGCCTTTAGCAGTACCTTTCCAGGTTGTTGGGAAATTCCTAAGGAATCACTATAGGCCTCTGAGAGAAAGGCCTTTCCTCATGGGGAACCACTGTTGTCAATCTCAAGGTGTGGAGTGGAGATTACTCAGAATTGCAACTGCTATCCAAATAGATGGCAGAGATCAGCTCCCCTTGAGGTGGGGTGGGGGGTGAATGCCTTCACTTGCATGGGTGGGAAGACAGCAAGGTTGGGGGGGCACTCACCCTGAGGCCTTTAATGGTACCTTTCCAAGTTGGTGGGAAATTCCTGGAGATTCTGTGGTGGAATTTGAGGAAGACATATAAGTTAGGGCTTCAGAGTGGGATCTGCCAGATCCAGGTTCTTGCTGTGGAAGCTGACTGGGTGGTTTTGGACCAGGCATAGACTTCCAGCCTAACCTGCCTCTCAGGGTTGTTGTTTAGATCACATGGGGGGAGAGGAGAATGATGCGAACTGCTTTGGCCCCTTCTAGATGGCAGACATAAGCTTCCCTTGGGGTAGGCGGTCAATGCCTTCACTTGTGTGGGTGGGAAGACAGCAAGGGTGGCAGGCACTTGCCCAGAGCCTCCTTCTAGAGCCCATTCTATTCTTCTCACAACTTCATAATGCCCAGCCATGTCATGTTTTCCCCTGGATCCTAGGACACTGAGAACTGAGCATGAGATTTTTGCAATGAATGTCAATAAATCAAAAGTAGGTTTGCAACTTACAGATACACACCTGAAGAACACCTGAACAGCATACTCAGGATTGCCACAGCACAGTTCTCTCCAGATTTTGATGCAATAATTCAAAGCATAATGTGTCAATTATCACAGACTGTTAAGCACAATATTGCAAGCATGCTAATATTTTAAGCATGTATTATTTTAAGTAAATGAATATTTAATTGTGTTTCTTTGTGCCCTGTATAAAGTTTATATCTCCACTGCCTGATATACTGACACTTCTGGTGATTTTAGGGGCAGTGTTTCCTCTAAGCTGAGTTAGTGTGAGCTAGCTCACAGATTTTTAGCCTCCAGCTCACACATTTTTGTCTTAGCTCAGGAAGGATGACCCCAGGGTACACTAATTTATGCAGTAGCTCACAACTGCAATGCCAGTAGCTCACAATTTTATTTATTTATTTATTTATTTATATTGGGATTTATACCCCGCCCTTCGCACCGAAGTGTCTCAGGGCGGCTTACAACATGATAGTTCAAATACTACAATTTAAAACACTTACAAGTAAAATTTTAATGTCAGTAGCTCACAAAGTAGAATTTTTGCTCACAGGACTCTGCAGCTTAGAGGAAACATTGGTATATGGCATATACAAATTAGTTATGCTAATGAGCACCTCTTTTTCTACAAAATGACTCCTGAAAGGGTTGATGCTTTGAGCCAACATGTCTTTGCTGAATGGACAGTAGAACTGTGCCTAGTGAGTCCTCTAACTTGTGTTAGGCAAATTGCCCTCAAAAGAGGTTTGGGGAATTAGTGGATGTGCAATTAAGCCTTAGCGAGATCTTGAGAATCTGTATATACAGAAGATTTCTCCTTTGGAAGTCACCCAATAACGAGGAGATATTTGTCTAATAATCGGGGGGGGGGGGCGTTATTATAGAATAAAGGCAAACATACAAGGGTATAAAATCACACAACACACATATATTCCTAAGAAAACAGTGTGAACATACACAGGTAAACACAGGGATAGACAAACAGGGCAATAATTACCTATTGTAGTCGTCAAGGAAGGCTCCAATGGCGACGAAAAAGGATATGTGGGGAGGACCCTCAACTGATCAGGTATTGGGGGTGTATCTAAACAGCAGGGTAGGGGTACTGTCAGATGCACACTTGTGGAGAGTAGAGTCAGAGGTTATAAGGTCTTCCTTGAGCCCTTAGGGGGTAGGAGGGCAGAGGATTATGACACAGGGTCAGATGGGGCATGATGCGGTGTCACATGATGTACTACCTCAGGAAAAGGGGAGGCTCCAGAATGATAGTTTGGGCAAGGCATGGGTAGAGGTATGGGTGGAGGGGATTAAAACAAGTCATACAAACTTATCTAAAAGTGACAATAGAGGGCCTAATTGATACCTAAGGTGACACCCTATCTATACAATAGCTCTGGCTCTGGGTGAAGCTGGTCTTTCTCTTCTTGCTCTTCTGGCTGACATCATCCTTTGTCTAAAGTTCCGTTTGACAAAGACTTGGGCGGTCTGGCAGGATCCACACCTAAGCGAAGCGTGATTGCCTTATGTAGATGTTTGAAACAGCTGTTGAGTACATGAGCCTCTCGCTTCTCTGTCATGGAGTCTGGCAGTGCAGGAAAATAGTCGCTGATGATGTTAGCCTACCAACATGGCTTCCATGGACATGGCTGGAAACCGCTTGCCTGGACAGTTCCTGGCGACGTGACTTCTTCCACTGCAACGGCCGAGATTGTGCATGCACAGAGCGGCTGGGAGCTTGTCTTCACTCCTGACTAGCACTCTTCCAGAGGTATAGAGCATTGTTGTAAAGCTGAGGCTGTTAGTATCCACATAAGCCTCTTAGAAAACCGGCTAATGTGAACTGGCTGTATGTGGATGAACTTATTCTTTATCCTAACGCATCATTGAACAATAGAAGACTGAGTGTGTATGACTGTGAAGTGGAATAATGTGATGTGAGGATTTCATGTGGAACCCATTAAAAAGTGCCTTGTGCACTGTTGGTGAAAGAATTAATCACAGACTGTTTTCCAATGTTTTGGTTTATGAGTCACATGCTTAATAGTGCAATCTTGGTTTTGCTGGATAAGGATTTACCAGCCTGGCCCCCTGTGACCCCAGATGATGTAATAGAATTAATTAACCAACTGAAATCCGGGAAAGCTCTGGGCCCTGATTTCATTCCTCCAGGGCTTCTGAAGTTAGATCTAGAATGGTGATCTGTCCCCCTAGCTTCCCTTTTTACTATGATCAATCAAACAGGCCTTATTCCTGATGCTTGGCGGATTGCAATTGTTGTTCCAATTCATAAGAAAGGTGACGATACAATTCCTTCCAACTACAGGCCAATCAACCTTCTTTCCATAATAGGCAAACTATAAGCCAAGCATCTGTTAACTTCTTGGTTGTCTCAGCAAAGAGTCTTAGGCTCTGAACAAATTGGGTTTAGCAAGAGTAAATCTACAGTAGATTACTGCATCACTCTAGCACACCTGACTGATAAATATACTATTCCTAGGAATTCCAAACTTTGCTTTCTTGGACCTCAAGGAGGCATTCAATTCAGTAGATAGAGAGTGACTATGAATAAAACTGTAGCAACTGGGCATCAATAAGAGACTTCTCAAATTAATCATAATGCTACACTCCTCCACCACTTGTCAAATCAAAACCTCAGCTTCCAGGGAACTTATACCTAAAATTCCTTCAATAAAGGAGTTAAACAAGGATGCATACTTGCTCCTTTTCTATTTAATTTATTCCTCAATTATTTGGCTCCTGTATTAACAGAAGTAAATTGTCATCCCCCAAAATTGGACTCCCTACGTTGTTCCCATTTTGTTATATGCAGATGACGTAGTGCTCCTTTCTTGTACAAGGGTTGGGCTCAGATGACTATTGAACAGATGCTTCAATTTTTTTCAAGAAAACAAACTGCATCTGAACTATGAAAAATCTAAGATATTGGTTTTTGCTAAATCTTGAAAAAACCACAAATGGCTATTTGATGGGGAAGAAATAGAACAGGTTAGGCATTTTAAATACCTAGGTCTCCACTTCAGCTACAACATGGCTTGGTCATGTCACTGCAAATCTATAATTAACTTAGCAGCCATTAGTACATCAGCCATCTCTCGATTTTAATAGAGGCAACCAGTTTGTCCCAGCGGCTTTAAAAATCTATAAGGCCAAAGTAATCCCACTGTTACTGTATGGTATCCCAACATGAATTAGTGCCTTTGAGTCTGTTATTGAAAGAGTTCAGTCCAAATTTGTTAGGAAAATCATAGATCTACCACGCTATGTCCCATATGCCACTCTTTGTCTAGAAACGGGCATCAATATGGTAGAAACAAGAGCATGGCTTATATCTATCAAATATTGGCTACGTGTGCACTACTCCACTGGCTGTGGGAGCTATTTATACCAAATGCTGTCTGAATCCTCCTTGTCCAAATGGATTGCTTTCATAGAGAAGAAAATATCCACCTTAAATTTATCTATGGATTCTCTCTACATGCTCCCTTTTACAAATGCATATTTTCTAATTAAACATAGAATTTTAGATATAGAATTGCAAAAACTAATCAGTGCTGCAAATACATCTTGTTCCCCTTTGAATTTTGGAATTTCCCCAATTATTGGTCATCTGCCTTCTTATCTATCAATGTTCCACAATTGTGCAGAAGATTTACTCTTGCCAGATGTAATACTATCCCATCAGCAGTTACCTATGGTAGATATTAAAAAATCCCACTCTCATTAAGACTTTGTACATGCAACTTAAAACAACTTGATTCATTGTCCCATATTCTTCTTACTGCTCCCAATATGATACTATTCGCCTTAGATTTCTAGACCCAATGCTGTTCAATATGACAAGTGCCGTCTTCTGAATGATTTGTCATCTGAAATAACTGAAAAGGTTGCTTTATTCTTGAATCTGGTAATCATGGATCGATTGCACAGTGTATAGCTATATATGACTGGTTTATTTTTTTATTTCTGTATCTCTTTTTTGCCTTATTTATAATCTGATATATGCCAATAAAGGCTTGTGTTTGTTTGTTGAATCACATGCAGACTCTTAACTTCTAAAAAGTGCCTGCCTGCACTCTAAAAGTGCCTGTGTGCACTTTGATTTATTCTACTGCAGACTGTTTGGAAAAGGAGGTTATGTTAAAGTTCCTGCATGCACTCTTGTGTTCTCTATTGCAGTCTGTTTCAAAATAGAGGCTTGTGTGCTCTATTGCAGTCTGTTTCAAAATGTTAAAAGTGCCTGTGTGCACTCATATATTTCTTATTATAGACTGTTTAGAAGCAGAGGCTACTTAGAAGGAGAGGCTACAGAGTTTTTCTCATCACCCCATTATTATTTTCTTGTAATAAATGTTTTGATAGAATAGTGTTTATAGTTTCACCATGACATTTCTTCTATTATAGCTTTGCTTTAACGCAAGGAGTCCCCTTTATTTCTGCATCACTTCTGGTGATGTCAGGGGTATGTGGCATATAAAAATGAGTTATTCTAATGAGCTCCAGCTCCTCTTTTTCTACAAAATGACTCCTGAAAGAGTTGATGCTTTGAGCCAGCATGTCTCTGCTGAATGGACCTTAGAACTGTGCCTAGTGAGACCTCTAACCTGGAAACCCATAGCCAAAGAGGGATATTGCACTAAAGAGCCATTGTCGATCTGAGTAGATTTGAAGGAGAAGCACAGATCCTTGTCGCTCCGCTTGTCACTCCTCTCCAAGAGGATGAGGAACCATTCACAAGCATTCTTTGGGTGCAATCTGTCAACCAGTTACAGATCCACCTAACAGTAACAGAATCTAAACTTCATTTTACCAACGTCAACAAAAATACTATGTGGAACCTTATCAAAAGCCTTATTGAAATCAAGATAAACGATGTCTACAGCATCCCCTTGATCCAGCAAGGTAGTAACTTTCTCAAAAAAAGAGATAAGGTTGGTCTGACATGACTTGTTCTTGAGAAACCCATGCTGGCTCTTGGTAATTACAGCCATCTTTTCATGGTTTGTGAGCCATAAACCATCATGAACTTTTAGGCACCAAATGAACCTGTGTGGTTGTAAGGTTTGTAGAACCACCACCCCAGCAGTTTGGTGTAGTGGTTAAGCAGTTTGGAGAGCCAGTTTGGTGTAGTGGTTAAGTGTGCGGACTCTTATCTGGGAGAACCGGGTTTGATTCCCCCCTTCTCCACTTGCACCTGCTAGCATGGCCTTGGGTCAGCCATAGCTCTGGCAGAGGTTGTCCTTGAAATGGCAACTGCTATGAGAGCCCTCTCCAGCCCCACCCACCTCACAGGGTGTCTGTTGTGGGGGAGGAAGGTAAAGGAGGTTGTGAGCTGCTCTGAGACTCTTCAGAGTGGAGGGCGGGATATAAATCCAATATCTTCTATCTTCTTCTTCTTCAGCATACTAGACACTATACACATAGGGATCTCTAATTGATTGTCCTCTATCTGGCTTTCAAATTGGGTGAGGATTGGATTTACGGGGTCTGTAAAGAAGGTGCCTCCAGGAAAATACTTTCTAGGGAAATGTCTGGTGCAGGTTTGGGAGTGTACAGAATGGACCCTATGCACGCTAGAGACATCAAATTCACAGAGGACCTCCCTCCAATGCTCCTCTACATGCCCTCCAAGTTATGTGCATATTGGAGTTAGGGTCCAAGTTATGCCCCCCCAAAAGAAAATGACCCCAGGAAAGTGCTTTTGGAGAAAATGTTAGGTGCAGGTTCAAAAGTGTATAGAATGGACCCCCTACAAGCTGCATGCAACAAATGCACAGGGAGCTTCTCCATACTATCTGCTCCTCTACAATCTCTTCAAGATGGGAACAGATTACATTTCTGGGGTCTCAGTTGCAGACCCCTCTCCAAAGGCCTTACCAATGCTCTCTCTAGAAAAGACAGCTAAAGTTACAAGAGTTGATGGAATGGCTCAAGAACAAGCCAGTGACACCAAAACACAGGGAAAATTCACCAGGGCAGACCCTCCTCAGCCTGACACTAGAAGTATGGCAAGCACCCCCGCCCATATGCTTGCAGCACCTTTAGTCTCTAAAGGCAGGTTCTGAAGGACAGAAAGGCAGACATCCCCAGAGTTTTGACAGTGGATCTCCAAACAAACCCCACAGCAGCGTGGCAGAGACCCCTGGCAAGCAGTGGAACCCAGTGAGGCGTGCCCACAATGCTCCCAAGCCCCCTTAGGTCCAAAACCATAGATTCTCTAGTCACAGCCCATCCCTATTGAGCCCATCCCTAAGAGGCTATTATATACTGTTTCTGGTCCTCTCAAGCCCAGGAAAATCTTAGTTTACTGCCCCTCTTCCCCTCTTTGTTTAATATTCTGATTAGCTAGCATGGAAACCAGGAGCGATTCACATCTCTTTTCACCACTACGCATGGACTGAACAGGAAACCTGCATGATTTTCCACATCTGGTGTAACAGAGACAGTGAGTACATTCTTTCTGTTAATCTTGGAATATCATGTTCAACTGTACTTGTTGCGTTGATTACTTCTAGAAAGCATCCCAAGCCAAGGGATGCCAGACAGAACAGTTAGTCGAACATGGACTTGCTTGTATGGACATGTTTGTTGAAATAGATGTTTCCTGAGGTAGATGTTGTTCCATGAGGTAGGTGTTGTTTATGAGATAGATGTTCATGAGGTAGGTGTTGTGATATGAGAGATATGTTGTTTCATGAGGTAGGTGTTGTGTTATGAGAGATCTGTTGTTTCATGAAGTAGGTGTTGGGTGAGGGAGATTTTCTTTGGAGGGTAAAACTAAATTGGGATATCCAGGTGGTATGCAGGGGGTGGAGAACTTCTCCCTCTCTACAATGAGCACCCTTTACACCCACTTTCACCTTCGTGGCACACAGAGGTGTTCACAAATAGGAGGGGTGGGAGAGTATAAATGTGGGTTCTCAGCCAAGCCTCTCAGCAAATAAGCCCCTCTGCTGGGCATGAGCAAAGAGACAGGGTGGCTCAAAGCCCTGAGTCTACCTAACACCCAAACCCCACCAGAGGAGAGGTGCTCACAATCAGGAAGGTGTGGGGGTATAAAATGTATGTCCTCTGCTGAGGCAACCAATAGCTAAGCCTCTCTGCTCAATATGAGCAGACATACAGGGTGGCTCAGAGCCTTGAGTCCACTTAAAACCCAGACTCCACCAAGGAAGAGGTGTTCACAATCTGGAATAAATGAATGTGTTCTGCTTTTAACAAGTTCTCTGCCTCTCTGTCTAACTGTCAACACCCAAAAGAGGAGAGGAAGCTGAGCTGAGGATATATATATAGCATTTTGATCCCAAAAGAGCAGAATGGGAACACTGTTATTGCAGCAAGTAGTGCTTCTTAAACTTTCAAGGGCTGCTATTGGTGTTTCCAAGGCTGGAGGATTCTACCCCCTCCCTCGCCCTGTTGTGTTCAAGTTTGGTAAACATTTTGATTGAATGGAGACTGGAAATGTATCCATTCACAAACCACTTGAAAATTTGTGAAAAATTTGTGCTGGTTGACCTGCCACAAACTTCAGTTTGCTAACCAGCCAAAATTCATCATGAACTTTAGTTCATGAACTGATTCATGCCCATACCTACACACAACACACCTAACACAACCATGGAAGAAGGCCAGCAACAGTTATCGGGGGTATGCTAAATGAAACAAAAAAAGTCTTAATGTGCTGGTGAATGATAAAGGGAAGCAGACAAACCTGTGATGGACTGCACTTTTAAAAGCTTAGAATTGCTGTACAAACAGCTAAGGGACTGCAAAGGGTTAATTATTCACAGAAATAGAAAGCCTTGAGTGACAGGCTGCTCCAAGCAATCTGATTAGGTAGCATCAGCTGAGCAGAGAAAGACTTCTGAACTTGATGCTGAGGAGGATTCAGTCTGAATTCAGTCTTGACTGAGAGCAGTTTAATGGAGACAAATAACAGGAGAAGCTGGCAAGGACAGGTGGATAGTTAAACAAAGATTCTCATTCAGGCCAGAGATCTTCTGAGAGAGAAGAATTTTCCCTACCCAGTTAAAATAGGGAGATAGTCCTGAAGAGTGCAAAGACTCCTGGTCTGATGTGGTTAGAAACTGCCTTTAGAGACCTTCAGAACCAATTAAAACTCAAGATGATATTGGTATGCCAAGAGAAGGGATTTAAGTACTGGAAAGAGTATACCAGCCTTCCGGAAACCAAAAAGAGTTAAGAATACTGAAAGAAAGTGTACTGGAGTGTTTGAGGAAAGCACTGGAACAAAAATCCCTCAACATAAAGATTTTAAGTAACCTTGATTAGTGTGAAGCATAAGAACTGAAGTCTGTGCATGTACTGGTTTTACCTCTGAAACTGCAATTCCTGTATTCATCTGACCTTTCCGCTTTATATAAAATAAAATATTTTGTTAATTTGGAATATAAACATGTCTTGTGTGCTATTTAAGTTAAAGGAGGCTCCCAATCCTTCCCTCAGGTTCCTGGGCTGAGCAAATAGCCAAAAGATTATACTATGACGGGGTGGGACAGCCAGAGTTCTTCAGGAAAGAAGAAAACATTACTAGGGCAGCTCAGTCAGCCGAGGGTGGGGGAATCTTGTCTCTGAGAGAGGGAAGTGGATGAGGCCATCATACCTTACTGGGGAGGGAGTGCCACAACTGAGAAGCCACCATCTATCCTCAACTGGCACCCAAAGCTGGGCTTCCAAAGATGACTAGAATGGATGGGAAGGATCATATGTGAGAAAGTGATCTTTCAATTATCCTGGCTCCAAGGCATATAGGTCCTTGAAAGTCAGCCCCAGAAACTTGAATTGTGCCTGGAAACAAACTGAGATCTCATGAAGATGGAATGACACTGGAGTGATATGGTCCCTATGACTCACTCAAGACAACATCCTGGTTACAGTATTCTATAGCTTCTGGACACTCTTCAGTGGCAGTTGCAGGTAAAGTACATTGCAGTAGTCTGTTCTAGATATTCCAAGGCATACACTACAGTGTCATCAGGAAAGGCAGCAGCTGGCTTACCAGACAAAGCTGTTGAGAAGTGTTCCTGCATAGCACCCTCACTTGCTTATCCTGCCTGAGGCCCAGATCGCACTCTCACACTACCATTCCTGTTTTGTAAAGACAAATTCAGTTTATTGGCATCATTAAAAAGGAAAACATTTACTGTATCTCCTATATATAAGCATTCTAGACTCAGCAGTCTGTGGTACTGATGGCTAAAAAAAGTACCTGCCCTGATATGTAAAAGGTTGCAGTTGTACCCACTAGCAAAAGTTACCTCAAATAAGCTCCTGGAATTCACCGCTGGTATCCTATTATATTACTTGCACAATACTTCTCTTCTGTACCCACTTTGGAGAGTGGGTGCAAAAGAGAGCAATGAGGATAGCTCCTTCCAACTCTATGATTCTATAAGCAAAGTAGTCACTTGCAAGTATGCATAGACTCTGAGCATCTTGAGTCATCACCAGTTCATGCATTGAAACCCCAACAGAATAAGCATAATGGTCTGTCTATGAGCATTTCTGCCATCAACTCAAAAATCTTGTCTTCTCTCTCTCTCCCTGTCCCCACCTCTCACATACACCCTACAGTAGTTGCTGGATCTTTATAATAGCAAGACTGCAATGGTATAGGAGATAAGCAAGGGCTGAAAACAGCTTACCTTCAAAATGCTGTACATTGCAGATGTGAATATATCCATGTCCATGTACAATTTCAGCTGCATCTGGTTACAGAAATCAGGTAGCCATGCATTGCAATACTACTGGAAGCTTTATTATCAGAGTAGAATAGTGGTCAATAATCCAAGATGAAAGAGAACTTTTCTGCCAGTTTGTGTGTTATGGCTGAATTTTGAATGTTGGAACCATGAATGCAGGTGGTATCTATAAACCCGAATCCACATGCTTTTTAAGAAATGTCATTTTGTTGTTTGACACTAATTTTCACCCCAGCATGCATTAGCAATGACTGAAATGAGCTCCCAGTGCATTACAGGGAGACTTTTTTGTGCCATCTGCAGTGTGTTTGGTTGCAGAAGAGCCTTTTCCCCCTTCTTTTTCAAATAATTCAGAGCTTCATTTGACAGCTTTGGGTACTTAAAACTGATTGAACCAGAACAAAAAGGCCAACAGCAGTAAAAGTAATGTATCAAATTCACACTTGACTAGGGGACACCAATTTGGAGACAATCACAAGGCTTTAAGGCTGGGAAGTTGCTGCTCCATTTGGATCAGTAGCCTGCCACTTGTTTAGTCACCATTCCTTTCTGTCCTGCTTCCACCAATGTACTTCAATAGTTGTTTATTTATATCTTTAAATTATGGTTCCAATATCAGATGGGTGCAATGTGTAAGACTGGCCTGTGTCTAGAACCTTTTGCCATTTTTTTAATTTAACCAGAAATACTAACAAAATGAAAGAAGAAGTGAGAGCGATGGGGTAGATGTGCATGTTGAGAAAAAGCTTGGGTAAGGTGATCTATAACTAAGCCTTTTTCCTGGCCTATGATGGCTTTATGCCAATGCGGTGAGATAGTTGAAATGTTTGACTAGGATCTGGAAGACACAGATCCAAATCCTCTGTCTGCCATCAAACTCACCGGGTAACCTTGGACCAGCCAGTCTCTCTTAGCCTAACTAACCTCACAGGTTTATTATGAGGATGAAATGGAGGAAGGAAGAATGTTATATACTGCTCTGAGGTCCTTCAAAGAAAGGCGGGAGAAAAGTATACCAAATAAATGCTTAGTGAGCCTGTATCATATATGGAGACATCAATATCTAGTGTTTTAGCCATCCTGAGCATTAGTTCACTATATAGTCTCAAACATTCATTCAGGAAAATAGAGTTTGGATTCTCAATCCTTTTGTATGGAAATGGTTCTGATATGCTTTCTGAGCTGTATTGGGATGCCATAGTCCCTTCCTCTTCAGGGTCCATATCAGGTGGTATGAAATGAGAGCATGCTTCCAGGTAACCAGGATCACTCAAGTCATGCCTGAAGCATACAGGAAGAGGTGGAGGCCAGTGCTCAGGCCACTGTTGAAGATATGCTGATTACATACAATACAAGGGCTACTGAGGATGACAAGGTGGTTGCCACAATGAGGGCAAGGTCAGTTCTGCCCTGCTGGGAGACTGGATTACTCGTCTTCAGATCCTGACAGTGTCCTGACAGGAGATCCTAATGGAAGAAACAGAGTATGCAGGGGCACCAGGATGACATCCTGCTCTTTGGATGACTACCTCAGGGAGGATGATTGGTGTTTACGAAGTTTGGAAGTGGAGTCAGACTTCTCCCTATGCTTTGCTTTCAGAGGGGGATGGATACTGAGGACATCGTGGTTCCAAGGCAGGAGTAATCAAAGTGACTCTCTTAGGCAGATGCGAACATTGCTTGGATGTTGGCGCCACTGGAACCAGTTGTGTGGTGCCAGAACTGATGAGATTGACTGGCCTGAGGAAGATAGTTTCAGATGTTTGGATCCTGGAACCAACTTGGACAGGCCCAAGGCAGACAGAGCTTTTTCTCATAGTGCCGTGTTCAGTTGGAATACCCTATCTGAACACTCCTTAGCCATAAAGCTATAGTAAATTTTGCAAGTGACCACATTATGTGATTCTCCCAAACATATGAGACAAAGCTCATGCTCATCACTGTGGGTCATTTTGGTTGCACATTTTGTGTGGTTCCTGAAAAGTGCCTTGGATGCCATGCTGGGCACCACAAGTGGCAGCACTGGGGAAATGCAAGGGTAGACTGATGAGGGTCACCTCACTCCTGACAAATGATCACCCTGGACAAATGACCTCTCATGGAGAAAAGAAAAATTCCATAGAAAAAAGAGGAAGTTAAAGCCAAAAAGGAAGAACCCTCAGAGAAGCCTGTTTGGTAAGAATGAAGAACAAAAAAGCACAGTTAAGCTGAAAAGCTCCTTTCCATGCGGTGGAAAAAAAAGAACTGAAGGGAAAGGGGGCACCTGCCTCCAGAACACATGATGGTTTGGGTGGGAAAAGCCATTGCATGTCAGCTCCAAAGGGGAGGGGCACCCATCAGAGCTTTTAGCTGGAAAAAAATCTTATCCATGGCTGGTCTGTGCAGGCTCAGTTTTGTAAAGCTGAAAATATGCTGTAAACTGATAAATATTTGCATGATCAAAGAATTATGCTAAAAGAGACATACGGGTATCTCAGAACTGATTTTTACTTCAGTTTCAAATAGTCAACAGTGAAAGAGTCTTGATGTAATGGTTCTGTATCTCATCAAAGGACAAAGTTCTAAGTTTTCAGATGTCCACCTTTATCAGGCAAATGAGTTTTCAGGAGGAGAATAAAGGCTACATTTGACCTCCTTCTTCATTCTCCACCCCTTATATAGAAGACAAATGGTGCTGATTCATTAGTATTCATACTAAGTCATCAAAGTGAGATGATTTCCCTTAGAATAAATATGATTGAATTAGAAATGCACAGTACTGATACCCTGACCTCAAGTAAATGAGTTTCTTCCCCCCCCTCCCATGTGTGTTTTGATATGCTTGGAGTTCCTCATTACTGTAGAACTATGATTATATTTTTTTTAAAAAAATGTGTGATTCAGTTTCCACATATAATTAAAAGGGTGTATAAAGGTTTCATTTGGAAAGCTGAAGGGGAATTACAAGCCCTACGCACTTTACAGAAGATGAAGTACAAAGCACTGAAAATTGATATTTACTTTAATAATTAAATATGGAACTTGCAAATATCCTTGTTTTTGAAAGGCACTGATCAGAGTGTTAAGTTCTTGTTAAGAATTTAAATGCTAAAGATGCAAAGATGCTTGATCTGATATTGTAGGCTTCTACTATGAACATTTATAAACTGTATAACAACTGAGACAGTAGTTGAAGTAAGTAAATAAGTAATAAAAAGCACATCAAAGTAGATAAAATGAAACAGCCAGATGGCAGAGAATTGCAGTTCTTGCTGTAATTTTATCAAAATTACTATTGTCATGGCATGTTAGTTTTCATAAGAATTTGTACAGTCACTGATCTTATACAGACAAATTAATTTCAGGTTCTCTCATGTGTAGTCACATAACAGCTATACTTGAGCACGCACAAAAGAAAATTAAATAATCATAGTCACATAAACTTGAAAAGCAGTGCAATTTCTTAAGTTTATTATTCCATAACATCTTGGAATCAGTGATCATTTCTCTTGTAGTAGGCTCAATTTTATCTACAGAGGTACTCCTATTTTATAGTTTCTGCTGCATTTGATTTTCTTTATGGAACTATAGAGCATTAGCTAATATGGTAGAATTACTGGTAAAGCATGAGACTTTTAAGACATACCTGAGAGTTTTAGCCCTTCATAAAGTTTAATACTCTTTCTGTTCTGAAATGAGGATGAGCCATTTGAATTTGACCCAACTAAACATTTCAGGTTTGCTAAATATATTACCATTAGGTGCCTTTTCAAAAAAACAAAAAAAACAAAAACCCTGACAGTCTTCGAATTTGGTTGAACCAAAAGTCAGAGGTCTACAAATATAAAGCTGAGACTCAGTTATTAAAGTATGTTTCAAATTACAAAATGTAAACCTTTTTTATACTTCTAGTGCTGAGCTCCTGGCTAGCTTACTAGTGGGACAGAGATTTATGAAAATCTATCCTCTATGTATTAGCATAAGGTATTTCTCTGCTGCTTAGTGTTTGCAATATTGAACTCTGATCCATGTGATGTGAAATTTGTGTATGAAAATTATTTTCAGTAAGCCTGCCCTTAGGTCACTTTCCACATCCTAATTGATAAAATCAAAGAACTATTCTAGCAAAGCAGAGTATCTTCACAAGAGAAACATGAAATTATAGGGATGCATGCAATGTATCAGTGCCCCCTTCAACAGGAGAGGGCAGAGATCACATGGACAAACTTCCATCAGAGTGATGATGGTTCATGGAAGCAGTGGGGGAAAAAATGCTTGATGCATTTAACTGAATAAAACACAGGAAATCTATTTCAATCTCTTGCATGATATGTTCAATTTATCTCAGGGAGAGCCTGCGACTCCTAATGAAGTTATAATTCAGTGGCAGAACATATGTATACTGAAGGTCCCAGAATCAGTCTCTAGCATCCCCAGTTAATAGATCTCAGGTACCTGGCCATTGGAAAGACTTTCTCTGACTGAGACCCTGGAAAGCAGTCACAAGTCATATTGAACGATACTGAATTAGATCAAGCTAAATGGACCAATGGGCTATTGCTGGTGTATGAGTTTCATATGTGCTTTGGTCTCTGCAATTTGTTTATGGATCATAAGCATAGTATGACTGACATGCTGTCCTAAAATGTTAAGCTTGAATATAAACCATACTTTAGCAACTTGATTGGCTTAGTACGAACTAAGTCAGTGTGTCTGCATACATACATTACAGATAACAAGCATTAATGTTTAACCATAATTCTGGCATGAGAAGGAAAAATGGGAGGAGCCATAAGAGGCCAAGGTGGCTCCATAAACAGCTCTCTAAAGACTTGAGAAATAAAGAAGACTCATTTAAGAAATGGAAGGAGGGTCTTATAACCAAGGATGAATAAAAACAAATAACCAGTGCTTGTAGAGAAAGAATTAGAAAAACTAAAGCTCAATATGAGCTTAGGTTAGTGAGAGATGCTAAAAACAAACAAAAAGGGTTGGTTTTTTTCTGTACAAAGTAAAAAAAAAGCTAGGACATGGTAGGCCCATTGTGAGGTCAGGGAAGTAAAATTGTAGCAGGTGATAAAGATAGGGCAGAACTGCTCAATTCCTACTTTTCCTCAGTCTTCCTTTGTGAGGGAAACTGTGCTCAACATGGTGAAAATGGAACATATGATGAGGGAAGGGAGTTGCAGCCTAGGATCAGCATAGGGGTAGTACATAAACACCTAGTTTCTTTAAATGAAATAGTCCTCAGTGCCAGATTAACTGCATCCAAGGGTACTAAAAGAACTTGTGGACATCATTTCTGAGCCTCATTTCTGAGCCTCTGGCCATTATTTTTGAAAATTCTTGGAGAACAGGTGAGGTACCAGAAGATTGGAGACGGGTAAATGTTGTCCCCATCTTCAAGAAGAGGGAAAAGGAGGATCTGGGTAACTAATGACCCGTCAGTTTGACGTCTATACCTGGAAAAGTTTTATAACAAATCATCAAACCATCAGTCCTGGAACATTTAGAAAGGATGGCTGTGATCACTAAGAGCCAGCATGAATTTCTCAAAAACAAGTCATGTCAGACCAACCTTATCTCTTTTTTTTGAGAAAGTTACTACCTTGCTGGATCAGGGGAATGCTGTAGACATCATTTATCTTGATTGCAGTAAGGCTTTTGATAAGGTTCCACATAGTATTTTTCTTGACAAGTTGGAAAAATGCAGTTTGGATCCTGTTACTGTTCGGTGGATCTGTAACTGGTTAACACTCAAAGAATGCTTGTGAATGGTTCCTCATCCTCTTGGAGAGGAGTGACAAGCAGAATGATAAGGATCTGTGCTTAGAGAGCCAGTTTGGTGTAGTGAACCCTCTCAGCCCCACCCACTTCACAGGGTGTCTGTTGTGGGGGAGAAGATATAGGAGACTCTAAGCCGCTCTGAGTATCTGATTCAGAGAGAAGGGCGGGGTATAAATCTGCAATTCTTCTTCTTCTTCTTCTCCCCCAGCCTTCAAATCTACTCAGATGGGGAGACTTGTCTTGGCAGTAATATGTATGAAAAGGACCTAGAGGTCTTAGTGGACCATATACTGAACATGAGTCAGCAATGCGATGTCGTGGCTAAAAAGGTCAATATGATTTTGGGCTGTATCAACTGTGCTCAGGTTAGACCTCACCTCTTTGTGCCTACATAGAACCATCACAGAGTAAGAACTCCAAAGGGATCTGTCGAGGCTGGGCGAGTGGGCGTCAATGTGGCAAATGAGGTTCAACATGACCAAGTGCAAAGTAATGCACATTGGGGCCAAAAATCCTAACTATAAATACAAGTTGATGGGGTGTGAACTGGCAGAGACTGACCAAGAGAGAGATCTTGGGGTTGTGGTAGATAACTCACTGAAAATGTCAAGACAGTGTGCGATTGCAATAAAAAAGGCCAATGCCATGCTAGGAATTATTAGGAAGGGAACTGAAAACAAATTAGCCAGTATCATAATGCCCCTGTATAAATCGATGGTGTGGCCTCATTTGGAATACTGTTTACAATTCTGATTACCGTACCTCAAAAAAGACATTATAGCATTGGGAAAAGTGCAGAAAAGGGCAACTAGAATGATTAAAGGGTTGGAATACTTTTCCTATGAAGAAAGGTTAAAACACTTGGGGCTCTTTAGTTTGGAGAAACATCGACTGCGGGGTGACATGATAGCGGTTTACAAGATTATGCATGGGATAGAGAAGATCGAGAAAGAAGTACTTCCCTCCCTTTCTCACAATACAAGAACTCATAGACATTCAGGGCGTTTTCGCACTGACCTTAATCGGCAGCAACGACCCTCTTCACCGCGCAGGATCTGCGCGGATTTCGCACCAATTGCCGCGGAGCACCCGGAAGAGCCGGAAAGTCCCGCGGCTTTTGCGGTGCAAATGGAAACCGCCAAAAACCAGTTTCCATTTGCGCCGCAAAAGCCGCAGGACTTTCCGGCTCTTCAGGGTGCTCCGCGGCAATTGGTGCAAAATCTGCGCAGATCCTGCGCGGTGAAGAGGGGCGTCGCTGCCGATTAAGGTCAGTGCGAAAACGCCCTCAGTGAAATTGCTGAGCAGTTGAGTTAGAATGGATAAAAGGAAGTACTTCTTCATCCAAAGGTGATAAACACATGGAATTCACTGCCACAGGAGGTGGTGGCAGCTACAAGCATAGCCACCTTCAAGAGGGGATTGGATAAGCATATGGAGCAGAGGTCCATCAGTGGCTATTAGCCACAGCATATTGTTGGAACTCTCTGTCTGGGGCAGTGATGCTCTGTATTCTTGGTGCTTGGGGGGGCACAGTGGGAGGGCTTCTAGTGTTCTGGCCACACTGGTAGACCTCCTGATGGCACTTGGGTTTGTTTGTTTTTTGGCCACTGTGTGACCCAGGGTGTTGGACTGGATGGGTCATTGGTCTGATCCAACATGGCTTCTCTTATTTTCCTAATAGACAGTTCTCCCAATAGAGGGAAGTGAGCAGTAGGGTCACACAAGGATCAATGCAGGGACCAATGCTATTTAATTTGTCTATAAATGATTTGGAATTGGGGGTAAACAATGTAGCAGCCAAGTTTGCAGAAGAAAGCAAATTATTCAGGATAATGAAAACCATGGTGGATTCTGAATAGCTCTAAGAGGATCTTTCTAATTTTGATGACTGGGCAAGAAAATGGTAGGTGAAGTTCAGTTTTCATAAGTGTAAGATGATGCCCACTAGAAAAAAACTCCCCCTAATTTTACAGTTATGCTGATAAGGTCTGAACTGGTTGAGACAGAGATTAACAAACATGTTGGGGTTGTAACTGATAACAGCATAAAAATGTTGATTCACTGTGTAGTAGTTGTGGAAAAGGCAAATTCCATCCTAGGAAGTATTAGGAAAGATAGTGGAAATGAATAGTGTCCTATATAGAGGCCTAGTGTGGCTTCATTCAGAATAAAGTCTGCAGTTCTGGGTGCCATAGCTCATAAAGGATATTGCAGAGCTGGAGAAGTACAGAACAGGACAAATTCTATCCTGGCCACAAGAATAAATGGCTAAACAGATTCATGAGGGTGAGATGCATAAATGGCTTCTAGCCACTGTGAGTAGAGGGATCTTCTGTATACAGAGGCAACAGACCTTTGAAAACTTGGTTATTTTATAGCCTTATCAGGCTATAAAACAACCTAGGACTACTAAGGAAGATACAGACATCACAATTTAACAAATTAAGTGGTTTACTAAAGAAAAAGACTACAGGGAAATACAGGAAAATATTAGGAAAAGAATAAAAACACATGAGTACATAAAAATACTGCTGAACTAGATGTCTTACTTTGCCTCCATGCACACCCTCCTGTCCACTTTACAGCCAAGGTACTAAGTTATTATAGGCATATATACTGTAGATATTCATAGTTACCTACTCAGAGGCTTCTGTAGAGGCCCTGGATGGTTCATGTGGATCCTAAGGGTGTGTAATAACAAAAAAATCTGAATTTCAAAACACCTCAAGCTCCGTTTAAGTTAAAGTAGGCTCCTGATCCTTCCCTCAGGTTCCTGGGCTGAGACAGCAGTCAAAATATCATACTGTGACAGGGTGGGACAGCCAGGATTCTTCAGCAAAATTCATTACTGGGGTGGGTCAGTCAGTAAAGGGAAAGAGAAACAGAGGGAAGTGGACAGGGTTGTCATGCACATGCTGCTTTGCTGATAAGCACCCAACCTCAAAACAACAAAAAAAATTGTTTTGGAGAAGGGGGTTTCATTATATCAACAGCCCTGGATTGTATTATCATTCTGGGAAATCACTGTACTGACTTGAACCAGCCATTTCTACGTATATTTTTGGCCTGGAAAGTTTGTTATGCATACTCCTAGCAGATCTTCAACCATACTTACTTGATTAGACCCATTCAACCTTCTTTTATGCATTTCTCTTCACCAGTAGTGGGAACAAAGGTAGTTACCTCATTTAAGTTTACTTTAGCAACATATAATTTTCCCAAAGAACCAAAAATACATGCTTTTGTGACATCCCTAATGGTATTCTCAAATCATTGCTCTCTGTCTTCTCTGATATCACTTGACTTGGGGCCAAACTAGATAATACTATGTCCCCAAGATCACCATGGAAATGTGGTGCCATTCAGAATCTTTTTATTTTTGCTTTAAAAATGCTACAGGGGCCTAATTCTGCTGGAGACAGGTGCTTGCGGGAATAAGGGGGTCTGCCCCCCTCCCCCAGAGCTGTTTTCAAGAGCCAAAAGCAGGTAGCTATTTTGAAACACTGAGGAAACACTGAGGGGGAGAGAAAGGCGCCCCTCATCTGTATGTGCCAAGTTCCCTGCATCGTTTTAAAAGTAAAAGGCTCTAATATAGTGCCATGTTCCTATGGTAAACTCAGGGATGTGGTATCTTCTAGTTTGATCCTTGATTCCTCAAAGTTGATATGTTTTTTCCCTATCAAGCTCACACATCTTTCCTTGGTTGCTTTGTTTGTATCAGCTTACCTCAGAGGGCTTTCTCGTGCCCTTTTAAGTATTCAGTACTCCTATTGAGTCTGGAGGTCTTCAGGCACACTATCCATGATCTCTGGTGGTACCCTTCCTTCAAACCCATGGTTATATGTCATTCTAGGGGATTTTGTGATGCTCTGCATAGTCCAATTGTGTCAGCCAATTCAGGATATGAAATTGACTTCACAAGTGCTCCTCTAGAGTTAACAGCTTCCCCAAAACTGTTCTTGGGAGCTACTTATCTTCTGTGGTATTCTTGAATTCAGTTGACAAAATATCAGCATATAACTGCTAATTCCTTGCGTTGTCTCCAGCCTTCAAACTCCCATTGAAATTTATAACTTTTATGTTTCAAAAAGCACACAGACAAGTAACTTGGATGCTTTAAACATTTCTGTTCAAAAATCTCCTATCTTTCAAACTACTTTCATTGTAACATCTTTTTAAATGCACTTGAAAATTCAAAATTCAGTAATCTTTAAATCAATCAAAGTTCTCCCCCATTATCTTCAATGAAACTGAACACTTCCAAAATTCAGTAGAAAGCACTGTTGGAGTTTAGAGGAGGGTCATTACAAAACTCCAGACCATCTACCCATATGTAGAAATTCCACTTCTATGCTATATTTTTATTAGTGATATTATTGTCTTCTGAAAAGCAAACAGTCTTATTTACAGAACACGGTACTTTGATAGGACTGGCTTCCCAAGGCAAAGCACTCCACAGTTCTTGCTGACCCTGGTCAGTTTATGCTATCAGTTTCTTGTCTCTCAGAAGAACTTTTGCAGCTCATGTATTTCCATTGGCTTAATCCATCCTGTTTCACAGTGGATCCATTTGCTTTTGCACAGTTCAGGTCTAATGAGACAGGAGTACCATGTTGTCAGGGTAACATTAAGAACCTCTGGATACTAGTGCTATGATGAAGCATCAGGAGAAGGCTTTGGCCTCTATGCCTTGTTTGTTGAGCCCTCCAGAGCAATTTGGTGGTCGCTGTGTGAAACAAGATGCTGGAGTAGATGGACCACTGGTCTAATCTAGCATGTGGTACTTATGTTAATTACCTGCAATGAATTCATTGCCTGCTCTTTGCCCCTGTATATTTGGTGGCATTTATTATTTTGGCACAAATGCAGAACTGATTGCAAGATGTGCAAACTGGAATTAACCTGTGTGAGTAATGGAGAAACTATTGGCGGTGCATGTGCAGAGTGTAAAACAGAGTGCTGTGCAAGAGTATACTCCGGGAAGAAGGTGAGCCACACACCAGCACCTAGTATAAAAGTAGTGTATTTACAGACTATATACAATACAACTAGTGCGGTGAATAACATTAAGCTGAGTGACAAAGTGCTACGCCAGGAACCAACTCTCGACTGAGAGAAATACAGTCTGGCACTGTAGTGCTTATATATACATGTCAGCCAATCATGGCAGTCCATACAGTTGCTGACTTCAGCAGGTACTTTCCCCTGGTTACAGTCCAGCCAGAACCGGCTTGCTGACAAGGTTGATCTGACCTCACCTGTCAGATAGATCCACCTGCTTCTTCTTGCTTCTGTCATGCTGTGGAAGGAGGACTCAATACACTGACAGAAACATCAAATGATGTACACCAGGAACATTCCATCTCATATAAGCCTCTGGGAGCATAGATTCCTCTCCTCAATAAATAATAAATAACATGCATGTGCAAATGATACTGATCTGGACACCTTGGTAGCCATTGACCAAGTGATGTTGCCATAAATCATGAAGAAACCTAAGCAGTGTCCTCTCTGTCAGTCTTTTCCCCCTTTTAACAGTGTGACTGATTCTTCACCGGCAGTTGCTCTTCCTCTGGGCTCCTGCTTGAGCTCGCTCAAACCATCAATTCCCCACCAGTTGCTTCATGGGCACCTTTTGATCTGCGGCTACCTCCCATTCCCCTCGCAGAGACCAGATCTGTTTTTTTTTTGGAGATCTGGTCACCGTAAGGGGAATGGGAAATAGCTGCGGATCAAAAGACCACCTTGCAGCAACTGGTGGGGAATCAATCACTTTAGCCAGCAACTGCTGGTGAGGAATCAGTCTGAGACTTTTAACAACTGGAGACAGTGGCAGCAGATGAGGTGTCAGGGTAAAGGCAGCTACAGCACAGCATAGGGTTGCCAGGTCTGTGCTGGAAAATACCTGGAGACTTTGGGGGTGGATTCAGGAGAGGGTGGGGTTTGGGGAGGGGAAGGGCCTCAGCATGGTGCAATGCCATAAAGTTCACCCTTCAAAGCAGCCATTTTCTCTAGGGAAGCTGATCTCTGCCAGCTGGAGATCAGTTGTAAAAGCAGGAGATCTTCAGGCCCCACCTGCAGGCTGGGAACTCTAGCACAGCATCATATAACTGAGAGTGCATAGCTGTCCCTCCCCACAATTCAGACATATTTTATCTGTTTGGATATGAACCAACTCCATGATAAACATAACTGGAGGACCTGAGCTGAATCAGTGAGTAATGGAACATTGTTGTATATAATAGGTTATGGAGAATGCTGCTGTCCTGAGTTGGTCCTGTCTAAAACATATATTTTGTGAACAAATCTTAATGTATCTTGCAATAAGATTTGACTCAGCAAATCATATGTATAAAGTGAAGCACAATGCAGATTTATCTGCTGTTGTTGATGGAGATTTAATTATCTGTATGAAAATCGTCTCATTCTACAATATTTTCATATCCATATGGATCAGACAAATTCAGGTTTCTTCCATTGACAGTAATCACATTACTTAAAACAGCATATAAAATTTGGTATTAAGAATTTCAAATCATGTTCATGTTCAAGTATTCTTAGTTAAACTGAGTGGTGAGTTTTGGACTCTTTGAGTAATGGTCAGGAATAATTGCTAGGTAACAAGGTTCAGGATATGGGACTACACCGAACTGGGAGCTGTTTTAACTACCAAGGTTCATGACTTAGATCAGAACAAACTGATACGAAGAAATTGGCTGTTTACCCCCAAAATTTTCCTTTCAATTTTTTCCTTTTCAAATATACAGCAACTTATGTTGGTGTGTGTGATGGTTCGGTATGTATAGTGGAACATGTGACTGTTGAATGTCATATGTGAGATATGGTTAGGAATATGTACTTACCACCATAGCTTAATATACCCAGGTACTGTGATTCTTCCTTTTTTAAAAAAGATGGGATATTCATGGGCTACCAGGAATACTATATTCATGTTTGTATGCATGTAGACATACATCACACAGTGCTGTATGTGTGAGCATATCTGAATGCAGGCCTATTGCCCAAGTGAAAAATGCTGGAAATTTCAAATTTCCTATTGTATGAACCATGCCAGTTTTCTAGTTGAGACATTGTGTGTCATGCACATTCTTTGGACTTCCTGCTGAAGAGGATGTGTTTAACTATGTGCTTTAGGAGCATTACAAATGGAATTCTGTATCAATAATTTGTGACCAACTTTGTTGCTGACAGATTCATGACTAAATAGTTGGTATGAACAAAAATTGCAGAAATGGCACATTAACTGAAGAAAACCAGCATTGTCAACTTCTGCTGGACAGGCAAATCCACAAGATGGAATAAGGCCATATAGTTCACGTTTTTAATAACAGGGATAGAACAGTTGTAAAAATTATTGAGGGACAAGACTGCTGAATGTAGGGTGTGCACTCCCCCCAAAAAGCTGTATTAATTTTGGATCCAGAATTCTGGGAGGGCACTGCTACTGTTTCCTAGTTTGGGGAATCAGTGGCTCTGTTCTAGGATTCCAATTTGGAGGGAAGATTGGACCCAGAATTTCAGGTTTATTTTTTAAAATTTCCCCCATATTTGCCTGCCCCCAGCCTTAATAGGGTGGAATAAAAAATGAGAAAGCCACTAACTAACCTTAAGGAAAAAGCTCAAAGTAGGTGTCTCTCTTCCCATTTAAAGGGCCATTCTCCATTGAAAAATATGGCCCTTTAAAATTTAAAGGGAAGAGAAACACAAACTGACAACCTGATTGGACTGGGTAGACCTAACTCCCCCAAAGTCCCTTTAAATTTTAAAAGGGGAGAACAGTTTAAATCATCTTGAATTTAGTATGCTAGCACCATCCCACTGGCAGCTCTGGTAGTGTATTTTGTAAATCCTTTCTCCAGTCCCTTCCCTGCTGTTGGCTTCGGAGATGGCAAAGCTGGCCCTGACTCCTGGAAAATGATAGGATCCTACATCTTGTGAGGCTTGGCTGTTCACCAGAGTCCCATATGGATAGGAGACCAGCTCTTTCTATAGGATCTAATGGCCCTATTATTCTAGGAAAAAGCTGTCAATGATGTCACACCCCTTTAGGTATCATCAGAAACTTTATGGGAAAACCATACAGTTTTCAGCAATTCCTAGATAGGACTGATGCCACTTGCAGGAGAAAACCTGGAAATTGCCTTAGTCATCTTTAAGAATTATCAAAAACTCAATGCTTTCTGTACCAGACAGTGTAGTAGGCATTAATTCTGGTGGTTCCAATTGGTATGTTGTTCAGCTGGTTTTCTTGATATTTTATGAGTGAAAATGCTGCAAAAGTATCACATCAGGTAGTCTAGTCTTGGGACAATGAAGGCTCAACGTTAAGAGTCAACAGGTGCTGTTCTACCTAAAACAATTGGGATGGTCATGAATTAGCCAATGCAATAGTAGCAGAGAAGTAACATTTCTTTGTTGCCATCACTGCTGCTTTGTATGTCTTACAGTGAGCTCTACAGCAGGGCTTGGCAACCAGGAAAGGGGGACTTAACAGCAGCAGGGCCCTCATTGGTGATATAATGACATCACCTGTGAAGCACTGGTGTCACTCTCCATGCACCTGGGAATTATGTCACAATATTGCCAATGGACACTGGGTATGTTCTGGCTTTAGGGCAAAACTATATGGTTTAACCAGCAGTCCCCCCCCCTTCTCCATCTTCTGGGCATGGAGTAGGTGACACTGGGTATGGGGGGAGGTATTTGTGAATTTCCTGCATTGTGCAGGAAGTTGGACTAGATGACCCTGGAGTTCCTTTCCAACTCTATGATTCTATGGTTTCCTGATGTTTCCCCCCTGCCATTCAGCTGAGCAGCAGTGAGGAAGTGCCCACTGGGGCAGGGGATCCGCCACCCCTAGAGGGAGAATGGCTGCCTTATGAGGCATGTTGAAGCCATATTCACGGCTTTGAATTGAATAGGCAGTGGTTACACCATGGCTAAGGGTGAATCTTCAGCCCTGAAACCAATCCTCCCTCAAAGGTTCTGTGTAGAAAAT
This sequence comes from Heteronotia binoei, assembly GCF_032191835.1. Classification (NCBI taxonomy): domain Eukaryota; kingdom Metazoa; phylum Chordata; class Lepidosauria; order Squamata; family Gekkonidae; genus Heteronotia; species Heteronotia binoei. The sequence goes on along the minus strand of NC_083243.1, from coordinate 132,275,046 downwards.
TTAATGCAGGGTATGACCACATTCATGTGTTGGGCCAGTCACAATTTGAGAGAGACCCAAGACTGACAAAGAAGCTATGAAATTCTGGACCTACCCCAATGAGGCTTCTTCAGCATGTATGCTGAAGTTCCCCAGAACAATAAGTCTAGGTATCTTCAGTACCTCTGCCAATTCAGACAAATTGTTCACTGGAGAACTAGTCAGCCAGTAAACAAACAGAATGCCTAATCTATCCTAGAGGAGCATACTGTGGAAGTGATACTTTGCACTGTGGAAGCTGAAGGACTGTGGAAGTCTGTGGAAGCTGAAGGACTCATGGAGGGTCACAGCTATGCCTCCTCCCTGGCCAACTGTGTTTGGTTGCTTAAGCATTGCATTATTTTTTGTTTTCTCTTTATTTCTGGGTAAGCATATTGAGAGATGGTAAACACCATCAACTGGATCCCCCCCCCCATCTTTAACAGCTAATTTGGGTCTGCTCTGCATTTTAAAGGGAACTTTCATCCAAGGGCAAGAGCACAGGGGATTTTGGCCTATGGCTCATTGCCTGGAGTGCACAGCTGGGGCCCAGCCAATGCACACAATGAATAGAAGAAGGTCTGCCACTACCGGAAAGAGAGAGCTATACCATTTATATACACAATAACCGGGAGCTGTACTGAATCAAACAACACCTGTTGAACAATGCTGACATCAGCACACCATGACTGGACCCCAGACTATCGTATGATTTCTCTTTAGCCATTAGCATATTGATTGTGGTGTGTCTGTGGTTTATTAACAGTTTTGGGGACAATCTTTACCTGGAGCAGGATGTTTGAAGAATACTCTGTTTCAGTGAAGATAAGAGCTGGAAGTTATGGGAGTGGGATGTATCAAAGACAGCCAGTATAGGGCAAGGAAGCTTGCTATATATTTAGCCTCTATAGCATCCCAAGGGTTGATACAAGGTGCCCTGTTTCCTTCACCTGTACACTAATACTATGCAATAGCAGATAAATCAGGCATAAAACTGCATGCTTCTATGAGATGCTACAGGAAGATGAAATTGACCTGGTTTGAATAACAGTGATATGGTTGGAAGAAGAGCTGATGTATCTGTCTCAACTAATACCCCCTAGTTTTCTGTCCTTTAAATTGGTGATAGCTTTGCTTTGATTTGCAAAGCAAATGCAATGAGTGATTTGTAAGGGATTAGTTGTACACTTATAAATAAACCAGGGTAATGTATGGCTGTGAGAGTTGGACCATAAGGAAGGCCAAGCACAGAAGAATAGATGCTTTCGAGCTGTGGTGCTGGAGAAGAATCTTGAGAGTCCCTTCGGCTGCAAGAAGATCAAATCAGTCAGTCCTAAGGGAAATCAACCCTGAGTATTTCCTGGAAAGTCAGATGAAGCTCAAATACTTTGGCCAGCAAATGAGAAGGGAGCACTCACTGGAGAAGATCCTGATGCTGGGAAAGACAGTAGGCAAAAGAAGATGGGGATGGCAAAAGATGAGATGGCTGGACAGCATTACTGATATAACTAACATGAATTTGAGCAGACTTAGGAGGATGGTGGAAGACAGGAGGGCCTGGCATGACTTTGTCCATGGGGTCACAAAGAGTTGGACTCGACTGTTCGACTGAACAACAACAAATGTAGGCTATATGGGGATAAGGCTGAAAATGTAATCACAAGGATTACATTTGATATGAGTGTAAAGGTAAAGTGTAAATTGAACAAGAGTCAACAATGCATTCCCAAGGTAAAATAAAAGACATTTTGGATTCTATTACCATAAAGTCAATTTATTTATTTATTTAATTTGATTTATTAGGCTGCCCTTCCTTGTAAGCAGGACTCCGAGCAGCTTACGATACAGCAAATACAATAAATAATTCAAGCATTAAAATAGTTCAGAGTTAAAAAATACCTATGGCATAACAAACAAATAAAAGTGCACTTCCCAAAATGGTATAACAAAAAAATTGATAGATTTCATAGAGTAATTATGTAACAATCTTGAGTGATTTCTAAGTCCTGATTTCATTAGTATGGCTGATTTTGATGCTATAGCTTCACTGTTAATGACTCCTATTGACAAGAAGTATAGTGTCAATAGGCAGCAAATGGCAGTGGCTGCAAACAACAGACTGATGCAAATGTTGAAGTATGTGGTCATATGCAGCCTAGGGAAGAACTCTAGTCTGCTAGTGGTAGAGCACAATCTGTTAAATAGCTCAAGCAATTTGCAACTAGATAACTGATTATTAAGATATTCTGGAATCTCCAACTTTGAAACTTTAAGTAAGTTAATTATGTGCCAGGGCCATCCTATATATAATTGAGTTTGCCCAAGGATAAAATAGTTGGAAACTAACATTTAAAAGCACCTGGTGGGGAGGAAAGATTGGCTGAGAAAAGGAAAAATTAAGTAAATAATAACATGAGCAGCTGGAGACAAAAAGAGAAACAGACTAACTGCTGATACAGGAGAAAAAAGAAAAAAAAAACGAGCTTCACTGAAAACCTGTTATTACCAAGAAACAATTTCTAAATATGGCTTTAAAAGCATGTTTAACATCAAATATGGTTTAATTCATTAAAACTACTTACACATATTCTATTTGAGCATTAGAAAAGCATTTTAGCACTTTGAGTTTATTTTTGTTTATGTTCTATACATGTAAAATAAAAATTATTTCAGGCAAAAGCTAAACCATAGTGTCAGATCAGTAGACAGATTATTGGAAGGTAGAGAAAAATTTATAGAGTGTAGAAATAGCCTCTGGGTCCATGAACAGCAATTCAGATACATTCGTCTTGAGAATATTAATCCTCATTCAGTAAACCAACATCTTCTGCATCTGTCCTGGAAGCCCATTGAAGAAGTGAAACAGTAGATGGGGGTAGGGAAAAAAGAAAAGCACACTTCATGCTGTTTGCTCATCTGGTTTACCTATCTACAGATTTGTCAGATAATTATGTGCTCACTGTGGTATTATCTAAGCACTTTACAAAATTAGCTCCTAGTTATAAGGCATATAGAGGCATGTACAATGCCTATCATGTCAAAGACCTCTGTGGTTATGAAGCTTTTAGATCCTTAGTTCAGTGCATTGCAGCAAACAAATCCTCCAATAATATTTTCTCCTTTGAAACCTCTACCTAACAGGATATTTATCAGGAATGGTCTTTTAAAAAAAGTCTTACAGGTAAATTATAATCCTAGTTTACTCATGTCTAGCATCTCCTGAGTTTTTATATTTTACAATCATCTGACTCTTTTAAAAAAGGTCCTAATCATACTACTGTACTTAGCTCACCTTTATGGTATGGTAGCAGAGGTGAGGATGCGCCCCTCAGTGGACTATGGATTGTCTCACACAGGCCTTGTGGCAATGTGCTGTAATGCTTGGGCAGTCCATGTTCCAGTTCACTTTTGACAGACAAAAAAAAGTGTAGCTCAACAGAACCCTGGTTACATATATCCTAAATCCTAATTTTGATGTAGTGGTTAAGTGCATGGACTCTAATCTGCGAGAACTGGGTTTGATTCCCCATTCCTCTACATTCACCTGCTGGGTGACCTTGGGTCAGCCACAGTTCTCTTGGAGCACTCTCAGCTCCACCTACCTCACAGGGTGTATGTTGTGGGGAGAGGAAGGGAAGGAGATTGTGAGCTGCTTTGAGACTCCAAGTGAAGAGCAGGGTATAAATCCAATATCTTCTTCTTAATTGCTTTTTCTAATGCGAGGGTATTCAACTCAATAATTGACAGCGCTCTTTTGGGCTTGACAAACAAATGTAAAATTTCTTTAAATGATAAAAATAAATAATAATAACAGTAGTAAACCATCCAAGGTATTATGGCTTTCAACATAACAAATATTTATCATAAACCTAACAAATGTACAAATAAAGGCAAAACTAAATCATAATGGCTATGAACATGGCAATATTTGAAGCAACAGGATCTCCAGTGCCCTTCAGGAAGATCACTCAGAACAAAGATACATTCCTGCTGCAGGCCAAACTGACTGAGAGGGCGGGGCTCTTGCAGTTGGTAATATGTGAACAACTTTACCAACTGCCCATGCTCTGTGACATTTTGCTCCCTAGGAATTATGAACCTTTTAACAGAAATAAAATGCTGAAGTGAAAATGACATTGGTTACATCTGCATGAATTGAAAAAGAAAACCAGTTTGCAGCTGCTTGAACCAGTCCTTTGCTCATAATTACTAAAATGCAAATGCAGTTTGTCTGAGTGGTAGTAAGCACAAGTAAGGGGCTACTGGAATTTACTGCTGGGGAAATCTATTGCATGACTTGAGAAGAACCACAAGAGATTAAAGAGGTAAGCATGAATTCAGCAGGTCCTCGCGACATAAAATAAATTGGGAAATATAACCAGAGACGTTAAAAGCATCAATTCAACAGACTGCATTACTGAAGCTGAGAAAATCCTGAATGTAATTATTCAGGCTGCATTTCTCCATAATTTACACATTTTAGTAAGGATGAGAGCTAGATAAATACATTCTTTTCTTTCTCATATGCATGTCTTATAAATTGGGAAGTAAGCCACTGCAAAGCAAAGGCAGAACTCCCTGCTTCATTCTGCAGTGACCTTGAATGGCGTTCATCAAAAGAATCTAAACTGAGCAAGACAACAGTGTGGATTATTTTAGCAGACCCTCTAGGGTAAATAAATGACTCTTGCAGTACCATTGTTTTTGTTTTAGAATCTGGTGTGGAATCCATTTAGTAAAAGTAGCAGTAAGAGTAATTTATGTAAAGAAGTTTCATAATTAAACCTTTACAAGGAAGAAAGTTTCCTTCCTTATAAGAAATCAGTCCTGTAAGTGATTTGAAACCACCACAAAAGGTCTACTTTTTCATTGAAGAATAATTGAACAAATGGGAAACCTGCAAGAACTTTCAGGGGACATGTCATTTCCCCCTTCCCTATTTCCTCTTTCCCTTTCCTGAAAACCCACATAACTTCTTCCCCTTTTCCTTCCTCTTTATCTCCTTCTCATCCATCAACCGTACCCTACTTCTTCTCTCCCTCTACCTTCAGTTTTCCCTCCATCCTTTCTTCCGGTAGCTTGTCCCTAGGAAAAATCTGACCAAGTTGTGTGGCGGGGAACCTGCAAGGACTTGCAAGGAAGTACTTCACTTTCACCTGTACCCCCTTCATCATACTATTTCCTCTTTCCCTCCCCCTTGCAGCCACTACCCTGGAAAACTATGGCCCAGTGGTATGGAGGGGAACCCACAGGGACTTGTGGAGGCATGTCATTTTCCTCTGTACCTCCTGATCCACTATTTCCTCTTTACCTCAGATCCTTTATCATTTCCTCTCCGCTTCCTTCTTTTTCCCACCCACCATGCAACCTACCTTTTGCCTGCGCCATTATCTTCAGTTATGTTTATTATTTGATGCATTTATACTCCACCTTTCTCCCAAATGGGACACAAGGCAGTTTACAAGTGATTTGGTATCAAATTACACAGTGATCGCTTCTGGCCTTGGCCCTGATGTGTCCCTCCTTCAAAAGCCAAAGCAGCCCTGGAATGGATCTGCTCTTTCACCTGCCTTACAGAAACCAAGGCTTCAACTGCTAATATGGCTGTGGTTGCCTAACAGCGGTCACTGAGAGCTTTTGTTTCCTGAAGCTATGGGTATTGCTATTATTTTGGGAGGTGTTAATCTCTCAATCTTAAAAAAAAAGATTCTGGATTTTTCGCCTACAAATCTGGGGTATTATTTGGGTTTGTAAAAAGATCTGTCTTGCCGGTTCATTTGGTCATATTGAAAATTAGATATATTGATGGAAAACAATATCTGTTAGTGAGTTGCTCCAATTTATCTGAATGAACATATACTAAAAGGTAAGTAAAATAACCTGTATCTATCTACTGTCTGCTGGGTCTTATTTATCAAACAAGTTCTATATGCAAAATGCGTTCACATCTGTTACAGGAAAGGAAAAAACCTTGATCAATCAGATTTCCATGCACATTTTTAAACATTACCTGATGGTGTTGGGTCATGTGTTCAATGAGATGCAATATGAGGTGCAATATTAGTTTTAAGGCTTCCACTGTAAAAGCTATAATTTATAGATGGCCAGGGGATGGGGCGGTGGCAAGATTTCTATGTGTGGATTTGGCACTCCAAGAAATATTTGGCTGTTATCTTTTTTTACATTTTCAAATTTGCTTTCTACATTAAAAAATGAATCTAAAATTGCTGTTTCCTAAGAACCAAATCTGCATACCCTGTAATATAAATGTGGAGGAACCTCTTGCACCTAGCTAAACAGAACCTAACTGTGTCTTTAATATCTCCAAAGGCAAAACAAGCTTATAAGGACTTGCTAACCATTGTGCACTGAGCTGTCACCTTCAATGTACCTTTGAAACGCCAACTTTTTCTTAAAGGGGAAGATAGGAAACAGAAAGTGTATAGTTTCATCCGCACAGACTTTGTCAGAAAATGCGGCTGTGATATGATTTCTGTCACAAACAATCTGCTTGAAATTTTTCTGTCTTTACTTTCAAACATGGAGTGGTTTGACTGTTTTCTAACCCTAGGTGATGAGATCTGCTGCCTTGTCAGATAGGATTTGAGTTCACTCACTACCTGCTTGTTGACTACAGCATAGACACACTATGGTGGCACAGAAAGCCTCTAGGCCACTCAGCATCTGTCTCTTCTTGTAATTAGCAGCAGTCTTGTGTACAGAACAAAACAGAGGTTTTGTGCTGTAGAAGAGTAATGCACAAAGACAGGAGTTTCATAAAGAGTTTGTTAGTGTTCATTGTTGTTTCTGTTCAGGATTAAACCTGTTCTTATTGGGAATAAATGTTTGAAGTACTCCTGTCAAATTTTACCAGGGTGTGGGCAGGTCCCTAAGAAACAGTTATAATTAAGTATCACTGTTATCTGAAACACTAACTATGCAATATTATTTGAACAAAGTTTAACTCCAGTGGTACCTTAAAGACAAACAAAGTTTTATTCAAAGTATGAGCTTTCTGAGAAAGTGTTCATACACGTGAAAGCTTATAGCCAGAATTAAACTTTGTTGGTCTAAAAAGTGCCACTGGACTCAAACTTTGTTCTACTGCTTCCTATCAGCATGGCTGCCCACCTATATGCAATATCAAGGCTTTTTTGAGCTGGAATGCACAGGAACGCAGTTCCAGCTAGCTTGGTGTCAGGGGGTGTGGCCTAGTATGCTAATGAATTCCTGCTGGGCTTTCCCCCCCCAAAAGCCCTATGTTAAACAATAGTGACACCAAAGTGTGTGGCCTAATATGCAGATGATTTCCTGCTGGACTTTTTCCACCAAAAAACCCCCTGTGCGATATCATGGTGTTTCTTACTCCTCAGTTCATGGCCAAGTTTTCATAACACTAACATAACCTAAAGGTTTAATCTACATGTGACATGGCCTGCTCTATTAGATTAAATTGAGTCTGTACTAATCACATATAAAATATGATTAGTACAGACTCAGTTTAAGTTGATATAAAAGCACAAGGATGTAGATGAGGGGATCTGAATCCTCTCTATCCTGTCACATCTGCTGACAGTCAATTGTTGAGACTCCCCTCCCCACTGAAAGCTCTGATATCAGAATGAGCTTGGAAAGGAGAAATATGCAGGATGGAAAGGCAGTAGAAAGGTGAACTGTAGGTGGGGAATGAATGGTTCAGCCTCCCTCACCTATACTCTGATTTTATTCTTACGATTGCCTGTAGGGTTGCCAAGTCCAATTCAAGAAATATCTGGGGACTTTGGGGGTGGAGCCAGGAAACTTTGGGGGTGGAGCCAGGAGACATTAGGGGTGGAGCCAAGATCAAGGCTGTACAAGCATAATTGAACTCTAAAGGGAGTTCTGGCCATCACATTTAAAGGGACGGCACACCTTTTCAATTCCTTCCTTCCATAGGAAATAATGAAGGATAGGGGCACCTTCTTTTGGGGCTCATAGAATTGGACTCCCTGGTCCAATCTTTTTGAAACTTGGGGGGTATTTTGGGGAGAGGCACTAGATGCTATACGGAAAATTTGGTGCATCTACCCCCAAAAAACAGCCCCCCAAGAGCCCCAGATACCTGCGGATCAATTCTCCATGATTTTCTGTGGGAATAAATCTCCATAGGGAATAACAGAGTCCCCAGCAGACATTTCCCTCCACTCCCCCCGCTTTCTGATGACCCTGAAGCGGGGGGAGGGTCTCCAAACCGGGGGATCCCCTGCCCCCACCTGGGGATTGGCAACACTAACTAGCACAGCAGGCAATAAGTGGTCTTCTCATTTTGACTGGCTGGCCCCATATTGCAAGACAATTATGGTTGTTGTTGTTTTTGCTGTATATTTAATTTCTTTTTTAAAGTCACAGAACTGGCTTTTAAATTAGTGTAAGAGGAAGTACTGCCAGTTAAATCAGTATGAACAGGAAGAGTTCAGCTTTTATCAATGTGTAAAAATAGGGATTTGTGGGGGGTGCATTTGGGCAGCGATGTCTGATATAGAAATGAGGGCATTGCAGACAGCACGTACCTGTCTTTATCCATGAAATGTTGAGGGCTATGGTTGGCCGTGATCCTCAGAGTGAGGCCTTAACCCTCTGTCCTCACCACCAATAGTCCATTAACGCCCTCGTCTACAAGTTTCCCTTGAGCAAACCCAAGAAGAATCCCAGAAACACGGAGCAGAAAAAAGAAACTCACTGAAAACTAAGAAGGTTGCATTCTCCAGGTGAAGTCATGTGTGAGGAGGTTTTGTGTGTGTGTTAATTATTTAAAGAAATGCAAGGCCTCCTTCACCGTGTGTCTCCGGGGTTAGTTTTGTCCGGCTAATATCAGGCCCGGTTCTCGCAAAGACATATGCCTCCATCTTTCTGGAATGCCTGTCAGATCTTGTTTCATATTCTTCTTCAAACTTTAAAAAAAACCAAGCCCTGAAATAAAGCTACTGTTCGGCCTTCCTCGGCTATCCCTTGCCTGCTGTTTTGGGAAGGGTACCTTGAGGCTGGCCCATCTCAGGGTCCCCACCCCCACTCCCCACCCTACCACCACCGCACTAAATGAATAAGTAGGCCTCTGTCTTTTGGGGTTTTCGAGAGAGGCCAGTGCCACACAAACGCACACCAATTACAATCAAGCTGGCAGAAAATTCCATAACAAGGCAGAATCAACGTCCCATGGCAACTCAACAGCGGGTCCTTCCACACCAGCTGGGGCCGTTCGGCCAGCAAGCCCCGAGCCGCCGGCAAGAGCGTGACCAGTGCCGCCAGCACTAGCAGGGGGGACCCGCTGGAGAGGGCTTGTAGCGGCTGCATCCTTCCTTCCTTCTCGCACGAAAGGAGGCGAGAGAGGGCTTTTCGGCGCAAGGCAGCAGGCGAGCCGAGGGACTCAGTGAGCCACGGCTGGTGCAGGCACTCGCCCAAATACAAAGAGGCCGGGGCTGTCCCCCGGCTGCCCGGCCCTCACTCCCTCCCTCCTCCGGGACGGGTTCCAGCCCCATCTTGGAGGAGCAGCTACGGTGAGTGGAGGGCGCTCCTTGGCGCCGTTTCCCCCCTCCCCCCGCTTCCGTTTTTTTGGGGAGCAGGGGAAGAGGCTGGAAATCCTGGGGTCCCCCGCCAGGGTGGGAGGGTTGGGAAGCCTAATTGCCTGCCAGTTTGGTGTAGTAGTTAAGTGTGTGGACTCTTTTCTGGGAGAACTGGGTTTGATTCTTTACTTTTCCACATGTACCTGCTGATGTGACCTTGAGTCTGTCACAAGTTTTCACAGGGCTGTTCTGCTCAAGAGCAGTTCTGGGAGAGCTTTCTCAGCTCCACCTACCTCACAGGATGTCTGTTGTGGGGGAGGGGAAGGGAAAGGAGATTGTAAGCCAGTCTGAGACTCCTTCGGGTAGTAAAGGGCAGGGTATATATCCAATCTCTCTCTCTCTCTCTCAAATGGTCTATAAAGACTATATTTAGTTAGTTAAACACTCATATCTTTTTAATAGTAATATATGTTTATCTTCATTGGCTGTATTTTGATACAGAAATTATTGCCATAATTTTAATTCTGCATAAACCTTGACCTCGCTCCATGGAAAGATATATCTTTTATAATTAGCATGTTTTGTTACATCTGTATAGTTTTATGTCCTTCTATGATATTTTATCATATGTATGTAAGTATTGTGCTTGTATTAACTTGTTTCCATAAGATTTTTTAGATGTATATTCATATTCATATTTATTTGTTTACTTCAAAATTAATACAAATATAAAGGTGAAAATGGGGCAGACCTTTCTTTCGAGCAGGGAAAACTCGGTTCCCATCTCCTTCCTCAAATTATGCAGTCCTGGTAACCCTGAATCTCCTGTTTATATTTAGACCTGGTAACCCTAAATATCATGTTTATATTTAGCAACTCACAGGCCTGGAGTAAAGCCCTGATTTGGACCATAAAACATTCTTTCAGGATTGAAGAATGAAAAATTATCACCAAAAGGTCCTTAAATTTTGACTCCTGCCGCCAGGCCAGTCCACTCACATACACACAAGACAGCTTTCAGTTTAAATATCTTCTAATTTAAGAGAGCCAGTTTGGTGTAGTGGTTAAGAGTGGTGGGCTCTAATCTGGAGAACCAGGTTTGATTCTTCACTCCTCCACATGCAGCCAGCTGGGTGACCTTGGGTCAGTCACAGTTCTCTCAGAGCTGTTCTCTCAAGAGCAGTTCTCGGAGAGTTCTCTCAGCCCCACTGACCTCACAGGGTATATGTTGTGGGGAGAGGAAGGGAAGAAGATTTTAAACTGCTCTGAGACACCAAATGAAGGGTGGGGCATAAATCCTCCTCCTCCTCTTCTTCTTCTCCTCAGTTTTGACTATATATTTGAGGGACAAATCTACTGGAGACAGGGAAAGAGATGTGAACATTGAGGAGTGTTCGTTTTTGTTCTCTACTGGACTTTCGACGATATTAACAGAGCCGTGGTGAGATTGAAAATTCATGGCTTCTTCTAATACTGACCTGCAATTAATTCCGTAGAATGTTTCAGTAGGCTCTAAATATGGACCCCTTCTATTCTCTTTACTTAATGTGTAGTTCTGAGGGAAGATATACTTCAAATCTTACACTATAAAAGTATGGGAGCACTAACACTTTTGTTTCAATGGAAGTTTTGTCATTGTATGATAGAAGCCATATTTGTCTCATATGATTTAGAAGTGTCCGGAGTTCACAAAACATACAGCTTTTGTCTCATTGAATTAATATTATAACCAAATTTAACTACATTATTTTCTAAAATCTTGTGAAACAGATGTGATATTTAATAGATATGTACTGTTGCTCATTAAGTATTTGACATAGAACTACTGTGAAGCCATTTTTGACACTTTATAGATATTATAGTACTAGGGAAAGTTCAAAGCTGGATCACAGTGCTTGAAAATTTCAATAAATTACTGTGATTAAGGATGATGAATAGTAAAATCTTTTTTTTCTGATGCTTTTCCTTAAATGCATACAAATTTCTTACTTGAAATCCCATGGTGAAAGCATTATTTTGGTGACCTTATACTTCAGTCATAAGCTTAAAGGTTTTGAATAATTGCTGTTCATTCCTGTTGTGTTAGAATCTAAGTGAAGTGGAACCAAATCAGGTATTGTAATTTATTTTTTAAAAACTCAACTTTTATTCTCCATTTTCTCCACAGCATAATCACTTAGTTTAGCTGATAGAGACATGTATTCCCATAAGTGGGATTAATTGCCAATGATGTGTCACTTTTGCTTGTTTGTTCCCTTTTTCACGCTACTGTTCCCCCCCTCACCCCCCCACTCCCAAAAAGAGCTGGTTTAAATAGTTTTCCATAAAGAAACTTGCTTGATGTCTTTATTTTGTAAAGGTAAACTAAATTATGTATGCCGGTGTTGGCATGAATTGTATTTTACAAATCTAATATCCATGTTACAAATTCTTAAGAAAGTTCCTTATGCAATATGAAAAAAAATACATTTTACATGACATATACATTGCTAATACTAAATGCAATTTAATCACAGATATCTCCATTACCACACCATGAGAACAAAACTGCAGCTGTTGTCTGAAAGCTGCTGTCTCTGAGTCTATGATTAACCAATCCCTAACCAATCCTCAAATATCAGCCCCTCCTCCCTAAACATCATCAGCCATTATACCAATAACCATTGTGAGATTCAGGGAGAGGTTTGGGGTTATGTCAATACATTTTTAGGATTTGCTCCTACTATATCATTCCATCCATGAGAAACATGTCTGCCAGTAATGGTCACTCTGCTCTCTCATTTTTCATGTGAAGATATATTTCTAAGTCGGAAAAAAGCTCATGCAGCACAAAGAATGGGCAATCTTACAGATCTTTTTCCCCCCTTTGGTTCCTGCAGCTGAAAGCTACCAAGTAGCTGGTTAATGTGTGCATCTACAAAAGGCAAAACCCTCCATTAGATTCTATTGATTCATCTTGGAAAACTCTTCAGTGTTTTTGTTGTTCACTTTATGATGGTACACAAACAATCGAAGTTGTGCACTTGAAAATATATTCTTTCAATAAGGCTCAGCCTTTAAGATACAAAGACCCATTCCAATGGGTGTGTTGTCATTTATTTATTTACATTATTTATAGTCTGCCCTTCTCACTTGGACTCAAGGCAAATTACACAGTCAATACAATTGACAGATGAGACATTCAATAAACAATGCAATAGGATTAGGATTATAGAACCAACCAGAAGTCTAAAAAGAGAATTGAAGCAAAGCATAAGTATTAACATGACGTGTTAAATGATGCAAAATTTCATAGCAGGAGCCTAGTTCCAGCAAGTCATACATAGTATAGATCACAGTCCCTAATAACTTTTCTAAGTGATTTTGTGAATCATTTACTACAGTGCAACTCTACTGCCTGCATAGAAATGCCATCTTGAATAATTCAGTTTTGCATAGTTTGCAGAAAGCCATGAGAATAGGAGCCTCTGGCAGGCCATTCCGCAAAGTGAGGTCTATAATGGAGAAGGCACGTATAAGGGCAGTTGTTGATTTTGCCCATTTGCATGTTGACTCCTGCAGAAGACCTTAGAAAAATACAAGACCAAGTTTTAAAAGCTGTTGTATTATAATGCATATTTGCCAGTCCAGCAAGCTTTGATTTGTTGGGGTTTTTTTTGGTAGTTCTTATGTTGCGATGAACATATTGACCTCTAATTCATTTTCTTTTCATTCCTTAATGTCACCAAGAGGCCTTCTTTGTTTTGACTGAATTCTCTCTTGCAAGTCAAGGATAGAAGTGTTATGGGATGCCACTGAAGAACTGAGATAAACAGTCAGAGTTGATTGTGTATATGATGATCTAAACTGAGGGCTGAGGATTATAAAAAATGGAACAGGAAAGGAGAGAGAGGTGCAAAAAAAAAAAGAACAGAGAGGCTAAAAACTGTAAAGATATGCTTACATTATCTATCTATCTATCTATCTATCTATCTATCTATCTATCTATCTATCTATCTATCTATCTATCTATCTGTCTGTCTGTCTGTCTGTCTGTCTGTCTGTCTGTCTGTCTATTTTGTGTCTCTCTTACAGAAACTTTTTAAGTTGGAGCAGTTGTTCAGCCAGGAGCAGTTCCCTTTTTGCTAATGTAGGTGAAGCTGGACTGGTCAAGATCATCTATGTTCTTTTAAAAGAGGTTCTTATTTCTGGCATCTCTCCTCAGAAAGGCATTATGCAAGAGTATAGTTCTCCACTGAGATCTATTCCCTTTTTTTAACGGTCATAACTAAAAACCAGTACTCATCACTCTATGATCTTTCAAAAATGTGATATAGGAAGAGTACAAGTCACAATATAAACATGCCTATGTTTGGTTGCGCATCAGAAATGGCAAATCCTAGGATCAAAATGTATATACATCACATTCATGTGACTGTTTAACCATGAAATCTTCAGCAGAGTTATACTCTTCTGAGCTCGTTGACTTCAGGCCTGTAGCTACGAGGGGGCCTGTGGGGGAACAGCCCCCTGACTTCTAGGCAGGGCCCCCTGACTTGGGGCCCCTAACCAGCCTCCAGTGCCTGGCTGCATCCTTCTCCATTCTACCGTCATCATACACAGTTGCTTCTGCTTGCTTAGGGGACATGATCATATATAGTTGCTTCTGCTTGCTTAGGGGCTAGAAGAAATCTCTGACCCCTCAGCAAGCAGAAACAATGAGGCACTTTAAGCGCCCAGGACTGAAAGTTAAGGTCGGTGTTGCTTCTACTTCCTTAGGGGCTGGAAGAAATATCTGACCCCTCAGCAAGCAGAAACAACGGAGCACTTTCAGCACCCAGGACTGGAAGTTAAGCTCCACGTTGGGCTGATGTTGGCTAGAGGGCACCTGCAAGAAGAGGCCATTCTGGGCAGGGTAGGGTAGGCTAGCGCACACAAGTGGAGGTCCCGGCTGCAGTCCAGGGCTAGGAATCAGTGGAGAGGTGATGTTCGCCTGCAGGGGTTTTCTGGCCTGGTCTCACTGGCCACTTGAGCGAGGGTGGGAGCTGCGCTTGGCAGCCTCGGCTCACCCTCCGACAGGAAGAAATCTGAATCGGAGGTCTTGTAGCCACAGAAGTCAGCTGTGAATTGGTGGCGCCTTCCACCCCCCCCCCCTTGTCCTGCCAGGCTTGCCTAGCTGGATCATGCTATAGATAAGGGCAGGAGACCGTGCGGCACATATCTAACCCTCTGAGTGGCTCCCCATCAGAGCTGCTGGAAGAGGGGTGGAAAGGAATCACCTTGGGGCAACTGTGGGGAGGCTGTATGGCAGCGAGCTGGCAGCTTTCCTTCTCAGCGGTGGTAGTAGAGAAGGCCATGGAGGTTGGGGCCATTATGTGCCCCCTGAAGAAAATCAGGGCTCCCCAATTCTTCAAATCATGGCTACGGGGCTGGCTGACTTAGGTGTATTTTAAAAAGTATATCTTGGTTTAGGATTTCATTTCATTTTATAAAGAAGTTTATAAAATCTCTCCTCCCTACCAAAAATTGGAGAGAAAATATCCACGGTGGGGGCGGGGGGAGGGAATCAAGGCAAGCAAAAAAATACTGAAGAGATAATATGATGGAAAGAGAAAAGGAGTGTCAAAGGCCTCTGTGTTAGACTAATTGGCTGTAGCATCCTCCAGTGTCCTTTGTAGGAAATCTCTGTACCTCAGTACTGAGACAGGAGATGGTTAAACTCATCCTGTGTCCTCTTTCTCTCATGCTAGACCTCTCCACAGCCTAGCAGGGTTGCCAGATGTTACCTAGCTGCTAGCAGGGGGACTGTCCTTGTGCATGCTTTGCGTACATGGCACAATTATGTCACCTGGAAGTTATGTAATCATACAGAGCATGTTGTGCAGGGACACTCTAGCATTTTGGAGCATCTCCATACGACATGCCTAACGCAATCACATCAGTGGGTGAAATAATCATGCTGGGCACATCACATACTGATGGAGCTCTTGGGGAGGGGGCTGGAGGATGCAAAATTGGGGGAACCCCACCCCCAGCAAGAGGATGGGAACCCTAGGACACCCTCCTTGGACTTTTAAAAGAATCACCAGAGCCCCAAACATCCCAGAAGTCACAGGGAATTCCAATGAGAGTTGAGTATTCAGATGAGAGGTGTGATTCCCGTCCCCCCCCCCCCCCCCGGCTAGGGAATTCCCCCCAGCCATATTCTAGCCCTGCTGGCCAACTGGCAACAGTCCCAGCTATTACATGGTTCCTTAATGGGCCATGCAGCTTCACTGGCACTGCCAGCATTTTGATCTCTGTTGTTGCCCTAGGGCTGGCTGGCCAGCATCTTCCTGGGGCACAATGAGGGCAGAACCACATTGCTGGACCCACTGAGTGGCAGGTACTTATCTTCCTTTTTCTGCTGACCTCAGTGAGTACAAGAGTGGACTTTCCAACCCCAGACAAAGAGAATAATAGAATGAATGACAACAATTTTATACATATCATATGTGCACACACACATACACACACAAGCAATGGGCCACATTATATGTGTTGTTTTATGTTTGATTCATAATGCCATCATACCCCAGCAGTTTTTCACAGACTTGTTGAACTCATCGGTCTCAAGATTGAAATGAACTGTAAATAAGATTGAAATGATGTATGGCTGGGTTCTGGTAGTATCTATTTGAAATGTTTTCAGAATACATAGGCTGGTTGGCATGAAATCACTAGACTACTTGGTCACTAGGCAGAACCATATACACAACAGATGCATTTCTACTTGTGTTCATACACTTTCTCCCAATTTAATTTAAATTGTTAATGACTGTGAGTTTATAGCCACATACAAATACTAGCAAAATATACAGAACAACGAAGTAGATTATTTTGTCACTTCATACATGTAACTCAGTGTGAGTCTTAGCTTGCAGCTAACATGTTCCCTTTTATTTTATGAACAATGTTTATACTTAGAGTTCCAGAAGTTTTTCTTTATATAATTTTGATGGAAAACCAGAGTGCAGTCAGTACGTACTTCTTTATAAAATATATTGGGGTATATTCTTTTCTTCTGAGTCACTCTGTTTACATTCAGCCACAAAGGAATGTGGTCTTTATGCAGTATTTCTATTTGCACATTCAATTTTAAATATATAGGGCTAATGCCAAAGGTCAGTACCTTACCTAAGGAGATTTTTTTTTTTGTAGTTTACCATGATGCCACACACATAACTCTCCTACCTGTTTATTTGCCCTTTCCCTGTTTATTTGCTGCTTTTTTTACATGTCTCTTCTGTATATCCACATAGTGCTTTTTCTATATGTATTTTCCTTTAGTTTCTTCCTTTTGTCAGTGGTCCATTGTTTTGAACTTTTAGCATATCATGGGAACAGCACCTCCTGTCATCCAGGAGGTGCCAATTTACTGCTGTGAGAGACAAGGCTGGTTTTTCTCATGTAACTGGCAGCTGTCCTTGACTTTTCTAAGCAACAGCTATACCAGTTGAATTCAGGTTGGGTTAGCAGCATTGTTGATGCCAGTAGTTCTGGATTTTTGTTGAAATTGTGTAATATTATAACTATTGCATGCAGGCATTTAAAAGGTGGGGAGGGAAGGCAGCATGGTATAACCCAATCTTGTCAGATTTCAGAAACTAAACAAGGTTAATGGAAGGGAGACCACCAAGGAAGACTAGAGGAAGGCAATGGCAAACTACCTCTGCTTCTTACTTTTCTTGAAAGCCCCTTGCTGGGGTTGCCATAAATCAGCTGCAGCCTTATGGCATTTTATACATACATATATTTAAAAAGTGGAAATTTTAGGTTCGAGCAATTGTGTTTGGTTCATTGCAGAATTTAAATTGTAAAACTCGAAATATTAGAAATTTAGTATTAGACATGGTTTTCATTTTTGCCTTAAATGTTAATCTAATCTTTCAGATATCTTAATGTCAGATTTTTAAAATCTGATCATAGTCAGTTATTGTTCAATCTGTCTGTGTTTGTTCTATACAAAATGACTGCAGTTCTCTGTTTAATAAAGCAGAAGTCCGGGGGTACCTTAAAGTCTATTCTATTTATTCTAGTGTGAGCTTTCGTGACTCAGAGCTCACATCTTTAGATACTATTTTATCTCTGAGGGACAAACCTAGGCTTTTTACTGTCTGAAGAATCAAAAGCTTGTGTGAGCTTAGAGCACTCCCTGCCTAGCCGGTGCTTCCACTGTTAATAGAAGCTCCAACCAGCCATATGACTTGGAGTTGAATGGGTAATTTTCCTTGTCTCAAAGTGTAGCAAGCTGTTGCACTGGGAGAGAGGTAAGTGCCCCAAAGAAACAATGTGCCTTTTGCCTCCTTGATAGACTGACCTGCCTTAACTAGCTGATGAAATACTCTAAATGCAGGGTAAATGGTTATTTAAGTCTCCGAAATGGCACAAGACAAAATTCAAGAGCGTCCTTGATGTAAAATAGTTATAAATAATTGATGCAATACACTAAAGACAGAACATATTTTTAAGAATGGAAAGGTTTATTTTAAAGTTCACTCACTGTCTTTAGAAAATGTATATACTTCCCCCCTGGGCCTGCTCAAGGTGGCTCCCAAAGTAAAAATAGTGCAGCAATAATATTTTTACAAATATTAAAATTATCAATATTTATTGTCAGTGCATGACTAATGCTGGTGCTTTTATAGTCATTAGCATGGTGAGATAATTTTAAGAAATTTTGCACTGCTTGGCTCATCGTTTTCTGCCCTACCAGATATTACAACTAGTATTCAGCCTTGGAGTGCATTTCACATCTTCAGCAGGTACAATGCAAATATATGTTAAGGTGTCGCTGAGCATGTCCAGAATATGATTTCTGCATCACTGCCATCCTCCATATATCAGAAATTACGGATGAGAGTCTTTGAGTAAGATGTAAAGGCATCCAGTAAAGACATATCCTAGCCCAGCTCTTTTTAACAATAGTGATTTGGATCCCTCTAAGCATTTTGGAGAGTGGTGGGATTTCCACCCACATAGTTTGATTTTCTTGTCTCAGTTAAACAGACCCAATTTACAAAATGCTGATATATAGATACACACCCAAGTGGCTATCACCGGTCGAAGCAGCGGTACACCCGAATCTTTACTCTTGGGAGGGTAACTATACATATGATTGTTTATTAGATTCGAAAGGTGAATTAAAAACCGAGGAATGCTCAAAGCTAGATTGGTGGTTAAAGGCGCAAATAAGTTCCAGGTTTAAGTTGGATAAAGAAAAAGGCCTTTCAAATAAGCTAAATGAATTTGACGCAATTATTTTCGAATCAGACCAGAAATTGGTTTCCAGAATTTATAACTGGTAACTAGAATATAAAATGCAGGATGAAGTGGTAAAAGAAGCCTGGGTACGTTGGATGGAAGATTTCGGTTATAGCATAAAAATTATTGAGTGGGAGAAAATTTGGAAAGAAAATTTGAAATTGACGAAATTGGCTTTATTTAAAGAAAACTTACATAAGTTGATTTATCGCTAGTATTATACTCCAGATAAACTCTCTAGAGCTTACCCTCTGGCTTCTAACAAATGCTGGAAGTGTAACAAAACAAAAGGTTCTTTGTTCCACATGTGGTGGCTCTGTAATGGGGCCAAAAAATACTGGACTCAAGTATCCATATAGATACAAAAGATATTAAAAAAGCAAATTCCCCATCTACCCGAATTGTTTTTATTAAATGTTTGTAAAACTGATTTGTCGAAATTGGAGAAAAAAATACTACTCCATGTGTTAACTATTGCCAGAATACTATATGCCAGATATTGGAAGACTTATAACATACCAAAGTGAAATGAGTTTATAGTTAAATTATTGGAGACCATGGAAATGGATTTTCTAACCACGAGGTTGAGAGATGGAAATATGAAGGAATGCAAAGACACATGGAAACTGGTGTATGATTGGGTGGAAAACTTAAGATTTTAATAGATAGAATAAGAAATAATTGTTAGCAAGTTATCTTTATGTCCCTTTAAATGTGGTGGTGGTGGGTGTGTCTATTGGTTGGTAATGTTTGTTATATGTGGATTATAGAATATAATAATAAAGGAAAATTTAAAATTAAAAAAAAAAAAACCCAAAACAGACCCAATTTACAAAGTTGCACTGCACAGTGGAAACTCTTCCTGCCACAGAAGTGCTCAGCTGGCTTAAGGCAGTCAATTCTGCCCAAGTCCCCAGAAAGGAGTAAGAATGAAACAGCTGCATTCCTGACCTAGAAGGAATCCCAAACGGCATAAACTCTGTTGAGGATTCCTGTTTGGCATGCCCAGCCATTGCTTCTACAGATACCTGGGGTCTTACTGTTCATTGGGGAGGGACGGTGGCTCAGTGGTAGAGCATCTGCTTGATAAGCAGAAGGTCCCAAGTTCAATTCCCGGCATCTCCAACTAAAAAGGGTCCAAGCAAGCAGGCATGAAAAACCTCCGCTTGAGACCCTGGAGAATTGCTGCCAGTCTGAGTAGACAGTACTGACTTTGATGGACCGAGGGTCTGATTCAGTATAAGGCAGCTTCATATGTTCATTCAAAAAAAACCCCCTGTAATAGACTAAGGAACTGCAGAGTGACATCGTGGTGGACACAACAGACTAGGTGGACCAACTCAGCCCAATAGCGCTGTGTAAGGGAGGCCATGACTGGGTCAGGGATTTCGGTCATTTGGGGGCAGGGGAGATATGGCAGTGGGACTAGGTTTCAGAGATTAGGAAGAGATCAGATATATGGGAAAGCTCAGACCTCTTCCCTCCTACGTCCCATCCCAAGGTATGTAGGTTGTGGGACTAGGAAGATTTATCCGGCTCCGACATTGGTGTTGATTAATGCCAGGTCTATCAATAATAAGACCTATACCCTGCATGATTATTTCATGGAGCAACAGATAGACCTGGCATGTGTGACAGAGACCTGGGTCTGGGAGGGCGAGTTGGTCTCCCTGAACCAGCTTACCCCGCCCGGGTTCTCAGTCCTTCACCAATCGCGGACTACCGGGGGGGGGGGGTTCAGTACTCATTCGCGAGTCTTTCTCTTTCAGGGCACTTCCCGCCCCAAACATCACGAGCATTGAATGTGTCGGTCTGGTGTGGGAAAGTGAGGAGAGTTTGGCTATCTGGGTGGTGTACCGGGCACCCAACGCATCCCCAAAGAGCCTGCCTTCCCCAGGCTATTAGTCCTGGGGGATTTCAATGTCCATGTTGATGATGCAGCTTCATTGCAGGCTCAGGACCTGGTGTCATCCATGGAGGCACTGGGACTCAGCCAGATTGTTTTGGCAGCCACTCAATAGGCCGGCCATAAGCTCGATTTGATCTTTGGGGCTGGGATAATACCGGATCTGATAGCTGTTGATACAGTTCTATGGTCAGATCATTATGCCCTGAAGTCCAACTGGACCTGAAGCCCTCCTCCTGTTTGGGCAGTGAGCAGATTTATGCTCACCTGCGAAGTCAACTGGACCCAGAGCGGCTTCAAGAGGCTCTGTGGGATCCGATGCCCCCGGGTGGGTCGTTGGATGAGCTAGTGGAGGACTGATACTCCCAGCTCTCCACAGCCATTGATGACATCGTGCCCTGGCGCCCTTTCTGCTGCTGCACCAAAGCAGCTCCTTGGTATACCTTGGAGCTGCAGAGGATGAAGTGGCAGCTCAGACAGCTAGAGCGAGCATGGCAGAGATCTTATGACGAGAGTCTAGAACTTCTTATAGAATGTTTATGAAGGTCTATGAGAAGGCAGTGAAGTCCGCTAAGAGAGATTTCTATGTGGCCTCCATTGCATCTGTGAAATCATGCCCAGCCCAATGATTCAGTCACTGACTATGGTGCTGACAGGAAATCAGAAGTTTAGGGAATTGGATTTCGGCTGTGAGGCTTTTGTGACTTATTTCACAGATAAGGTCTCAACTCTCCGACATAATCTCCCAGCCACAATTGATACAGTACAGGAACTGGAAGCCTGTTTTCCATCTTCAGGTCCCATGTTGGACCACTTCAGCTGTCTCTCTCAGGAGGATGTGTACAGGATCTTGGCTGCAGTGAAGCCCACTACTTGTCCTCTGGACCCGAGCCCATCCTGGCTTGTTAAAGCAGGTGGGGATGACATTCAGGGCCCCTTGGCCAAGATTGTTAACTTATCCCTGTCATCAGGAGTATTCCCGGCCAAGCTTAAAGAGGCTGTGGTTCGCCCGCTTTTGAAGAAGCCATCTCTGGACCATTTGGTCCTAGCCAATTATCGTCCAGTCTCGAATTTATCGTTTCTGGGTAAGATAATTGAGAAAGAAGTGGCAGAGCAATTTCAAGTTTTCCTGGAAGATGAATCTGTCCTTGATCCCTTCCAGTCTGGCTTCCGTCCTGGTCACGGGGTGGAGACTGCTCTGGTCACCCTCACTGATGACTTTAGAAGGCATCTGGATCAAGGCAGGTCAGTGCTGCTACTACTTTTAGATCTCTCAGCAGCGTTTGACATGGTTGACTACAATCTAATGACCCACCGCCTTGCTGACATTGGAGTTCAGGGGACTGCCTAACAGTGGTTTTCCTCCTTTCTCCATGGTTGGGGACAAAGGGTGGCAATTGGCAAGCAGACCTCCCTGCGTCATTCACTGGAGTGTGGTGTACTGCAGGGAGCTATTATCTCACCAATGATGTTTAACATCTATATGCTCCCCCTTGCCCAGATTGCCTGAGGTTTTGGGCTAGGTTGTCACCAGTATGCAGATGACACCCAGCTCTATCTGGTGATGGACGGCCACCCAGACTCTACCCCAGACCATCTAACCAGGGCACTGGAAGCAGTGGCTGGTTGGCTGCAACTGAGCTGGCTGAAGCTTAATCCAACCAAGATGGAAGTCCTGTACATGAGTCATGGGGGGCTAAAATCGGGCATCCGACTCCCCACTCTGGATGGCGCATCTCTCATGCCAGCTCAGAAGGTGAGGAGTTAGGGGGTGATACTGGATGCCTCCCTTTCTATGGAGGCCCAGGTCACAGCTGTTGCACGATCTGCGTTCTACCATCTTTGGCAGGCCAAACAGTTGGTGCCCTATCTGGCCCCTCGGGACTTAGCTACAGTGATCAATGCAACAGTCACTTCCAGGTTGGACTACTGTCACTTGCTCTATGCAGGCTTGCCCTTGAGGTTGATCCGGAAGCTCCAGCTGGTGCAGAGTGCGGCAGCACGCTTGCTGACTGAATCGCCTGTATGGGCGAGCAGTCGGCCAATGCTGCACAGTCTGCACTGGCTACCAATTGAGTGCTGGATCCGCTTCAAGGTTTTAGTATTGACATTTAAAACCTTACGTGGCCTGGGACCAGCATACCTGCGGGACCGTCTCTTCCTATATGAGCCCCGGAGGTTGTTGCATTAGACCAGTCAATACCTCCTGACCATCCCTGGCCCAAGGGATGTCCAACTTGCCTCGACCAGGGCCAGGGCTTTTTCCTGTGGAGGTGCAGGCCCTACCGGATTTGTTATCATTCTGGAGGGCCTGTAAGATGGAGCTGATCTGCCAGGCCTATGGCTTTATCTTATTATTCCATCTACATTGGCTTCTGTGCATTGATTGCATAAGATCAGGCTGATACAGCTGATACTTTTGGACAAGTGTGCCTTAAGTGATATGTCCACACCTTCTATGACTGAACTGCCATCCATGCTGCTTGAACTAACTGAGCTGTAGCTTAACTGCTTGTTTTAATCTTTTAATCTGTTTTAATTGTTTGATTGTTTTCTTTTTATGCTAGATTGTTTGTTGTTAGTTTTAATGGTTTACTATGTTGGAATCCACCCTGAGCCCACCATGGGAAAGGGCTAATTGCAAATTAACAGAAATAAATAAATAAATAAATTTAAGATGCATAATGTGGGACTACGTCATTTGTGAGGGGGCGATGAGTTATAAGCATAAAGATGGGGAGATGGCACTGGCTGAGACAGTGCGAAGGGTAGTTGCTCAGCTAGGGAAAAAACACAAGTGTTATTTATTTATCTCTGTAGATCAGCCTAGTTTGAAGCTGTAGGCATGTATTCTTTTTAGACAATTGTTGCTACTTACAATTTTGTAAACTTTATAGTGCACACACATGAAATTAACAACTCAAAATTAATTTTGAAGGAAATAATTTCTTTAACTGCTTGGCAGTGTCTTTACCATTGAGGTACAGAGTTGCACATATAAGTACAACTTGATTTTGTTGGAATTTGCTTCCAGGTAAACACTCTTTGGTGCCATCTACAAGATTGTAAACTTCAGCTTGCTCAAAAAGCAACTGCAGTATGGTTGATTGGAACAGAGTGGAGAGAATGTATATCAGTACTTAAAGAGCTTTCAGTTTGTTTTACACTTCAAAGTGCTGACTTTCGCTTAGATAAGAAGGGCTGCCGCTCCCTCAGCTAATTGTACCAATAGTTAAAATCTGCCTTGGAGACCCATCTCTGGGAGCCTCCACTTTCTGAAGTGGCATAGCAGGTGACCACTAGGATAGAGCATTCTCTAATGTTGGGCTGGTGCCTCATCTATTAAACTTGCTCACTATTCCTGCTCCTGGCACAGCCTTTGATCAGTTTTAGAAACTTGGTAAAATGGATGTTCCTGGACATTTGGAAGAATCTACTTTGGCTTTTACTGTTGCTCTAACTTGCTTTTAAGTGCATGGTATGATTCAGCTGAGGGTTTTTTAAAATGTAGTTTAGTTAATTGTAATCCATTTGGCAAATATGTCAGTGGGCATGGTGGAAATAAAATATTTAAAATATAATAAAGGACTTACAATTGCTGCCCTAAACTCATCTTTGGGATTGGCAATCTGATGGCAAGCTGCTATAAAAACCTCCAAGAACGATTTTTCACGTAGATAGAAAAAAAGAGATGGGCCTCTAAGAGCAGCTCTGTAGCTGAGACTCTGCTGGGGGCCCTGGAATCAGCTGCTCCCTGGTGGCCTCAGTACCGCCCTTTGACTATCCGCATGTGTGGTGCTGAAGCACAATAGATAGCAGACCAGCAGCTCCTTTCTCTGGGAAGCTTCTGGACCAGATCTTTCAGCTATTTTGAGACTCCTGGGTGCTTTACATGTATGCAACTTCAGTGCTAGGGTAATATCAATGTAAATTATCATGGATTTCTATGAACTTCAGTCAATACCCCGTCTAAGCTGTGGAGTCTTGTGAGCAAAAATTCTACTTTGTGAGTTCTTGGCATTAAAGTTGTGAGCTACTACATAAATTAGTTTGCTCCAGGGCCATCTTTCCTGAGCTAAGACAAAAATGTGTGAGACAGAGGCTAAAAAACTGTGCATTAGATCACACAAACTTAGAGGGAACACTGATTTCAGTACATATTATTGAATCTAGAACTGAAGACGAGAGTATATGTTTGCATGCTTAATTGACTTTAGAACTTAACTGCCAAGGTTTATATCTGTTTTTCAATATGCACCTTTGTTACTAATTTCTTATTTTGCACAGAGATGTGAACCTTTCAAGAATCTAATTGTATATTTGCTTTGTTTTCTAGTTAGCAAGAAACAATAATTTCAAAACATCTTAAGGATTTTAGGAAATATTTAATCTCAGTTTGTATTCTTGAAATTGCAAAATAATCAGGTGCAAAGTTTTAAAAAGATTCCTCTTTAATTTCTATCTGTTTTCATGTAAAGAAATACAAATACAACTTGCTGCCACAAGCCAAAGAAGACTGGGCTGTACAGCTGCATAGGCAGGCATTTTTCTCATTATTTCCATTCAAGAGCAAACAGTAATTGATTATATTTTTAGATGCATGCTGGTGAATGCTCTAAAAGCCTGATACAAAGTTATATACACTGTAGCTTATGTGCATGTATTGTTTATTGAACACAACCATGTGTAAGTATATGCCATATATATGTTTTTAATAATGAAAGCTATTATTGTTTGT
This sequence comes from Heteronotia binoei, assembly GCF_032191835.1. Classification (NCBI taxonomy): domain Eukaryota; kingdom Metazoa; phylum Chordata; class Lepidosauria; order Squamata; family Gekkonidae; genus Heteronotia; species Heteronotia binoei. Next base: position 132,249,563 of record NC_083243.1, on the reverse strand, counting down.
ATAATAAAAAACATTTTAAAGGTATATGGATTTTGTAGCATTAATAACCAGTGTTTTGTTTTCTTGTAAAATCTTTGAAATAAGTGTGGAATAGATGTTGATTTTTAAACAAAATCTCTTCCTGTTTACTATCAATTATTAAGAAGAAATACATGCTACAGACTATATATATATATATATATATATATATATATATATATATATATATATAGGTGTAACAATTTATGTTCATGGCACTATGGACAACAAAAAACAAAAGGAGATATTTCTTCTCTATCTCTGTTACATTAGAAAAGTTCATGCCCTGCTCTTAGCATTTTCCAACACAGCTGTAGAGTAGTTTAAAGCCTATTTTTTAAATAAGTGATGCTCAATTTGTCTTTGATGATCCGCATGATTCAGGTGAGATGGGAGCACGGTCGGGCCCTTATTTGCATAAAAATTAATCACAGAAAAATGTAAATTGATAAAATTTTGCCTGGCTTTCCCCCTCTATTCGAGAACCCATGGATGGCTCCCAGAAGCAATCATCTCAGTATGGGGCTGCATTGGATGCTGTACAAATGATCACATTTGTGTTGAATACTCACTCATTTAAATGTCAGCACTGATGGGGCGGTACATCACTAGGAAAAAAATGAAAAATAAATACACAGCAGCTGAAGACTATCAAATCTGTGGGCACTCTTTAGAGATATATGATCTAATGTGAAAAAATTGCAGATTAATTATCCTTTTTCAAAATGGTAATTGTTTTAGTATCACACCAGAAAGAAAATCTGCAATTTATTTGGAATCAAACAAAAAACAGTAATGTTAAATACGTCATTACATCATTGTGTTTATTAGAAGGCTGCAATTAATTCCAAAAGCTGCTGTGCTGTATAAGCTGAAACAAAGGAATGTTGCTATTAATTTTAAGCAACTTCTTATCTTTTATAGTCCAGCAACAAAAAGTATAGATTACTAATTTTGTTAAGATCTTTTAGTATCTAGGTAACTATGTGTGGACATTATTGTCTACATTGACAACATTAAAAAAATTAGTCTATCTTCTGTACTTTTATTGCTTAGACCTAAAAGATAAGAAGTTGCTTCAAAATGAATATATATGAAAAGGGAGTGGTTTTACAGCATATTCCACAATCCACTGTACACACACAAACATGTGGATGTATGTGTGGAAAACTGTATAATATCCTGTAGAATGACTTCATAAACACTACTGAATTTATCTGAAAAATCCAAATGATAAAATATTATCCTAATTGCCATATAGTTATTTTGGACAGGGATTTCCCAGTTCTTCACTGGATCTAGAAAGTGCATTTTAGACTATGTGACCCTCTTTATATTGTTGTAGTGGTCAAAATATTTGTTTCTGTCTCTTTATTATCCCCCCTCCCCCAAAATGAATTCATAATGTTGTTAATTGAGAACTCTGAGTTGGGGGGGGGGGGGTTCTTGCACCTAATATAATGCAAGACAAATCTGGCAGAAACTCTGATTCCTACAGTGCTGTTCTCCTGCATGAGCTATGAGAAAAGCCAAAATCATATGTTGCACTATGCTAAGAGGTTACAGCAATTTTTAAAGTTGTCAGAAGCAACATTTTCAGAAAAATATTTTTATTTATAGTCTTTTCCTGCATATATAATTCCCCCAGCATTGCTAAGTTTACATACTACTATTTGAAACCTACTTGATGTCATTCTCCTTCCATCCTGAGAGCATATTTGTTTTATTAGTAGGGCTTTTTTCTGGAAAAAGAGATGATGGAACTCTCAAGAGGGAAATGAAGAAAAAACAGATGGGTGCCCCTCATGAACATTTATATTTTTAAAAAGAATTTTTTTGCCACAAAGAGATTCTGGATCTCCATTCCACCTTGTTCCCCCAGGGGAAAAAAGGCCTGCTTATCAGAAAGCCCAACAAATGCTAATCTTACTTCTGTCATTCAAATTAAGTTGTTTTATTGAAGGGCATTCTTAGGGCCAAATTAAATATCAGTCTTTAAAGAGTTAGATCCCGGTGGGTAGCCGTGTTGGTCTGAAGCAACAGAACAAAATTAGAGACCAGTAGCTCCTTTAGGACCAACACAATATTATTCACGATGGAACTCTGTCAGGAGATGGCCATATGATTAAACTTAGTATCCTTTTAATCTGTTAAAACATCTTTATTATTCTGTATGCTAATATTACTACCCATCCACTATATGTAAGTTACATAAGATATCTAAGATTCTATTTCCATGTCATATTGTCTAAGAAAGCGTGTAAACACATGAAAGCTCATTCCCTGAATAAAACTTTGTTCTTAAAGGTGCTGAAGGTAAAGGTAGTCCCCTGTGCACCAGTTGATTTCGACTCTGGGGTGACGTTGCTTTCACAACGTTTTCAAGGCAGACTTTTTATGGGGTGGTTTGCCATTGCCTTCCCCAGTCATCTACGCTTCCCCCCCAGCAAGCTGGGTCCTCATTTTACCGACCTCGGAAGGATGGAAGGCTGAGTCAACCTGGAGCTGGCTACCTGAACCAGCTTCCGCTGGGATCGAATTCAGATCATGAGTAGAGGGCTCTGATTGCAGTACTACAGCTTTACCACTCTGCGCCATGGGGCTCTTCATAAAGATACTACAGGACTCTTAATTTTGTTTTAAATAGTTGGGTCTGGGTTTCTTGGACCCAGTTCATGTTTCCTGCAGCCCCACAGCAGCTGGTGGAGTTATTTCCTTGATTTTGCTGCTTAGTTCCATTTCTTTGGGGGGGGGGAGGGAATTGCTGGGGAAGATGGCAGGAGCCATTCCTCCCTTTCTAGCACCATTCCAAGCCCATTTGAGATGCATTTTTCTTAGAAGCCATTCCCCACAGATGTTTTCTGTGTTTCTCCTTCCTGTAAGTCCAGATAACTAATCTTTCAGATTGGAAAGCTGAGATTTAAATTGAATAAAATGACTGACTAATAACAATGGAATCAGTTTTTCATGAACTAGCCAAGCTGGTGCCTGGAGGAGTTCATAGAGCAGGGGTGGGGAACCTCCATCCTGAGGCCGTATATGGCCCTCAAGGTCACTTGGTGTGGCCCTTGGGGATTGCTGGGCTGAACTGAGCCATGTGGCAGCCTCTCTGGGGCCTGGCTGGCTGGCCAGAATTGCTGCAGGGCCTGGAAAAGTTACTGTCAAAGTTCAGTTTGCACTTGATTATCCCAGGTGGTGTGGCCTAATATGCTAATGAGTGTGTGATCTAATATGCTAATATTAGGGGATGTGGTCTAATATGCTACTGAGTTCCTGCTGGGCTTTTTCTACAAAAAAGCCCTGGACCTATGCATCTGCCTAGAGCGGCGGGCCGTGTGTGTGTGGTTCTGCCAGATTAGACTTTCCCCACATGACTTCAAATAGAAAAACAATTATTTGCATTAATTTTGATGGCCTGAATCATTCTCCCTTGGCAGAGCACTGTTTTTTTAAGTTGACAATTTTTTATGGCCCATGAATGATGTTATAAATATCCATATGGCCCTTAGCAGAAAACAGGTCCCCCACTCCTATCATAGAGGATAGCACTGAAAGGGTACCAAAAACAGTGTAAGTAGTATCATAAATATGGATTTGGACTGAGCACAAATAAAGAAAATACAACATCCCTGGAGTAGTAAAAATATAGATCTTGCAAAAATTCCTAAGAGAAATACATCCTGCCCAGCATAATCTAGGTTAGTCTAGGTTCCTGTCTGAGACCAACCATTCACAGTTTTTAGCTTTGTTATTTATATTGTACCCCCCCCACCCAATATGACCTTGATTTAATTCCTTTGTTTTGGCTTTACATTGTTCCCTTTGATCTGCAGGGGAGTGGCAAAACTTATGAGTTCACTAAGGATTTCATTACTATGTACTTTGAAAGATTCACTCCAGAGAGAAGAGGTGGTCTCATGGTGAGGGTGAGGCCAAACATGGTAAGTGTTTGGATCCAGACTAAATAGGTAGTTTCCACTGTTTTCCCTTCCTGTTGCAAACCTATATGCCCCTGGCTCATCAATTTATGGAGAAAAATAGGCCACAATGGAATGGGGAAGGCAGGAAAGTATTGTCCTGCTGATCGAAAATTTAGTCTGGATCCAACCCAAGGTGTTTCTGGATGAGCTTATCTTTTTTATTTAGAATTAGCTGCAATCTTGAGCTTTTTTAAAATAGGGGAAAGACCATCAGCTTACTAAAGATAATAATACATATAGCAAACAGATAATAAGCACTATATTCATTGATACAGACCACACTCCCATTCACTGTGTAAAAGTGCCTTCAAAAACAATTCTGTTTTATATAGTTTGAAGAATGATAGAAGTGTAGGAGCCTTCCTGACCTCCTTAGGAAGGCCATTCCATAAGGTAGGGGCCACAACAGAGAAAACTCTTTTACTGGCAGTTGTTAATCTTTCTTGTTTGAAGGGTGGTACCTGCAGGAGGTTGTGCTTAGATGAGCAAAGGGGTCATGGTGGAGCATAGGAGGAGAGAGTATCCTGCAGATATGAAGGTCCAAAGCCATGAAGGGCTGAAATCAGATTAATCAGTTATTGCCCTCCTCATTCTCCCTTAAATTCTGTTTGGTTTGTCAGCATCTTTCTTCTTGAACGATGATGCCCAGCTTTACAGCTTATCAGTGCAATTCAGATAAGTAGTGCTATTTAGGGTTGCCAGATGTCAACTTCTCCCCAACAAAAAGACATCAGGGTGAAACCATGAATATTCACTACTCTAACAGAAGATTTATTACAAGAAGATTATTATGTGGTAATGAAAAATGCTGTATATGTTTGCAGAACTTGTAAATTTTACAATTCATTCATTAGAGCCCATGACAAGGACCCATAAAACAAATGCACTCTCAGGTGCAATAACTATTCTAAAGTTATTCACAAGCGTAATGGACATTGAAAAGAGTCTGCAGGACTCATTAACAAAATAAACATTCAAAGCAGTCTGCGGGAGTTTTATTCACCAATTGTACATGCAGGCACTTCTTAAAGGCTCCACAAAAAATAGCACAAACTCCTCACATCATATGGATTTCTCAAATCAACAGTTATGATGACCCAGTCCTCTAATGTTTCAATGATATGTAAGGAAAAAGAATAAGTTCATTCACACAAAGCCTGTCTGCGTTGACTGGTATAAAAGTGTTTCATTGTCTATCAAGACTAGTGGTTCCAAGTGGAACCCATAATTCCTGCATTTCTTTACAAGGTTCTGGCTCATTCTTTGTATAGACCAGGGGTGTCAAACTCATTTGTTATGAGGGCTGGATCTGACATAAAAGAGATCTTGTTGGGCCAAGCCATGTTGGGTCGGGCCATGTGTGTTCCTATTTAAGATCAGGTAGCAGTGATATAAATTTTATAAAGAACACAAACACATATATATTTTTTTAAACTTAAAACATGCGTAAAACATTAGCCTTCACTGGTCTTAAATGTGCTTTATTTGTATTTCTCCCATGGGATCCAGGGAACTGGGCAAAGGAAGCTCTGGCTCTTTCCTTCCTCCCCAAGGGAAGAGCCTCAGCCAATGGACAAAATAGAGGTTTTGTTCTGTAGCTCCTGTGTGATTGAGCAAGCCTTCGAAGCAAGCTATTCTGTAGAAGGAAGCAAGATACAGGGAGAAGGAAGCAAATGACGGCCAGTTGCTCAGGGGCCTGATAGGAGCCCTCTGGGGGCTTGATTTGGCTCCCGAACTGCATGTGTCAAGTACCGATATTTCTCAATAAGCAGTCTTTTGTTTTAAATCAAAGCTGTTTTATTGTTAGAAATTCAGAAGCTGTACCAAGGACACAAGCCTTGGGAGTAATGACGTATACAGGGTTACACAGTTGCTATATAGTATATCTTCAAAGGTTACCTTACAGATGCATACTTGAGTCACGGGTTCAAAGGCTGCTAAACACTATCTTTTTATTACTAAGGAATTTAGGCTATTAAAAACATCTCCCTTTTCCACACTTCTCTAGCAGGAGATAAGAGTTGTCTGTGTGAACCTGTGGGAGAGGCGACTTGAAAGTGGTACCAGCCAGGCTGTAGCATAAACATCCTTGGGCCAGATGGATTTATTACTTGCCCAATGGTTGTAAAAAAGGGGGGTGCAGTAGAGAGCTGGTGACCTGCTCTATGTCTAAGGAACAACCATGTTACAGAAAAAAGCGTGCTTGACATACTGCCCCCCCCTAAGCCCTTCTCTGGAGTTTTGAAGGATATTTAGCATAGAATTGTTTAATTACTGCTGGCGCTCTCACATCTGAGCTAATTACCCACTCATCGTGGGCTGTTGAGAAATGTTTCCATCTAATCAGAAAATACAGTACACGCTGCTTCAGTTTAGCATCTAAGATTTCTTTTACTTCTAAGCATCTAAGATTTCTTTTACTTTGGCCAGCCATCCTATTCCCAGGACAATGTCAAATGACGAAGAAGGGGCCACAACAAAAATTTCTGTATCCCAGTGGTCTTCTATTCCCATTGGCACCCCTTGGGTTAGATGTGTGCAGGGCTCCCCCTTCATCACTGTCCTATCCATTTGCTCAAATTGTATGGGGTGTGGGAGTGGACTCGTAGTGAGTCCAAGAGCTTCTACTAGTTTGGGTGTGATTATGTCTCTGGTACACCCAGAATCTAATACTGCTCTGGTATGTATAAAATGTTTGAGGCTAGAGTTCAGTAAAGTCAGTGGGATGAAAAACAAGGTCCCAGTAATTCTCACACTCAGCGGTGCTGTTAATTCCACAACCTGCTGCTCGGCACCTCTCAGTGCAGGTCGCCCTTGTTTCCCGCCAGCTTGTCTTCCCAGGTGTCTTCTCCCAGCTTGTCAACAACGATTTCTTTCTCCCATGGGGTTGCGGATGCCAAGCTGCCCTTAGCGGGTTCTTTTGCTCTCCCCTCCGCCTTTTTCGTCTTGGGTGTGCTGGTCTTCAGAATGAGGGGGGCCTCGAGGCTGCTCAGGGCAGTTGGCCGCCATATGGTTGGGGTCGCTGCACTGAAAGCAACATCTAGGGGTGGCTGGTTTAGTTGTTCCCCCAGACTGACTTGCTTTCCGCCCTTCTGCTTTTGCCCCCGGCCGAGACTCACGCCCCCCTTATCCCCTTGCTGCTGTTGACGCTGGAGAGCCACTCTCTTCATGTTGGTTTCAACCTCATCTGCCAGTTGCACCCACCCTACCAGTGTGGTAGGGCGAGCCTGTTGGAGGGCTCGATCCAGTACGCTGGCATTCAGGCCCCTCTGGAACTGCTCTATCGTCATCTGCTCATTCCGCCCTCGCACCTTGGCTGTGTTGGCTCAGAATTCAGCTGCATATTCTCTCATAGCTTTGGGCCCCTGTTGTAGGTCCCTCAAGGTGGTCAGTGCTCGGGTCTCTTGCAAAGGGTCTTCATACTGCATCAGTAGGGCTCATAGCAATGCCACTACTGTGTCTAGTTCGGGGCTCCTGGTCTCGTACAGGTTTACGTACCATCTCTTGGCAGCCCCCTTTAATTTCGAGCCTAAGTAATTCACTCTACTAAATTCATCGGGGAAGATGTGCCCCCAATAGAACATAAAGCTATTGGCTTGTATTGAAAAGTACTCCACCTCTTCGGGGTCTTCATCGAAGGTGGCATCCAGCTTGTGGTCTCGCCTGCAATATCACAGCAGTGGCTGTACCAGTGGCTGAGGTTGCTGGAGCAGCAGCGGCTGTGGTGGTGGTGGGTGTGGTGGTTGCCCCCCTCTTTGTAATGTGTAATGCCCAGTCTAGTTGCTTCCTCACTTCTTGGACCATGAATGCATTGTCGGCATGCATTTCTTCTCTTAAACCTTTGGCCATCTCTGCCATTTCTAACCTCATTGTTTGGAGGAAGTCCCGAGGGTCGGGGTTTTGTTCTTCCTCCTCAACTGGGATCGCATCGGGGTATTGCTCTTCCCGACCATCTCCACCACTCGCCTCCGAGGTGCCCTGGTCACTGTTGTCTCCCATCCATGTGCATGGGGGGGGGGGGGGCAGCACCAAGATCGCCTCTCTCCGAGTGGGTGCTTTGTCCATTAGACTGGTGGACCTCCTGGGGCCCCAATCCATTGGGGTTATAAACAGTCGCTGTATGTGCAATGGAGACCCTCACCCTGCTGGCCTCCTGGTGTGGACATACCATGGAGGTTGTCTCGGGGCTGTGTCGGGTCCTTGACTTTCGCCAATTAGTCGTTTTGGGGTTTTTGGGGCTTCTCTATTATCTGGAGCTCTCTCCGCCATTTGGGTAGAAAGTTTCCAAGTTGGTTACGTCCCCAAGTAAGATTACTCCCAAAATGTCAGGTGCCGGTATTTCTCAATAAGCAGTCTTTTGTTTTAAATCAAAGCTGTTTTATTGTTAGAAATTCAGACACAAGTATATAGGGTTACACAGTTGCTATATAGGATATCTTCAAAGGTTACATTACAGATACATACTTGAGTCACGGGTTCAAAGGTTGCTAAGGAATTTAGGCTATTAAAAACATCTCCCTTTCTCACACTTCTCTAGCAGGAGATAAGAGTTGTCTGTCTTGGGCCAGATGGATTTATTACTTGCCCAATGGGTGTAAATAAGGGGGGTGCAGTAGAGAGCTGGTGACCTGCTCTATGTCTAAGGAACAACCATGTTACAGAAATAAGCACACTTGACAGCATGTTTGACACCCCTGTTATAGACAAAATATGTCCAGGCTTGCAATGCATGAGCAGGCAGCTCCCCACATGCAGAGAGGGGCTGCTCCTGCCATGCAAGCTGGGAGATCTGGGCTTGCAAGGCACAAGAAGGCGGTCCCTCACTTGGAAAGACCAGGTGTTGCTACCATGCAATCCAAGAGATCTGGGCTCACAAGGCATGAAAAGGTGGCTCCCCATTTAGAAAGAGTGGGTACCACACACACTTTTCCTTCAAGCTGCGAATTTGCAGCTGGGGGTAGGCACCCATGGTGCCATGGAGGACTGTGGGGGTGGGGCTTCCCTGCCCGCCAACTGGCTGATATTGGGGGGAAGCCCCCAAAACCTGGGGATCCCTTGCCCCCCAGGGATTAGCATCCCTAGTGCTATCACTTATTGAGTCTTGAATATAATGATTTTCTGCTTTTCTGCGTCCCAATATATCCTAAAATAGTATCATTATTTTGTTCTTCAGTATTATGTTGCCAAGTTATGATCAGTTTATCCTCTACAACCAGTGACTCTGCCAAGACAAAAATGTTTAATTTGTGCAGACAGTTTCAGTAGGACTCGTGCATGGCAGCATATTTGCCAAAAAGTCACCAGGCTGTATATTAATTTTTGTCTTATATCAACTTCCGGGGTTGGGAAATGGAGAGCTGACACGCTTCTTTCAAGAGGAGCAGACCAGACCCTTTGTTTTGCGCATAAAAGGCGACCCCAATGCCTGCTGCCTACTTTTTCCGACACAACAGAATTACGAAACAGGAAGTGACGTTTTACTATCATGAGATTTTAAATCATTGAGAATGAGACTTCACGGCTAGAGAGTCAGGAAGTAGAAGTTGGAAGAAGGGGAATCTTCTAGCCTCCAGAGACATCTCTAGAGCCAAAAACCATAGAGAAACACCGGCAGCCATTAAAGAAAGGCCAAAGGTTTTATATTTTTAAATAAAGAATGGGACTTTAAAAGTTTTTAAAACCGGCAGGAATCATCCTAAAAAGGAGAAACATTTTGGATTATATGAGTAAAATTAAGTTTTAAACATTATTGAAAAAAGGAAAACTTTTTTTAAAAAGGGGCTTGGAAAAGTCACGGCCGCCATTTTGGATTTTATATAAACTTTAAAAATTAATATCTTGAGCTAGGAAGTAGGGGTGTGCTTTCGGTTTGCATACAGCTGAATCCAATTGGGGCCCATTATGCGGAAGCCGAGTATGGCTCCCCGTATACTTCCATATAGATATTCGGAAGTATATGGAAATCCATGGAAAAGGCGGGAAAGGGGCTTCTACAGCCTCAGGGGAGCTGCTTGCCTCCTTCCCCGCCTTTGGTAGCTTTTTCCCGCCTCTCCCATAGCCCCCCTAGTATCAGGGAGGGGGAAGAGGAGCCCCAGCAGCCAATCCAAAGCATGCATTTGCAAAATGCATTGCAAATGCATGCTTTGCAGGGCTGTTGTGTAGCTGATCCCCCAGCCATCAGCAACATTGTTCTTTTGATCTTTTGCTTACTTGAGTATCCAAGTAAGCACTGTTGTCTGGCCAATCACAGAGCAGTGCTATTTTTTGAAACTGCTCTCTGTAGGGCCAAAGAACCTTTTTAAGAAGTCTGCCTGGCTGGACTCCTCCATTGCTGCTGTATTGGTGTGAGAGAGAGACTGTGCTGTGCTGGCCCTTGGCCTCAGCTGCTGCTGCTTTCTCTCAGCCTTACCAGACTTGCCTGGAGTAGAGAAGACATCTAAGGAAAGACAGTCTTGGGGTTCTTGTTTTTATTTTAGTTGGTAAAAGGATTTTTTAAGTCTCAGAGTCCCTTTACTTATCCAGATTTGGGTGGTGGGTAGCTTATTTGGGGTTAGGGTTAGGGAGTTCTGCTGGGGGAGGGGGCCTGGGGTGGGGGTTTGCCAATTGGTCCATATCTTACTTTAGTGAGAGGACTTTTAAAAGTGCAGTGTCCTTTTACTTTTCCTGATTTGGGTGGCTTGGATTTCTTGGGGTTAGGGTGAAGGTTTTTATTGGGGGGGGGAGGGGTTGGTAAAGTTCCTGTATTGTTAAAAGTTAAGTTTTTTACTGTTTTAAAAGGATTCTGTGTTTGATTTGTTGCTGCTGTGTTGTGCTGCTGTTGTTCCTTTTCTCTTCTGGTTCTGGTTCTTGTGGAGGGGGCGCTGTTTGGCCTAATTTTCATTGTTAAAAAGGGTCACTTTTAAAACAGTTGTTTCTCAGTGGTCTGTTTGGATCTGTTGTTGTTGTTTGGATCTGTCCACCGCTTCTCTTGTTTGAGAGTTGTGTTGTTTGGGGCAGGGCTGGAGAGCTGGCATCTGTAGATTGTGTGTTCTGTGGCAGGGAAGCTGGCACCTGGGTGAGAGACCCAGAGCCACCATGCTTGTTGTGCTTGGCCAGCTCTCCCCGCGTTCTTTGGGGCAGGGCTGGAGAGCTGGCATCTGTAGATTGTGTGTTCTGTGGCAGGGAAGCTGGCACCTGGGTGAGAGACCCAGAGCCAGCTTGCTTGTTGTGCTTGGCCAGCTCTCCTCGTGTTCTTTGGGGCAGGGCTGGAGAGCTGGCATCTGGGTTTGCTGCAGCCAGGTCTGTAGAGCAGATCTTGAGCAGATTGTGTTTTGTGCGGCATGGTTCATAGAGTAGATAGATTTATATAGTGCATTTGGGTCCTATAGAGATTCTCTGGTGTGAAGTTAGGTTTGGCTTTGGGTGCCCCAGGAATTGGACCTCCTGGCCCAATCTTTTTGAGACTTGGGGGGTTTGTAGGGGAGAGTCCCCTGCAGGTCCCCTGCAAATTTGGGGGCTCTCCCTCAACCCCCCTCCCCTCCAGGTGGCTTCAAATATACCCTATTTGCCATTGATTTCAATGGCAAATAGGGTATAATGGGGCCGTATATTCGGAAATAGCCGCGCATCTACCATATATGCGGCTATTCTGACTACGGAACTCAGAAATATATGGGATTCCATATCCCCCCCCCCCCCCGGTATATTTCTGAATCCGTGTACTGTCATTTTTTTTTTTTTTTGCACATACCTACTAGGAAGCTCAGAGGACGGCAATTTTGGGCTTGTTGGAAAGGGGATGCCCTAATCTATTGAACTTTGTACTTGGTTTGCTGATTGGTGAGGTCAACGTCAGAGCCTATTTTACGCAATGGGAGGACAGTGATGTCTGATCATAAGCCAGTAACACGTTTGAGATCAGGCTGATTGGGGGAAGGAAAAATGGCAAAACAAGTTCAAGAGCAACTGGATGCGATAGAGGCAAGATTGGGGAAGATGATGAAGGATTTGATAACTGGAAGTGAGAAGAAATTAACTAAAGAAATTAACTCTAGTGCTGAAGAAGTCAAGAAAGAAATTAAAAAAGAGATTGAGGATCTCAGGAAAGAATCACAGGAAACAGCACAGAAGACACAGGAGATTGAAGCTAAAGTTAAAGACCAAGATGTTACTATTAAGAAGATGCAGGAGAAGGCAACACTACAAGATTGCAAATTAATGGAAAACTTGATTTGTTTAAGAGGTGTTCCTGAGAATCAACAAGAGTATTTAAAGAAGTACATTGCAACAATCATTGCTGAGTATATGGGAGAAGACCCTGAGGAAACGGGACATTTATATGACTATGTTTACAGGGTTAACTCTGAATTTGCTAGAAAATGTAAGCTACCAAGAGACGTGGTAGTAAAATTTACTACAAGAGATATGGTGGGAAGGATCTTAAGTCAGCAATTTGAAAAAGCAGTGGTGGTGGAGGAAAGCAGAGTAAGAATAATGAAGGAGCTGCCAAGGAAGGTCATAAGTGACAGAAAACAATTTAAGAAATTGACAGATAAGCTAAGGGTGAAAGGAATAAGATACAGATGGAGTTTACCTGAAGGCCTTAGCTTTGAGTATAATAGACTGAGAATCACAATATCAAGGCATGGAAAGGTTTTTTGCGGACAATAAAGAATTTGGAGATATAGATTAATTGAAGACTCAATATGGATTACAAATTAATTTCTTGGAATGTAAATGGACTAAATTCACTGCAAAAAAGAAAAGTGACATTTCATTTGGTTAAAAAGCAAAAATGTAAAATAATCTGTTTACAGAAAGTACATATCAAACAAATGGATTACAAATTTTTATAGAACAAATCTTTGTGTGAAGAATTTTTTTCATTGGCTAAGGAAAAGAAAAAAGGAGTGTTTTTTTATATCAAAAAAGAATTGCAGCCAAAATTGATTTTTAAGGACAGTGAAGGCAGATATGTTGCAGTGCAGGTGTTGATGAATGAGAAAAAAATGTTGTTGCTGGGACTATATGCCCCAAATGGGGCAAATAATGCTTTTTTCAAAGATAAACAAGTAGACCAATTGACATATGACCAAATAATGTTAATGGGAGACTTTAATGGAACTATTAAAAACTCTTTGGTTAGGTCCGGGAAAAAAATACAGATGGCAAACTACCAAAGTCATTTTTTGAACTAATAAAACAAGAAACTCTGGAGGATGTATGGAGAAAGTTCAATCCTAATGTACGTGACTATACTTTTTTTTCAGCAAGGCATAACTCCTTCTCAAGAATTGTTATGGACTACTAAAGATTTGGGACTTATTACAAATAAGATAGAGATTCTTCTGAAAATAGGTGCAGACCATAATCCATTATAGTGGTTGGCTAAAGACAGGAAAAAAGTGAGATGGAGATTAAACGAGGACTTACTGCAAAATACAGAAATAGTGGCCTCTCTTGAAAAAGAAACTAAAGCATTCTTCCAAATAAATGAAAATCAGGATGTTCAATATCAAACCATGTGGGATGCGTATAAAGCAGTAATGAGAGGAATTTTAATTACATTGAACAACAAAGATAGAAGGAATAAAGAAAAACAAATGCTGGACTTACAAAAAGAAATTGGCAAAAAAGAAAGAGAACTGAGAAAAAGACCAGGAAAGAAAAAAAAATTGCGGGAGATTACAATATTACAGAGTCAAGTGAGACGTCTATTGAATAAGGAGGTGGAATGGAACTTAAAAAGACTGCAGCAGAAATCTTTTGAGAGTGCTAACAAACCTGGGAAATATCTGGCATGGCAAATGAAGAAAAAAAGGGAGAACAAATTTATTAATAAAATCGTAGTTGGAGGTAAAGATATTGTGGATCAAGCAGGAATTAAAAGGGAATTTTATAAATACTATGCTAAACTATTTAAAGGCCAACAAGTAGTTAAAGAGAAAATTGAAGCATACCTGCTGAGAAAATTGAAGCATACCTGCTGAGAATAAAAGTAAAGTCATTAACAGAAACTATGGAAAAAACTTTAAATGAACCAATTGAAAAAGTTGAAGTAGAAGCAGCGATTACTTCATTAAAATTAGGTAAAGCACTGGGTCCTGACGGTTTTTCAGTAAAAATTTTTAAAGTACTGGCAGATGTATTAGTACTGAAATTTTTGCCTTATTAATTTATTAGTGCAACCAGTGGAACATGAAAAAAAATCTAGAATGGTGAAATAAAGAAAAAAAATTATGTTTCCAAGTCTGATCTCATCCAGACTTTTAGCTTTGGTGAAGTAGTGGACACCTGAAGACCTTGGCCTTCCCTTCCCACATTGCCTGGGTGAATGGTCCTCAAGAGCTGTCTGCGTACCTGCTGAATGGGCTCTGTTGTTCGGGTTTTTTTTTTTAATGCCCTATGCCAGTGGGAAGCATTGGTGGGCACCAGAAATAGTGTTGTGCTGTATTGATTTTAATAATTTTAATTTGTTATGAATTGTATTTATCTGTGCTGTCACTTGATTGTTGTGACACGCTTGGAGCCTGCTTGTGGGGAGGGCAGGATATAAATCTAATGATAAAAAAATTAAATAAATAATACCAGACTTCCATTACCTAAATACAAAAGCCCTCTCATGCGCTAGTATAATCCCAGTTATTCGCAAGACTGGCTGTATTTTAGAAGTGGCAGCAAATTGTGTAAGGCTCCCATGATTTTGCAGAGTTGTATTGTGATCACTCCATGCAAGACTGTAGTTCATCAGAGGGAAGAAAGGAAGCTTCAATAGGTTCAAGTCAGGGCTATAACCAACATTTATTTCTGCCTCACAAAAATTTGTTGAGCCTGAGGGCATGTGTAGGATGCATGGACTGATGGATGCATTGAAATTAAATCACAAGTTACCTGCCTCGGTTTAAAAAGAAGTGTCCACATTGAGTGCAGCATCTCATGCTGTCTTTTTACAAATCAGCATTTTCCTGCCACTCATAATCTTCTGGGGTAAATGGACAATTTATACCCCCTGAAACCCCATTGTCTGCAACCTCCTTTTAGACCCTATTAATTCTCAGAGCTCACATCAGAGCTGCAAGAAGGGACCTGCATTTGATAGTAAAGCTCGGGCATTAAGGTGAGGCTAAGTCCAGTGATGAGGCTATTGTAACAGGAAGCAGTTTGGTTCCCATGAGAATCTGACAACCAGCTGAGTTAGCATGAGCTAGCTCACAGATTTTTAGCCTCCAGCTCACAGATTTTTGGCTTAGCTTAGGAAAGATGACCCCAGAGCACAATAATTTATGCAGTAGCTCATAAAGTAGAATTTTTGCTCACAAGATTCTGCACCTTAGAAGGAACATTGCACAACTCTGATCAAAGGTGCTGTTCAGTAACCCTCTGAGGCTTAACAACTTTTGGCTCATGATTAATAATCAAAGCTTGAAGGACAACAACCAACCTTTCCAGATCAATCAAGAATCTCCTGTACAATGCAAAATTTTTAGAAACCTAATCAAATACATGGTTAGGATTATTGTTGCTAGTCTTAATCATACCTGCCACCCAGGTAACTCAGTTACCTTATCCAGATCCATCTTACATTAGCACCTCCCGCAAATAAAAATGCAAATCTTCCAATGACTCCTTAGATCCTAATAATTACTCCAGGACAAAGAAAATCCCAATAATTCTCCATCTACAAATGAACATCTACAAATTCCTTAATTACAGGGCTTTTCTTCTTACTTGACTTACTCCTGATTATCTTGACAGCCGCTCCACAAGCATTGGAATTGGTTTGGACATGGTTCTTCCACACATCCCTTCCCTCTGCAGTTGTGGAGTCAGTTTGTTTTCTTATGCATGTGCCTTAAATCAGGATTTTCAAAGGAGAATGCAGCATCATTGGTAGTATCACAACAGCCCCCATTTTTATTTTTTATGCATACTTATATCGATATAGTGATCTCATAGCTAAATTTAAAAAGGATTCAAAAGGGACACAGGTTTAGAAACAAAGAAAAAGAGTAAGATGCTACATTGACTTATGCAAGCCTGCCATGGGGAAGGTAGCATTCCCTAGGCAGGGGGCTACAGCTGGCTATAGGGGAGGGTTGATGTAGGCCCCAACTTGCCTGCCTGTCTTTGTACAGGAAAGCCTAAAAATGGAGTAGCTCTGCCATCCATATGTAAAGTGCTCTAAAATACTGTTATATCAATATAGTGGCGTAATGATAGTTACAGCACATTCTCTGAATCCTCACCTTTGACTAAAAAGTAAGTCTCTATCCCTTGCATATCCTGCATTAATACATAAGGTAAAAGGCATAGCTGTGCAAGGGAGAGGGACAGAGACTTACCTTCTTCAAACAAAAGCTGGGGATTCAGAGAACCTACTAAACGTACATGTTTTTTTTTAAAGCACTCATATCAATGTATGGGTTGTATCACAAAAATAAAAAGGATGTCACTTGTCTTCAAGGTCGAGGGCAGGAGAGAGAGTGGTTTGATGATTATAACAGTCCAGTAATCCAAAAGTGGGATAGAGATGAGTGGGTGGGCAGAATGAAGAAAACCAAGACAAACATTATGCGCAAGGAAAAAACCAGCTCAAAACTGGCATCTAAAAAAGCAGATAGGGGTAAAAGTGATCTCAAAAGAATGAGAAAAATTGGGAGAAAAGAAAAAAGCTAAAGGCAAAAAAACGTGTGCAAAAATTAGCCATTAAACTGAAGCTGTACACAGCCAGAACCAACAAAAAAATTGTTGTTTGTTGTCATCAGTTTCTGCCATTAGAGTGGTATCATCTGCATATCTGAGGTTGTTGATGTTTTTCCTGGCAATCTTAATTCCATCTCCTGCTTCATCCAGGCCAGCATTCCGCATGATGTACTCTGCATATTCTGCATAATATGCAATAAATAAATAAATAAATACCCATGTTGAAAAGCCCACAGAATGGATAACAAAATTTGACTCAATAGCAGTGTAGATCCAGATTTGCAACTAAGTACATTCCCCCAATAGTAAATGTCCAAGAAAAAAAGAGTACAAGCAGAGCTTTTTTAAATAGAAAAAGCCCAGCAGGAATTCATTTGCATATTAGACCACATCCCCTGATATCACCATTGTTTCAAACAGAGCTTTTTTGTAGAAAAAGCCCAGCAGGAACTCATTTGCATATTAGGCTACACCCCCTGCCGTCAAGCCAGCCAGAACTGCATTCCTGTACATTTCTGCTAAAAAAAGCCCTGAGTATAAGAATGGCACCCTGAAATGAACAAATTAGGTTCAGTTTGCATCCTGGACTGTTCCTGTACCACTTCTGGACAAGCTTTAATGGTTTAAGGTTCAGTGTCCTAGGCCAGCATTGCTCTTCCATGACAGAACACAGAAACATTCCTGGCTTGGGTGCCTCTTTTACTACTTTCGACTTCTAAAACTACATTTGCACTACAGGATCAGGAAACATATGGAACTTTCTGCCTCACTGCTTTAATCCATTCTGCCTTCTCCCCACCACCATAGCCTCTCTGTTCCTTCTCCCTCTAACCAGGACTCCCTCTCTGAGTTGTGCTTAGAGGACCAAACTCGATGTGTTGGCATCCTTGTGGCTGCCACAGGGATACAGCTGCCATTTTAATGTAATTTTAAAATGTTGTGAGGGCACAATCATGTGAGGGCCTACATTGCAACTAGGGTTGCCAAGTCCCCTCCACTCTCTGGTGGGGGTCTTTCGCGTGTGCACAATGCAATGACATCACCTGGAAGTGACATCATTGCGCCAGTGATGGTGCTCACGGCTGCTCTAGGCGTTCCCAGGAAAACTCTATGGTTTTCCCAGATGCTCTAGCTATTTGGGGGGGGAACTCTATGGTACCTATTGTACCATAGAGCCTGCCATCCTTTTCAAATGGCTAGAGCACTAGGGAAAATCATAGAGTTTTCCCAGAAACTCCTAAAGTGGCCACTGTCGCTGGCACGATGATGTCACTTCATCGATGGCCACTGTCGCTGGCACGATGATGTCACCCAATGTGGGTCGGCTGGTTGGGAACCTCCCAGGCAGGGGTACCCCCGCCCGGACCAGGTGCTTGGCAGCCTTAATTGCAACACTCTTTGTCCCCACCTTGTGCCTTCACAAATGCCAAAATAGCTGTGTGGAGGGGAGCCATTTTGACGCTTATAAGACACATTGTGAGTGTTTCAGGGGAACAAGACTACCTCAGCATGGTGTTTTGCAGGCCTAAATGCAGCAGGCTTCATGGCAGCCATGACATCTAGTTTGGCCCTTGTGATCATGACTTGGTTGGTGGAACTGTGGAGAGAGACAGAAGTAGGCATTCATTGGATTCTGTTCTTCACTGAACATGTAAATATTAGAGGAAAAAATTAGGGGAAAGGAAGCAGACTGGAATGGAGATGTGATATATTCAGGTATGAGTAACTAAGTGGAATATAAAGTCACACAAACATTCAGGGAATAAACAACCAAAAAGTAAATTTAAAAAATCCCATATGGAAGCTATCCCATTCATGCTACATGTTCCATACCATGGCTAATTCCAGAACTGAAACCCTCCCTGGTGTTTGTTATGAACATACAGTGACCAGAGAGAAAGAGAGAGAGAGATCAGTATCAAGAGAGGATCAAGGTTCTCTTTGTGGCAAACTAGGCATGAAGCTTAGTTTGGCTGCCACAAGGATGCTGCTGCCATTTTAAAGTCATTAAAAATGCTGTGAGGAATTGATCCCGACTGGGCCTGTAGTGTGGCAGGCTGATACGCTCTTGCAACCGAGCTTTCTCTACCATGGCTCCACGCCTGTGGAACCAACTTCCAGAGGAAATGCGGGCCCTGCGGGACCTTGAACAGTTCCGCAGGGCCTGCAAGACTACCCTCTTCCGGTTGGCCTTCACTGATTAAGAGGGAAACTGCTAAAGAACTCGCCATCATAAATGTAAACATAATCATAGCACCAGTATATATTTTAATAATTTGAGAATTTTTAATTAGAATTTTAATTAAACTGTCAATGTAGTAGTTTTATTGATTGTATGTTTAATGTATGAAATAATGTTGTTAGCCGCCCTGAGCCTGCTCCGGCGGGGAGGGCAGGATACAAATAAAAATGGTTGTTGTTTTTGTTGTTGTTGTTCTCCCCACACCTTATCAGTTGCCACAACAGCTGTATCCCACTGCAGCTCTTTCAGCACTTGTGTGTGGGGGAACATGAACATAGTGCTGTATGCCCAGTCTGAATTGGACCTTCACAGCATTTTAAAATTACTTTTAAATAGCATTGTTGTCCTGATGGCAGCCACAAGGATGCTGTTATGCCTAGTTTGGCCCTTAGCTTGTCATCATGCAAAAATAGAATAAAAAAATAGGCTCATAAATCTTCGGGATTTGTGTTTGAACTAGCCATGCATGCTCCCCAGAGCTTCCTGGCAACAACATTCTGTCTCTGTCCTGTCTTCCTCCCTGCACCATTAGGGCTTTATCTTTATTTTGTGAAAATAATTCTTTAACCCTTTAATCCTCTTTCTAAACATATATTAAGTATGTGTAATTATGTTTGTTAATCCTTTGCTACCATTCTCTTTCCCTTCTCTACCATTTTTGTCCCCTAAACTCAAAATTTATATAGTAAGCTTTTTGGAGCAGGAATCGATCTACCGTCATGAACTTCTATGGAATTTTAAAGCAGTTCATGGCAGATTGTGGATAGAGCAGAAAGCAGGGGTTTAAAGGAACTCTGAGTCTCTTTAACTCCCTCCTTTCTGTTCCCCAAGAAAGCTGTAAAAACAACTAAGTGGGGGGGAGCTTTAAAGGGACTGAACTAGACAGCCTGAAAATAGCTAAGTGATAGCAGGACTGCGGTTCCTTTCAATGGGGTTTGTAGGGCCATGAGCCCATTTGGTTCGTGAGTGAACTCCTGGTTTTGTTTGTGGTTCAGTTCATGGTTTCGCTATGAACCAACATGAACCACATTTTTTCCAGTTCATTTTCTTCCCTAATTTTTAATACTCTGTAAAGCGCCCTGTACAGTAAAGGGACTTTAGAAGTAGTAAAAATATTTTTGGCACTTTCCTGACCTAGCATGATGTCCTGTTCCTACACAAGGGATAATCAGCAGGAGATATAACTGGAATGTAAGGGTATAATTTTCTTTTATTTATTTTTCAAAATATAAAATAGGGAAGACATTGGAGAGGGGAGCACCCTGGATTCTAAGAACTGAAGGCAAAAAAGGAACAAAAGATATTTGCTTTGATAGTGATGGTGGCCTACAATAATGCAAATGAAGCTCAGTATTTTACCAAAAAAATGAAGAAAAAGCATTTGTCCTTGTCACTAATAGTATGCAAATCTGCTAATTTTTCCTACTTGTTTATTAGAAGCATGCTGACTTGGGGTGGTGTTGACCAAGGTAATTATTATAACATAGAATAACATGTTCAGATTACATGTTGTACTGCATTTTATTTCATTATGAGAGTTAAAACAATATAATTGTTACTTGATAGAAGACAAAAAGGTCAACTTCAATTTTATGTTTAAAAAACACGTCATCTTCGCTTTTTTGGTTTCCTGTGTGTAGTTATATTCAGCTTATAAAACAGCAGTTTGCAATGGAATTAGCTAAAAGAAAACAAGAGAGGAGGCTGAGAGTTTATAGCTGGAATTAGTTGAAAGCAAGGCCTTCCGGACTTGTCCAAGTAGCTCTCTGTAGAATATTCTGCTTGTAGTACTAGTGCTATGCCAATGTATTTGTAAGCAGGCCTTAAATTCAGCAGGAGCTCATAGGAGCACAGCTCCTGAACCTTTCTGACGCCCCCCCCCCACTACCAACCTACCTTTTATAGTATGTGCAACTGCATAACAATCACTGGATTAGGAGAGTGGGCAGCCAGCCAGTCACCAGGAGTTTTGCCACACCCCCAGCAGCCCTCATTAATCCCTGGAGAAGCCTGCACCACCCTTTCTCCACTTCTTATGTGATCTGGGGCAGCGAGTGGCTTGCTGCCCTCTTGACTGTGGGAGGGTGGTGGCCAAAGGGAACCCCAGGTGAGCGAGGCCTGCTTGGGCTGGCTGGATCTTTAGCCAGTCCAAGTAGGCCTTGCTCGCCTAGGGCTCTCCTTTCTTATGTCGGGTTGCTTTTGGCTGGTGGGGGGTGGCATATACTAATGAGTTATTCTAATGAGCTCCACCACCTATTTTTCTACAAAACAACCCCTGTTTGTAAGGAAAACAAATACTCCAGAGACACCGCAAGTCTCCTATGACTTCTCTTCCAAAGGAAACGAAAACTCCAATTCCAAGCACACTTGTTAGGGAGTAAGTTCCATTGAAGTTACTTGGAGGAGGAGGAGGAAGAATTGGATTTATACCTCACCCTTCACTTAGAGTCTCAGAGCAGTTTACAATCTCCTTCCTTTCCTCTTCCCCCAACAGACAACCTGTAAGGTTGATGGGGCTGAGAGAGCTCTGAGAGAACTGCTCTTGAGAGAACAGCTCTGAGAGAATTGTGGTTGACCCAAGGTCATACAGCTGGCTGCATTTGAAGGAGTGGGGAATCAAACCCGGTTCTCCAGATTAGAGTCTGCCGCTCTTAACCACTACACCAAACTAGCTCTCTATTTATAAGCGAGCATGTTAGGACTGAACTGTAAACCTGGTAGTGCTCCTGGAACTTTTAACTGCTTGAGAAACTGAGAAGCATATAAATAATATTCAAGGACACTGGAAGAAAAAAAACACCCTCATCTTTTGCTATAGCAAAATTTCTCATCTTTAAGGCAGCCTCATAGTGTTTTGCCTTGAGCTTTCTTGTGAAGTGACATGAGTGCTGAATCTTCTCATATAAAGAAGAGAAATGTTGTTGCTCCTAATTCTGGTGACTTGGTAGGAAGGGCCTGTACCTAGGCTCTCCTGCTCAGACAGTAAATCAGAAGCTAGCACTGCTCAATAAAGACTGTTTGGATGGGATGGGGATTGCGAGAACCATGATCTAGTAGATCCAGTTCTACCTGATTGAGCATTCTAGAATGCAGGAATGAAAGAATTTTGTTCTACACTTTGACAATTGTTCCATGATCTTCCAAAAGCTTCACCTCTGTCACCCATATTGTTTAATATCTACATGAAACTGCTCTCCCAGCAGTTTCATGTAGATATGAATTATGAAGTGGTGCAATCAATATGCAGATGACAAACAGCTATATCTCACCTTTGCATCTCCTTTGGGTACACAGTGGATGTTCTGGACCATTGTGTGGACATGATAATAGGCTGGGTGAAAACCAGTTACCAAAGTTCAATCCAGATAAGATCAAGGTAGTGTTTGATTGGTGCCAGGGTCGAATTAACGATTAGGCCAAGTAGGCACTGGCCTATGGGCTCCCACACCTTTAAGGGCCCTGTCCTCAACAAGTGTGATATGACCATGGTGATCCAGGTTCCTGTAACTTCCAGGATAAATTACTGTTTTGTGCTCTATGGAGAAATCATTGAAGATGATACAGAAGCTTCAATTAGTCAAGGAAGAATTTACAAGATTTCTACCTGGCATGGTCCAAAACATATCATCCCACTGTTGTTCACTGGGTGCCTGGGTGCTTCCAGTATAAATTCAAGGAGACAGCTGTACTTATTTATTTACTTAGGCATTTATACACTACTTTTCTCCTCAATGGGAATCAAATCATCTTATAACTTCTGTCTCCCCAATTCTATTTTATTATAGCGATCCTGTGAAGTAGATAAGTCTGAAAGAAAGAGTGACTTGTCCAAGGTCAGCCTGTGAGATTCCATGACAGACTGGGGATGTGACCAGTGTTCCTGCTAAACTGAGTTAGCGTGAGCTAGCTCACAGATTTTTAGCCTCCAGCTCACACACTTTTATCTTAGCACATGAAGGATGTCCCCAGATCACACTAATTTATGCAATAGCTCACAACTTTAATGCCAGTAGCTCACACCTTTAAAGCCAGTAGCTCATAAAGTAGAATTTTTGCTCACAAGACTCTGGGTCTTCCACAGCCTAATGCATCTCCCCTTGCTGTTTTTATTATTCTTTGACTCATAAAGCATTATACAGCCTAGGACCTGGATATTTAAAGGATTGCATCATGCTTGTCATCTCATGCTCACCTCTGCATCATCTTGCCTTCTAAGATGAGTTAGCTAGTTACATGGGATGGGATCTTTACAAAGGCTGCATTTTGGGTTTGGAATGCCTTCCCCTTCTTCCTATTCCTGGCACTGGTAATGATCCTTCTGTCTGCAGTGTAGAAGGCACATGGAGTTTTTCCACATTCCCCTCCATCGCTGTAGCTCCCTCTAACTCTTGGAAAGATCAATCCTGGGCTTGAAGAACTGTACAGAGGAATAGTCATGATGGTTGGTGGGCTGGAGGAAGTGAGGGAGTGAAATTGAACTGATTGTTGTTTAGTTTGTCATACCCTTTTTGTTCTCTGCTGTTGTTTTGTATTTGATTTTGTAGTTATGATTGTGTTAGTTGCTCTATACTCTTTATTGCTGGTTTGAGTTTGATTATTTGTATTATTTTTGTATTTACTTTGGGATGTGAGAAAATTTTTATTCTGTGAACTGCCTCAGACATTTTGGTGGAGAGGTGATATAGAATATTTAAAAGAAATAAAATAATTCACTGACACCATTCTGCCTTCCCCCCATACAGCTACTCACTAAAGCACACCTATACTTCATAGTTGGGGAAGGCCCAGATTCCATGGAAAAAACCTAAGAGAGAGCTAGTGTGATGCAGTGGTTAAAAGGTCAGACTAGGGTCTAGGAAACCCTGGTTTGAATCCCCATTCTGCTATGGAAGCTTGCTGAGTGACTTGGGGCCAGTCACACATCTCAGCCTAACCCATCTTGCAGGGTTGTTGTGAGGATAAACTAGAGGAGAGGGGAACGACATAAGCCACTATGGATCCCCATTTAGGAGAAAGATGAGGATATAAAGTGAATAAATAAATAAAATGGTTGCAAAAGTCACTTGCATGGTATGATAGAAACAGGATAGTCTATCTTTCTCTTTTAGATTTATTCTTACATATTTCAAAGTCCCTCTTATGTAATTATGTATCTCTGAATGTCCAATTGGAGCACGTTCTCATCCACCCTCTTCACTCAGTTCTAAAAGTGCCAAATGCTAAGGTTGTAGCCATTAACAAGAGTGTAGTGAAGGCACAAAATAGTATGGCTTTTTGGTCATAATTTTTTTTTGTTAGCAAGCTAGAGAAATACATATCTGTTTTAATGCTAATCTGTTACTGTAGAATCTCAAACTGCATCCTTTGAGGATGGGACTCAGTTTGGAACAGTAGGAATTCTGTATTCACAGGTTCGCCACTTTGCACTCTGTTTGAGGTCTGGTTAGGATAAGTACATCATTGTATATCATGATCGTTATTGATTTTCTTGTATGGATGTATTTGATATGCACCAGTGCAGGGGGGTGGGCTCTCAGAACCAGCATGGGCTCCTTATGCAAGACCCATATGGATCCGTAGATAATATACAATCAGAGCTAAGAAGGGAAGGACTAATGTTCATTAAGGCTCCTGATTGTTTCACTCAGTACTGTGTTCCTCCAGTAATATTTTCCGCGATGGTTGATGGTGGTGGTGTTATGTAGTGCCATGAGTAAATGGAACAACAGGCTGATAGTGAATGGAGAAAAAATGTAACAGTTAATATCAAATGAGGAATTTTCCAAGGAGACTTACTATCACTGCTGCTCTTTGTTTTTGGCCTAATACCACTAACACTACCACTCATAATCACTATCAGCAGCACAGGCAGGCCTAGGATACCAGCTTTCAAAGACAAACTCAAAGATTGTACACGTATATGCATGACTTGACTTGAATCATCATCATGACTTGAATCGTCATCGATTCTTTACTATAATTTGAATATTCAGCAAAAATACAGCAATGGATGAATAAGAAGACATAAACAAGATCAAAATACTGGGCTTTGAAGAAAACTACAAATATCTTGGAAGTTGACAACACTATACATACCCTTGTTAAGAAAAATGTAACCAAGCAGTGTTACCAAAGAGTAGAAAAGGTATGATGAACAGAATTAAATGGAGGCCACACTAAGGGAACAACACATAGGCAATCCCAGCTCAGAAATGCACAGCTGGCATTATTGATTGGAAACAAGCAGAATTAGAAGCAATAGATCACAAAACTCATGAGGTAATGACAATGGATTCCTCACTAAACCCTATAAATGATGTTGATCACCTTTACTTACCAAGAAAATTAGGTGGAAGAGGTCTCCTGAAAGTTAAGCAAGCAGCTGAAAAAGAAAAAAGCGAGCACTGAATAACTATACTAGGAAAAGCAAAGAGAAGCTTTTAGCTGACATGTATGAGGTAGACTTATTTAAGATTACAGAAACCAAAGAAGATTACAAAAATATTGAAATCAATACTCATTTGAGAACTAAAATGGAAAGCATTTGCATGGGCAATATTTGGAAGACAGGGAGAATAAAGTTGATAACAAAAACACCTGGAAGTGGCTCCAAAATGGGCACGTGAAGTGGAAAGTCTCATTCTAACTACATAACAGTAGGCCCTTGAAACGAACAGTATGAAAGCCAAGATTCAGAAGACCAGTGATAACAGCAAATGTTGACCTTGCAAGACAAAGACAAAGACTGAAACAACCCACCACACTGTCAGTGTCTGCAATAAAATGGCTCAACTGACTATAAAGAATGTCATCATAGAGTTGTCCTATGTCACACTAGAATCTTTGCAAGAAATATGGCTTAACATCAGCCAGAAATTCATAGAAACACAAACCAGACAAGTTCATGTAGAATGATGAAACAATTATTCTTTGGCACTTCTGATCACAAATAGATAAACACCTGGCACTTCCAATTACAAACAGATAAGCACCTGGTATCACGATAGTAGAAAGAATGAGAAATAGAGTTTGGATTATTGACACTGCAATCCCAGGAGGCAGTAGAACAGAAAAAAAAGAACACAAAATACCAAGACCTACAAATATAGTTAGAACACTTCTGGGAGAAGAAGGTTATCATTATGCCAGTTGCCATTGGAGCCCTTGAAGCATGGCCTTGATGTCTCAAGTAACACCTGGATATTCTGAGCATTGAGCAAAGAATACCAACTCAACTCCAGAAGACAGTTTCTTGCTAAGGAGTGAAAGACTGAGGTTTGTCTCTGTTGAGTCTGAAGATAAAAGAGCAGCAAATGGTGACTGACTTCAGATGAAACAATATTCATGTTTCCTTTAATTTTTGTAGTCAGAGAGATTCATAGGATACCTATTGATTATGGGGTTAAAAGTCTGTCACTTTCTTTTTAACCTTGCCTTGAGCTTTGCATGTATGCTTGAAGAAAAGAGATTTGACAGCTATGTGGGGCATGAGGAGCTCTATTTTACTTCTTTGCGAGACATCAGGAGGAGAGCATATGTATTAGGGTTGTCTGTAATATACTGAGAAGGGAAATGAAATAACATTAAGTGGAATTAAATGTCGGTTTCTCTTTTTTTTGTCTTTTAAAAATCCCTTTCAACTGGACTTTTCATGAATCGCTGTTTCCACCTAGTGGCTGCAAATGAAAAGTATCAGACCAGTGTCAGAATTGAGCATTTGCATTACAAACAGAACTTTTGGTGAGAAAATGGGGCATAAGACATTTTAGGTATTTATACAGTCATTATGTTGCTACCTATTAATGCCAATGCAGTTAAGGGATTGTCATCTTTTCATTTATAAAGCACAGTTTTCAGATATTTAGAACTTGGTTATTAAAACTAATACTCTGCTGAAACCTGGCAGCTTAATAGCACTCTCAGGAAAGGCCATGCGGCGTGTGCAGCAAATGTTCATTAACAGTAGTGTACAGACTTGGCAGGATCCTGACAGGCCCTTTGACATGCAACCTGATCCAAAAGAGCCTTCTGCTCCAGAGGATGACAGTGAATCCCACCAGTCCTTTCACTAATTCCCTGAGCAATTCTATGAACAAAGAAAAAGGAAGAATTGTTTCATGATGATTCATGGATAGATTTTATACTTCATGCCATTGTTAAAGTACCTGTGAGAGAGCTACCATCAGTGAGTAGTTTATCAGCTGATGAGGGAATAAAAACCGAAAATTAAAACTTCCAAAACCTTAAAATGAATGTGCACATGTGAACAGCAGCTGGGTTTTTCTTTATTATTTTGAAGTCCGGTCTGAGCCTGTATGGCAGCAGGGAGCACAATATTGATCCGTCAAAATATTCCATCTGTAACCATAGAAGTGTGCAGACCAGGGGCTCTTGTGCTATGAAAAAGTCAAGGAGGGGTAAAATGATCTGACTGAACAAGCACTGGCTAGGTGGAAATGAAGAAAATTTTTTTATCATGTTTTAGGACATTTAAAGGGAAATAGTGCTTTTGGGATTTCTTTGGGAAGACATGTATGGAGGACAAATAAAGGTGATATATCTAAAGGGTAATCTTTAGTTATATAAGTAATCTTTATAAGTAATAAGTAATTGATTGACAAGGAGATTGACAATAGACTGGCAAAGGCAAACCGTGCATTTGGCTGACTGCATAAAAGAGTGTGGAGCAACAAGCATCTGAAAAAAGGCACAAAGATCAATGTTTACAAAGAGGTTGTGATGACAACCCTCATCTACGGCTCCGAATCGTGGGTTTTATACCATCATCACCTGCGACTCCTTGAGCGCTTTCATCAGCGCTGCCTTCGCACCATCCTCAACATCCACTGGAGTGACTTTGTGACCAACACTGAAGTCCTCAAGCGGGCGGAGGTTACAAGCATCGAGCCATTGCTGTTGAAGACGCAGCTGCGCTGGGCAGGGCATATCTCCAGGATGGAAAACCACCGCCTTCCCAAAATTGCCCTGTATGGCGAACTTTCCACCGGCCATCGAAATAGAGGGGCACCAAAGAAGAAGTACAAGGACTCCTTGAAGAAATCCCTTGGTACCTGTTGCATTAACCATCACCAGTGGTCTAACCTAGCCTCAGATCGCAAAGCATGGAGGCACACCATCCACCAGGCTGTCTCTTCCTTTGAGAACGCACACATAGCTGGTCTTGAGGATAAAAGGAGATTGAGGAAAAATCGTACTGCTACAGCACCAATCCCAAATCAGACTTTTCCCTGCAGCCACTGTGGCCGGACCTGCCTGTCCCGCATTGGTCTTGTCAGCCACCAGCGAGCCTGCAGCAGATGTGGACTACTGCACCTTTTTTAAATCTTCGTTCGCGAAGTCAAGCCGAGAGAGAGAGTGATCTGAATGGGAGATTAACTGATTTGCCCTTTGTTGCCTTCTGTGTTTCAACTAGGATTACAGCTCTGAGTTGGGAAATACCTGGTGGATTAGGGGTGGAGCCTGAAGAGGGCAGGGTTTTGAGAGGAGAGGGACTTCTCTATAAAGCTATAGAGTCCACCTTCCAAAGCAGCCAGTTTCTCCAGGAGAACGGATCTCTGTTACCTGGAGATCAATTGTAATCCCAGAAAATCTTCAGCCACCACCTGGTGATTGGCAACCCTAGGTTCAGCAGCAAATGTGAAGTGGCTTGGTATTTTGAGGTCAGACCCCATCTCTTCCTTATCCTTATTTAATTGGACAAAGTTACCTGTCTTTCAGCATTGCAGTTTGTGTTTTCTGAAGTGAGCAGTCTTGTGTAACAGCAAATGTTTGTATCAAAGGAGTGGTGTGGAGCTGAGATGTTGCATATTTTATCTTTCCCATCACTGTATCGATGCAGTAGGCATGAGAGTTTGCTTCAGCTCTTGTATAAATCTGCGAACGTGCATTCCCCCCCCCCATTGCTCAAGCAAACATTTTCCCTACTGTGAAAGATAATGAGAAAGATAATTTACAAATCAATGGCTTTATGTCCAGAATCAATCCCAAAACAAATAGAACAATGTTTGCAACAATTATTTTTTCTGAATGATATAGATATCTAACATCACTCCTTTAGAGAAAACAAATTATATGATTTAAGAAAGTCATGTAAAGTTCATGCCCAAATCTCTCAGATTGGAAAAACCCTGGTAGGAATTTCAGAAATTGCATCTTATCTTTAGGCTAGGAGTAAGGCCCATTGTGAAGAAAAATACAATGGGCTCTAGAAGGAGGCTCTAGGTGAGTGCCCACCACCCTTGCTGTCTTCCCACCCACCCAAGTGAAAGCTTTGACTCCCCCCCACCTCAAGGGGAGCTGATCTCTGCTATCTAGAGAGCAGTTGTAAATCTGAGTGGTCTCCAGTGGTTCCCCAGTAGGAAATGGTTTCGTACCTGTCTGAGGTCCTATCTCTCCTCAAACTCCAACCTCTCCAGGCTCCACCCCTTAAATCTGTTGGCAACCCTATCTCTATTTGTTTATCTGCCCCTCTGACTTCAAGTTTCCATTTTCTCCCATCCCTGTAGCCTCTACATAAGAAAAGGACAGTCTTTCTTCACAGTGTGTGTGTGTGGGGGGGGGGACCAAAGCCGCTTACATAATTCTCCTCTCCTCCTTTTGATCTGAACAACCCCATGAGGCAGGTTAGGCTGAAAGTCTGTGACTGGTTCGAAATCACCCAGTCAGAAACCTCTAAAAACCAGTTTCTGGTTGCGGTGTGAAAAAGCCGACGCTAGCTGCAGCCCCAGGGCAGATAGTGTGAAATCGGAAGGAAGCCCCACTGAGAAGAATGTGAGAGCAGTGGAAATCAGGTGAGTGGAAATCAGTCAGAGTGATTTTAAATATAGTTCTTAAAAGAATTATCATGGGCTGGGATACAAAGTTTTCACTAAGATCTGGAATAAACATACTTCTGACCTCTTTTCATTTAGAAGACTGGCACCTGAATGGTTATTGGAGAAAGTGACTATTTTTCGTATTGTTCATGGTTAATGTGAGACTTTAAAACAGTCAAATAAACTTTTGGTTTCCATGTGTCTGTTTTAAGTAACCCTTACCCACCCACAAATACACCCATGGGAGTAACTCTGTAACAGGAGAACCTACATTGTACCTTGTATTTAGTTTGTGATCTTGGCAAATACTTGTCTTCATACAGTCCAGCATCTTGTCTGTAATAGTGGCCAGCCAAATTTAAAGCAAATCATGATGTCCCCAGAGTTTGATGTCCAGAGACAGAAAGAAGGGGGTTGTGTGGATTACATGGATCTATGCATGCTATTTATGTTTGTGAGGGATATTGCTGTTGATCTGTGGTAGCCAGACTTTATGGGTAAACTATACCCAATTTCGCAGTCAGTTTACCCTGCAGTCACATTCCTCTTCTCCATGCAGGATCCTTCAGATTTCCCACTATCTGCTCTGGAGCTGCAGCAAACATTGCGGTTTTTGTGTGGCAAAAGGAAATTGCTAAAAACCAGTTTCTGTTTGCCACATGAAAACCACAATGTTTGCTGCAGCTCTGGAGCAGATAGTGGGAAATCCGAAGGACGCTGCGCAGAGAAGAGGAATGTGACAGTGGGGTAAGCTGAGTGCAAAATTGATCCATGTGTCTCTTGTACTATCTAGACTAGAAGCATATGCAGTAGCTGTACACCTTAGATCATGGGTGTTGAACTCATGAGAGCTGGATCTGACATAAATGAGACAGGCCATGCATGTCGAAAAATGTAATGCCAGGTAGCAGAGATATAAACTTTATAAAGGATACAGACAAATGCAATTAAAGATTTTCTAAAAAACTTTTAAAAATAGCACTTTCTCTGTATCTCTGTATCCAGGGAACTAGGCAAAGGAAGCTCTGGCTCTTTCCTTCCTTCCTTCTAGGCTTCCCAATCCCCAGGTCCCAGTGGGGGATCCCCTGGTTTTACAGGCTTCCCCCCTCCCCCAGCCAGCTGGCCGGCGGGGGAAGCTCCACCCCCACAGCCATTATGCACCTCCAGGAACAATTCCCATAGGGAATGATGGGGAATTGATCCGCGGGTGTCAGGGGCTCTGGGGGGCCTGTTTTTTGAGGTAGAGGTGCCAAATTTTCTGTATAGCATCTAGTGCCTCTCCCCAAAATACCTCCCAAGTTTCAAAAGGATTGGACCAGGGGGTCCAATTCTATGAGCCCCAAAAGAAGGTGCCCCTATCCTTCATTATTTTCTATGGAAGGAAGGCATTCTAAAAGGTGTGCTGTCCCTTTAAATGTGATGGCCAGAACTCCCTTGGAGTTCAGTTATGCTTGTCACACCCTTGCTCCTGGCTCTGCCCCCAATGTCTCCTGGCTCCACCCCCAAAGTCTCCTGGCTCCACCCCCAAAGTCCCCAGATATTTCTTGAATTGGACTTGGCAACCCTACTTCCTTCCTTCCCCAGGGAACCAGGAGGGGAAGGAGCCTGAACCAATAGAAGGAAGAGAGGCTTGACTCAGTAGCTCTGCTGCGCAATTGAGCAAGCCTTGCAAAGCAAGCTGTTATGCAGAGGGAAGCAAGAGAAAAAGAGAAGGAAGCAGACAACAGCCAGTTGCTTGGGGGCCTGATAGGAGCCTCTGGTGGCCTGATTTGCCCCCTGGGCTGCATGTCTGACACCACTGCCTTAGATGAACAAGCCTCTGAGGCTTGCCTGGTGCTTACCTTACTGTCTTTTAGCTTCAGACCAAAACATTTATTTTTATCCAAGCTCTTAATAAGGGGTTTTATGTTTGCAGTGGTTTTATGGTCTCCTGGTCTGAGGTTTGTTTTATGGATACTTTTAATATCTTGTTTTAATATCTTGTTTGTTTTTATAATGACAAATTATTATTTTACTTGTAAGCCTCCTCAAGTGGGATTCTGGAGCAGTAGCATAACAAATAAATATAAAAATAAATGAGATTCTTTTTTTGTGTGGACTAAATATCAATCTGCCAGCCTCCACTGCTGGGAGTGGTTTGGCAAGGTGGGTAGACATGTCATGCCTCCACATTTTGGAGTCACCAACTGCTGCTAAGACCTACATGACATAGCTCTAGTCTACTTATGGAGGGAGAGGGGAATATTTAAATGGATGTTAAGTAATAAGGTATTCTGTGCAAACCTGTTCCAAATTATCTTCATTTTGTACTAGAAACAGTTTTGCCCCAGAATGAATGTGCATATCAATGCCTGTACAGTATCGAATTCATACTTCATTGAAATCTCACCTGAAATATATTGTGAAATATATTGTCATGGCAGGTTTCCCAAATTTTGCATTGCACAATTGCATGGTAAGTAAATGTAAAGCACCACCCATTTTAAATCATAGTGTAACTTTATACATTATTTATTTTACCATTATTGAAAGTATAACATATTCTGAAGCGTAATCTATAGATATGTATATCCAGGATTAAGGAAATTTTAATCTCAATTTTTGAAGGCTCTAAATCCTTTGAATTCTATTAGTTTAGTTGTATGTATGTTTATTTCAAAGTTAAGTGCATAAAATAGTAATCTAAGAAAAGCTTATTATACCTTGTAACTCATTCTTATTCTTATCCTTATTCATATTTGAATACAATCTCTGGTTTTTTTTTTGTTGGATTGTAGTAGAAGCTTGGGAACTGGCTATGAGTAGCAGAAGATTTATGTTGTTATGTAAAGTGTCTGAAAAGCAAATTC
This sequence comes from Heteronotia binoei, assembly GCF_032191835.1. NCBI lineage: Eukaryota > Metazoa > Chordata > Lepidosauria > Squamata > Gekkonidae > Heteronotia > Heteronotia binoei. The sequence goes on along the minus strand of NC_083243.1, from coordinate 132,216,958 downwards.
ACAGCCTGTCAAGCTGCAATACATTTTCCTGGCAACCTCTGATTTGAATGCAACATCAGACCCCTATTGATAAAATGGCAGACCATTTCTTGCCTCACACAGGGCAGCCAATACATGAGGCTATTTTGGAGTGGTGGTTTAAGTTGGCATTGCCTCCACTCATCAGTTTTTTTCCCTGCAAGTTGGTCCACCCATCCTCTCTAGAATATAACGTGGGACTAGCCAGTAACTTTCCAAGATGTCAAACCAGAAATTTTATTTCTTCAGATGATCACAGAAGGAAAAAATTGCCTGCTCCCCATTGTTTCTCGGTTGGTTTATAATTGTAATTTGGCCTGATCTTGGGGATAGGCTGAACCATAACTATAAATGGCAGGCAGGGCCAGCTTGCCGACTAGGCAAAATAGGCATTTGCCTAGGACATCGGGAGGAGGGTGCCTAACCCTAACCCTGCACCCAAGATAAATGCCTAGTTTACCTCCCCCACACACAGCTGTCACTGCCGTGGTCATCACCTTGTCACACCACCTCCTTCTTCCTCCCCCTTCCCTTCTGTGGTGCTGCCCTCTGCCCCCCCCCAGCATGCTCAAAGGAGCACCACTAGAATCAGCCCTACCCACTTAGATGTGGCCTGGGCATCTCAATGTTCTCTTTTAAGAGCGCACTGGATGAGGCTTCGCTCCCCCCTCACTCCAGTTCTGGAAAGGAGGGGGAATGAAGCCTCCTCCAGTGCTCTCTTTAAAGAGCTCAGGAAGCGCAGCACTCCACCACCCCTTCCCGGCCAGTGAAATGGTGGGAAAGGGAGGAAGGAGGAGGCACCACAAAGGGGAGTGGCGGGGCGCAGCGCCATGGAGGGGGGCAGTGGGTGGCCAGTCTGCCTGGGGCGCCATGCGCTCTAGGGCCGGCCCTGATGGCAGGAATACTGCAGGTTGCTACAGTCTAGGTCAGGGGTATCAAACTAATTTGTTACAAGGGCTGGATATGACATAAATGAAACCTTGTCGGGCCGGGCCATGTGTGTCATAAAATGTAATGCCAGGTAGCAGACATACAAATTTTATAAAGGGCATAGACTAACACAATTAAAGATTTTTTTTGCTTAAAATAAGCATGCTTAAACATTAGCACGCTTACAATAAATGTCATATCTTGTTATGAATTATTGCATCAAAAGCTGCAGATAATGTCTGTGCTATACCAATCTTGAATATGCTGTTCAGGTATTGTTCAGGTGTGCACATTTGTAAATTGCAAATCTACTTTTGATTTATTGGCATTCATTACAGAGATCTCATGGTCAATGCTTTGAACCTAAGACCCAGAGGAAAACATGAAGCAGCTGGACACTGTGAGCTTTTGTACACAAGTTGCTTGATGTGCTGGTCAAGAACATGTGAAGGCACCATGGCCCAGACTGAGGGCTATGTGCTTGTCTAAAAAACTATAGTCTTCAGCTACAACTCCTATGTGGCAGTGCAAGAACAGAGAGACAACCATGTGCAGTGGTCAGTGTCAGTCTAGTATCTGGGAAGTCTAAGTTCAAGATCACCAATCAAAGGAAAATGTGAAAGAAAAATCTGCTAAGTAAACTTGGGCTGGACACACACTCTCAGCCCAACTCTGCCTTCTTGTTATTGCTCTTCTAAATAGTTCACATGCTTTCCTATTGAGAAAGATTGGAGGGCATGAATCTAGGAAAAAGAGGAGGGGAAAACAGCTGCACTCATAACAAGCCCAATGAATCTCTCTCTCTCTTTCTAGCAAGGCAAAAATCTCATACCTTCAATGAAATGTTGCTAGTCTTAAAAGCGCTTTCTTTGTATCTCTCCTAATGGTGGGAACTGAGCAAAGGAAGCTGGAGCTCTTTCTTTCCTTTCCCAGGGGACTAAAAGTGGGAGGAGCCTCAGACACTAAGGAAGAGAGGCTTGACTCAGTAGCTCTGCAGTGTGATTGATTGAGCCTGGCAAACTTAATCAGCACTGCAGAGCTATAAAGCCAAGCTCCCCCATTGGCTGAGGCTCCTCCTCTTGCCTTCTCCCTTTGGGAAAAGGGAGGGGGAGAGAGGGAAAGAGCAGGGAGAGACTGCTTTGCTGGCTGGCTGATCGGGGGGGGGGGAAGAAACACAGCAGGCAAGGGAGAAGGAAGCAGGCAATGGCCAGTTGCTGGAGAGCCTGATTGGAGCCCTCTGGGGACTGGATCCGGCCCATGGGCCATATGTTTGATATCCCTGGTCTAGGTCAGGCAATGATTGAGTACCCTGCCGGCCAGACCATCATTGCATGAGTTGGAGAAAATTGATAGTGAGGTGCAGCACACAAGCCCTGTTTTAGACACAGATAAGAATAAATTAATCTAACATGAACTCTGTCCCAATTTGGACTCAGGTGGATTAGCAATGGTAGGCTGCTTATTAGGGAGCAACTTGTGCTCAAAAGTTAGATCAATGTTCTCGATGTAGATCATCCATTAATGAAAGCTTGTTTAACTTAGACATTCATATCTTTATTCTAAGCACTGCTATGAACAGTGGACGTGTTGGGTATTTTATTATATTTTCAGGCTGCAACACTGCTATTCTGGAATTGATTAGGGAATGGCCTAACTCTAACAGATTTCAATCAAGCACTTTCTGAGAGGGGGTGTGTGTGTTTCGTCTTAGTGGCAGTGGAGCATTTCACTGAGCTTGGCCAGATGTAAACATGGCCAGTCCAGAAGTGGGATGACTTTCTCATAGGTGGACAGGACCTTCTACTTGCAGCTACTGGAATGGACTTGGGTCAGCCATAGCTCTTGTAGGAGTTGTCCTTGAAAGGGCAGCTTCTGTAAGAGCTCTCTCAGCCCCACCTACCTCAGGGTGCCAGGGGGGAAGGTAAAGGAGATTCTTCTTCTTCTGCCTCTAAGGCTCGCATTTACAAATGGAGGACATAAGCCAGAGGGAGGGGAGGCTAGAAGCTAGTGCTGAGATTGGACTGGAGGAAAAAGGAACACCCACTGACCTGTAGAGGAAAGTGGGAATGGGGGGGGCAAGAAATCAAGGCAGCCAGGGGGTGAGGCAGAAGGATGGACTTAGCAGAGGATAGGAAGCATGTTGAGTGGAAGGGAGACCATTTGGAACTGTGGCTCTGAAGCCAGATCCAAGGAATGGCACTGGCACAACAAGCATGCGAGCACCTGCAAAGGAAATAAAAAGAAACAAACACTGGAGAAGGGGCCAGTAAAGAGACTAAATAGGGAAACTATAATATGGCGGGTTCTATGCATGGCAGAGTCTCGGAATAAGTTATAACAAGCTCTTTAATAGGAATTACATAGTAAAAGGTTACAGTACAAAAGTGGCTTTGGGGCCCATGGGCCAAACTTAAATACATCTCTGGGTTCCTGCACAAGCACATTATTGGGTCATTCAAACTGGTGGGGGCTTGTCCTGGACTGCGGGGGTTTGAATCCTACAGCCCTTTGTTCCCAAGTCCCCAAACTCAGTCCGTATGGCTCCAATGAGCCAGGTGGAAACACCAGAGTCTTCTCTTGAGTCCACATACATAACATCCCTTCCCTGCTTAGTTCGCAAGCCCCTAGTGGACATAGTCTTTTAGGTACGCAGGCTTGCGGTGCTTTCGCATCAACCACCTAAGCACCAGAGTTGGTAGCGATGTGGTGTCTTCTTCAGGCATTGCCGGTGGAGGCCCTGGTGCCAAAGGGGAATCTGCCGGCTGGACTGGGTCCTTCAAGGTTTCTGGTGCTGATGGTGGTCCTATTTGTTCCACTGGTTCTGGCACAGGTGTAGCTGCTGGTTCTTCTGCTTCCTCTGGCTCAGGGATTGTTTTGTCAAGAGCAGGAGCCGGGGAGGTTGCGTTCTCATCCTCGTCTTTCCCCCCGGGCGCCTCTTGCGCATGTATTTGGTCAATGTGTCACCTTATTGTGAATCCCCCCTCTGAGGTGACTTCATACATGATGGCCCCTAGTACTCGGGATACTCGTGCTGGTATCCATGCTGCCCCCCCCCCAAGTTTTTGGCAAACACTAAGTCCCCTGTGTCGAACCCCCGGGGGGCCCGGACTGCCTCTGGCACCTCTTGCAGGTCGGGTGCGCAGTCCAGGTGCATGCGATCCAGGAGGGTTATCAGCTGCTGGCCCATGAGAAGCTCTGCTGGGCTGCAGCCGGTGACCGTACTGGGGGTGGAATGTTGCGCTAGGAGGCACTCAGCGAGGCATGCTTTTCACTCTCCATATATAATGCGGCGGAGCATTTCCTTCATAGCCCACACCATTCTTTCTGCTTTGCCATTTGTGGCTGGGTGAAAGGGGGCTGGCCTTATGTGTTTTATTAAATTCCGGCCACAGAAATCCTAAAACTCGGATGAGGTGAAGGCCGTCCCATTATCAGATACCAGTGTGTCTGGAAGGCCATGTGTGGCGAATACCCTGCGTAGCGCCCCTATTGCCAGCCAAGAAGAGGTGGAGGCCACTGGCACTACCTCTAACCATTTGGAGTAGGAGTCCACAATAAGGAAGAATATGTGCCCCTGCAAGGGCTCCGTGAAGTCGAGGTGCAGGTGGGACCAGGGGTTGCAAATGGTCTTGCATTGTTGGGCCGGGGCACAGGGCGGTGCCGGACGGGTCTCCTAGCATGGCTGACATCGGGCCACCCAGGATTCAATGGCGCCGTCAATTCCTGGCCACCCTACATAGCTGCGGGTCAGCGCCTTCATGCATACAATCCCCGGATGCGTTTTTTGCAGCGCTGGTAGGACTCGCTGCCGCAGTACTGGGGGCACCACCACCCTACTTCCCCACAACAGGCACCCTTTATGCACAGACAGTTTGTCCCAGCGGGATGCAAACGCAGAGAATTTCAAACCCATCCTTCTGGCCATCCCCTCCACACCCAGTCCAGAACTCGGGAGAGAGTTTTGTCCTTGGACGAGCAGTGGGCAATGTCCTTCGCGTGCACAGAGTGGTCTGAGAGGGCTTCCAGTGACATGATCTGGAATGCCGGGACCGGGTCTGGGTCCATGGAGGGCAATGGCAGGCAGCTCAGAGCATCAACGTGACCCATCGCTTTCCCAGGGCGGTACTTAAGGTCATACAGATAACCCACCAGGAAGATGGATCACCTCAACACCTGCGGTGAAAGCATTTGGGGCGTTTGTCAGTCAGGGGTGAACAGGCCCAGCAGGGGCTTGTGGTCCATCAAGATAGTGAAGGGCCAGCCATACAGGTAATTGTGGAATTTTTTTACCCCTGCCACGATAGCCAGGCCCTTTTTGTCAATCTGAGCATAGTTTTGCTCCAGTTTTTGTAAGGTCTTTGAATAATAGGCTACCGGGACCTCGCGCTCATCCAGCAGCCTGTGGGCCAACATGGTGCCAACCCCGTAAGGCGATGCTTCGCACGTGAGCATGACAGGTAGCTGCTCATCAAAGTGCGCCAGCAAGCTATTTGAAGTCAAAATGTCTTTTACTGCCTGGAAAGCAGCGGCTTGCTGACAACCCCAAACCCACGGTGCTCTTTTGTCTATCAGTCTGTGTAAGGGCTCTGTTACCGCTGCCTTGTGGGGAAGGAAGGCATGGTAGAAATTGAGAATTCCCAAGAACAATTGTAACTCAGCCTTGTTGGTGCTGACCGGCACACCCGAGCTATGTGCCCAGCCTTCCCGCATGTATGGCAGGTCGTGCTCCTGAACTTGCACGTGCACCACTCGTGTGTCTCCCCACAGCTGGCACAGGTCTTGGGGGTGGTCGATTCTGTTGCTCGTGGCCTAGGCTTTTGTTGGGTTGCCTGATGCAGCTTGAGGACATCGTCCCTGTCTGAGTCATTTGACTCTGCGGCCAGTCGCAGCTGGTGGGCGCTAGTCCCTGGGCGGCGGGCCTTCTCTTTGTGCGCATCCTCGGTGGCAGTGGCTATTTGTAGGGCCTTCTCCAAGGTCAGCTTTGATTCCGTCACAATTTTCCGACGTGCCTTCCTGTCCCTGAGGCTGTGAGTGAACTTCACGAGCAGGGTCTCTTCCAATTGTGTGCCGTGCTCCGCCTTCCTGCCCAAGTCTCGCAGGCGGGCTAGGAAGGTTGCTATGGTCTCGTTTGGCTCCTGGAAGCTGTTGAGGAACTATAGCTTCCAGGTGAGGAGAGCAGACTTCAGGATGAAATGGCCGGTCAGCGCCTCGATGATCTTGTCAAAGGAAGACACTTCAAGCATCTCTGGTGCGACCAGGCCCTCTGCTAGCTGTAGCATGGTGATGCCACAGTTGCTCAGCAAGATGGCCTTCTTTATTTTGGGTTCATCATCCTTGATTCACTGTGCCATGAAGTGGGACTTGAGTCTTTTGACCCAGGCTTCCCAGGCCTCGGGCTGTGCCATGTCGAACTCTGGAATGGAGTTTTGCGATCTGGATGCTGCGGCCATGGTCGGGCTGGGCAGTGCTGCTTGTTGCGCGGTGGCACTGGAGCTCGGTGTGCTTGGCTGTGCTGGGGTGCCCTGGACCTTGCTCATCCAGATCCCATTCTTGTCGCCACTATAATACGATGGGTTCTAAGCATGGCAGTCTCGGAGTAAGTCATAACAAGCTCTTTAATAGGAATTACATAGTAAAAGATTACAGTACAAGACTGGCGTTGGGGCCCACGGGCCGAACTTATATGCATCTCTAGGTTCCCGCACAAGCACGTTATTGGGTCATTCAAACTGCTAAGGGCTTGTGATTGGTCCTGGGCTGAGGGGGTTTGAATCCTACAGCCCTTTGTTCCCAAGTCCCCAAGCTCAGTCTGTATGGCTCCAATGAGCCAGGCGGAAACACCAAAGTCTTCTCTTGTCCACATTCATAACAGAAACCCACAAGTGTTGTACAATAGGCATAAGCCACCTGGGTCTGGCTCCACAGGAATGAAACATGACACACTTTCTTTGTGCTTGCCTGTAAAAAGGAGCTGTAATTTAGTGCAAGAATTACTTCCAGTCAGCATTTATATGTGTAAAGAATACCATTGCTAATTATTCTGATAGGGAAATATATATATCCTTTCTTTCAGATGGGCCATTAAACATGAAGGGACAAGTAAGCCTGGTCAGTGGAAACAATCAAAAGTGGACAATCCTTTATGGAATAAATTGACATATATGTGGCCTCTGCTTTCGAATGGAGAACTTAATGAGGTAATTTGATATATGAAAAATACTTATATATATTTACTCAAGCTGTCTGCACAAATAGCTTTAAAATATATAAATACAGATATTCCTAAATGTACAAATGAAGAGGATCTATACTATGTAAATTATGTGCTAATATATAATTACTGAGACCACAATCCAGAAATAATTTCTATAGACATGCTAAAGGTCCTCTGCTTGTATAGCAGGCATTTTGTAAAGGACCTCTTCATGTAGCATGCGGAGCTACTGTTTAAGAGTAATTCAAACTGCTCTTGGGGATGGTGGAGCATGTCTGGAGTTTTATACATTTCCAGAAATATTTTTTTCTTTGTGTCTGTGGCAGTCATTGTTAAACCAGCTTGATAATATTATTCCTTTAAACACAAACCTTTTTCTTTTTGGTGTCTGATAGCCAAAATTATCTGTTGTGCTTAACTCCATACATTAGTTTCACTTTCCTGAGGCATAAAGTGCCATTTTGGTGATTTCTAGAATTGAATATCAGGAAACAAACTCCCAAATGTTTCATTTCTACTAATATTTTGCATAGTGTAGTGCTGCCATATTTTGGCTGTAAGTGCTGATGGTTCAGCATACATATAATTTTTTTGGTTTCCTCTTCCTATCTGACAGGACCATCCAGGCTGTTGAATGAAAATAGAATGTATATAAACTAAAGTCAGAAACAACTTAGTTATAACAGTGCACCAGCCTAAAAGGCCTTTGGCCCAATAAAAAAAGGCCAATACCATGCTGGGAATTATTAGGAAGGAAATTGAAAACAAATCAGCCAGTATCATAATGCCCCTGTATAAAAGGATGGTGCAGCCTCATTTGGAGTACTGTGTACAGTTCTGGTCACCGCACCTCAAAAAAGATATTATAGCAATGGAAAAGAGTGCAGAAAAGGGCAACTAGAATGATTAAAGGGTTGGAACACTTTCCCTGTGAAGAAAGGTTAAAATGATTGGGGCTCTTTAGCTTGGAGAAACGTCGACTGAGGGGTGACATAATAGAGGTTTACAAGATTATGCATGGGATAGAGAAGGTAGAGAAAGAAGTCCTTTTCTCCCTTTCTCACAATACGAGAACTTGTGGACATTTAATTAAATTGCTGAGCAGTCATATTAGAACTGATAAAAGGAAGTGTTTTTTCACCCAAAGAGTGATTAACACATGGAATTCACTGCTACAGGAGGTGGTGACAGCTGCCAGCACAGACAGCTTCAAGAGGGGATTGGATAGAGCAGAGGTCCATCAGTGGCTATTAGCCACAGCATATTGATGGAACTCTCTGTCTGGGGCATTGATGCTCTGTATTCTTGGTGCTTCTAGTGTCCTGGCCCCACTGGTGGACCTCCTGATGGCACCTGGGGTTTTTGGCCACTGTGTGACAGAGTGTTGGACTGGATGGGCCATTGGTCTGATCCAACATGGCTTCTCTTATGTTCTTATGCTGCCCTGGCATGAAAACATCACTATTGGAGGCAGTTTATTCTCATTAATGTCCCATTGGAGGCAGTGTCTTCTCACCCAGCCTGCCAAGCCATGCAATGACAGTAGAAAGGAAGGGAGAAAGATTCTCCCACATAATGATCCCTTTCAACTCCAGCTTTCCCTTCAAACTCCTCACTCTCTGTCTGATTCTGTGCTGACCTAGGCATATGGGTTTTAGTACTACCCTCCAGTTTCAGTATGATACTGTTTCCTTCCCTTCCAGCATGTGAACTGGCCAGAGGTCAGCAATCATGTTTTGACTGTGTTTGTTCCAGGTGCTGCTAAGTCTCCTTTATAAGTCTCCTTCATGAGTTTTCAGTTTAAACACCTGAAGCTGCCTTATATTGAATCAGACATCTGCTCCATCCTGGTCAGTATTGTCTACTCAGACTGGCAAAGCCTCTCCAGGGCTACAGGCAGAAGTCTTTCACATCACCTCTTGCCTGATTCTTTTAAATAGAGATGCCGAGGATTGAACTTGGGACCTACTTCATGTAAAGCAGTGGCTCTTCCACTGAGCCGCAGCCCCTCCCTCCAGGCAGCATATTGCATTCCCTGGGAAAGATGCATGGGTGATGGTGCCTTCGTACTACCCACTTACATAAAGGAACTAGCATGTTGAAAAAAAGGAATCCTCTCTAAATCATAAGAGTTACATTCCATCAAAAGTGGTGTTACTACCAATTATTACTAACAGCCAATGGAGATTAATTACATTTATTTAAAACATTTTACATCTCTCTAAATGAATTATGAAATAACCATTAAAACTGCAGACAAAAAGTGACATCACATAAAACTGGCGCCCAAATCATAATCAAAACATCATTTGGTTCTCTGACAGAACATCAGGTAAGAAGCTTACCAGTCTGAAGGTCAGCCACACCTTGTAACTTGCTCTGAAAACAAGTAGAAAAATGGAATTTCATACTCAGGAAAATGGTTGTTCCTTGCCTTCAGGGCTATTGCTGTAGTTGCCCTGTTTCTAGTAACTATACTTTTCACTTTCTTTTCTGCAAGAATATGAAGTAGAGTCTGGTTTCAAGAACACAACTAGTAGTATGGAAGGAAAAAAATACTAATAATCATCTTTAAGCAATTCTTATGTGAGCATTCTGTTTGGTTTTGGCCAGTTTTTTTTTTTTTTTAGTAGGAATGCATAGGAACACAGTTTTGACTGGCTTGGTAAATTGGTTCCCCCTACCCCCAAAAAATTTCAGGGTTTCTCCACTGCCCTTGTCAGTTTCAAACAACTCTTGTCGGTTCCAACCTTTTGCCACATTCCTTTGTGTCCCCATTTTCTTACACAGAGCTTGAACCCCTCCCCCCCCCCCCAGCTTGGATTTCTTGTGACACTGTGCTTTGAGATAGACCAGTTCTTTTACGCTTGCATTGCCATGGTAGTACTGGATTATGCTGGGTATTCTGTACATTGAACTGATTGTGCTGGACTTGTAAAATCCAACATCTCTCCAACAGCTTGGACTTCTTTTGAGATAAATCAGTCCTTTTAAACTTGCATTGCCACAGTGGTACTGGATTCTGCTGGGCATTCTGTACACTGAATTGGTTGTACTGGGCTTGAAAAAATGCCCTCCCCCTTCATTCTATACTGCAGGGATTCTGTGGTTTGACATTAGTCCTCTTTTGCTTGCATTCATGTAGTTACAGGAGGCTATGAATTGGCTTAGGAACAAGCCAGTGACACCAAATTCATAGGGAAACTTCTCACTCCTTACTGTTACTTTGAAATTTGGTAAACATCTTGATTGAATGGAGACAGTGTCTGGAATGTATCCATTCACAAACTGCAATGAACCTCCATGAACAGCTTCAAGGTTTGGATGGAAAGTTTGTGCTAGTTGACCTCATCAACTTGACTTCACAAAACACAAACTGGCCAAAATTCATCGCAAACTTAAATTTATTAGGCAATTCATGCCCATCCCTAAATGGGAATGGCTGCTTCTTTCAGTGCAAGTGCCTTCCAGTGCTGAAGTGTTTCACTCTGGCATGCAAATTAAAAAAACAAATAAACCCAAACCACCAAAATCCACCCTTTCTGGGTGGATTTGGGTGGCAATCCTCAAAGGGGGGGGGGTGTTCACATTCCAAGGAAGAGGCTTTCCTGCAAATTCAATTCACAATGAAAATAAAAACTAAACAAGTTTTAAAAGGAACAAGGGAAAATGGGGAAAAACTGGGACAGCCCCACATAGAGTATGTTACAGTAATCCAGCCTGAAATTGACCATTGCATGGATCACTGTAGACTGGGAGGAGAAATAAGGAACCAGCTGCCTGACCAGCTGAAGATGGTAAAAGGCCAATCTGGCAGCAGTGGTGACCTGAGCCTCCATGGAAAGTGACGCATCCAGGACCACTCATAGGCTCTTCACCCTTAGTGCCAGCAACAGCAGTGCCCCACCTAATTCTTGATCCTGCCCCCTCTAATGGCTCAGATACAGGACTTCCATCTTCATTGGATTTAACTTCAACCGACTATGTTTTAGCCACCCAACCACAGCTATCAAGGTCCTGTCCAAAGTTTCTGAGGCGGCATCCATCCATCCAATAACGCTGGGTGTCATCAGCATGCTGCTGACAACCCAGCCCAAACCCCTGCACCAACTGGGCAAGGGGGTGTATATAGATGTTAAATAGTATCGGCAAGAGGATCAGCCCCTGCAGCACACCATATTCCAGCAAGTACTGCGGGGAGATCCCTCCCCTAGTGTCACCCTCAGTTCTTTACCATGGAGGAAGGAGTAGAGCCATTGCAAGGCAGTCCCCTGTACTCCTATGTTGATAAGGCAGTGGATCCAGAACATAAGAACATAGGAGAAGCCATGTTGGATCAGGCCAACGGCCCATCCAGTCCAACACTCTGTGTCACACAGTGGCAAAATATATATATATATACACACACACTGTGGCTAAGAGCCACTGATGGACCTGTGCTCCATATTTTTATCTAAACCCCTCTTGAAGGTGGCTATACTTGTGGCCGCCACCACCTCCTGTGGCAGTGAATTCCACATGTTAATCACCCTTTGGGTGAAGAAGTACTTCCTTTTATCCGTTTTAACCTTTCTGCTCAGCAATTTCATCGAATGCCCACGAGTTCTTGTATTGTGAGAAAGGGAGAAAAGTACTTCTTTCTCTACTTTCTCCATCCCATGCATTATCTTGTAAACCTCTATCATGTCACCCCGCAGTCGACGTTTCTCCAAGCTAAAGAGTCCCAAGCGTTTCAACCTTTCTTCATAGGGAAAGTGCTCCAGCCCTTTAATCATTCTAGTTGCCCTTCTCTGGACTTTCCCCAATACTATAATATCCTTTTTGAGGTGCGGCGACCAGAACTGCACACAGTACTCCAAATGAGACCACACCATCGATTTATACAGGGGCATTATGATACTGGCTGATTTGTTTTCAATTCCCTTCCTAATAATTCCCAGCATGGCGTTGGCCTTTTTTATTGCAAACGCACACTGTCTTGACATTTTCAGTGAGTTATCTACCACGACCAGAGATTGTGTTGAATGCTGCCATTAAATTCAAGAGCAATAGTATTGCCAACCCACCCTGATCCAGATGTCTCCAGAGGTCATCTGTGAGGGTGACCAGTGTATACTCCATCCTATGACCAGGGCAGAAGCCAAACTGAAATGGCTCCAGATGGAGGCATCATCTAAGATAACATGCTTGACCACCACCCTCAACCACCATCAACCCCATTTTATTTCTTTTCCTTCAAAGATTATAAGACAGAATTTGATGGCTTCATCTGTTGCTTTAATTAATTGCTAAGCATATGAAAATGTCTCTCTCAGGCATAGGCGATCTGTAGAGTAAGCTTCAAAAAAAGCCATTGACCATTATGAAGTAAATCACTTGCATGCAAGCTGCTCAATTGTGTGGGTTTATGCAACAATGGAGATACTTGAGAGCTTGTGCAATATAGTGACTGAATGTGAGTTTTGAGCCCAGATGCTCCTCATTTAAATCTCACTTCAGTCGTGAGCTCATGGTGGCCATTGTTCTTGGTTCTTATTGAAATATATGGGTACTGACACCCTTAAAGGGTCGTTGTAGGGATATGTGAAGCTCTTGAGACCCTCTGGGGTGCTATATGCAATTATTGTTATTAATGTTGTTATTAATATTTTTTATTATTTGCTGAAAGGCTTTTGACTGGCCCATTGAAGGGATGCTTATTCCAAATAGCCCTCCTTTAAAGAAACCTGCAGGCAGGAAGTCATACACCTGCATGCCTGTCAGACTGAGAGTGCTGAGAAATGGAGAACAAGACAAAAGCAAGGCTGTCACTATTATTGGACCTGATTTTACAACTATGATGAAAAAACAGTAAGAAACAGTAATTAATTTTACTATGATTTTAAAAAAATACTGCTCTTTTCAATTTCTTATTTGAAACATTGTTTCACTGCCCCCCCCCCCCCAATAACTATCCACTTAACTTTGCAGAAAAGAAAAACAAGGTTCAGTGCAGACACTAGTTTGATTGGGAATGCTAATGCTACTGGCTAAACAAGGTCATATGGAGGCAGCAGTTATAGGAACCAGCATATTCCCATGGAAAGATAGACTTGCAGTTTGTGCGACTTTTTGTGAAGTTTCTGCACTGATATTGTTTTTGGAAATTATTTGTCCACAGGGCTTCTTTTGTAGAAAAAGCCCCACAGGAACTCATTTGCATATTAGGCCACACCCTCTGATGTCACCATTGTTTCACACAGAGTTTTTTGTAGAAAAAGCCTAGCAGGAACTCATTGCGTATTAGGCCAAGCCAGCCGGAACTGTGTGTAACTGTGTGTTCCTGCTAAAAAAAAGCAGCAGTTTGGCCACATACAATCACCATGGCAATATAATAGGTTGTTACCTTACCACCAACTCCTATAGACAAGTACAGAGGGCCCAACTAGCCATATCTATGGAACAGTTCAAAAGGCCACATATATGTTCAGCAGCCTCTAAACTAATAGAAAACAAATGTACATTTATATGCTACATTAGTTACCGCCATGGTGTGAATTGGGATGCCTCTTCCAATGTGCACCCCCTTCCATCATGCTATTGTCATTGAGCATGTTATTAGTTGTGTACATGATCTTGTTGTATGCAACTGTCTCAAGACTGGGATTGGCTTCTGTCTTTAATCCTAACTTTGTGTCCTGCCACCTTGCTGTTATCTCTTTTGGTGGAGCCTGATGTGTAGTTTGATATAATCAGAAATGAACTCCTGTGTTTGTCAAATAACACATTAAATTCAGCAGCTCCACGGTTACCTAAATAGATAGACTATTTCAGCCTGCATAGCTGATAATTCTTAAGACAATATTTCATGGTTGCTAGTAACGAATGGTGATAGGAATTATGTTTGACAAGTTTCTAGTAGCATAAGAAAGAAACAGATATTAACAACAGGATTTAAGTAAAGCTAGCTTCTTGGACAGGGCCGGCCCTAGACTATCTAGTGCCCTAGGCAAGACTAACTTATTGACTTGGATAACCCAGGAAAGCCTGATCTTGCCAGATCTCAGAAGCTGAGCAGGACCAACTCTAGCAAGTATTTGGGTGGGAGACCTTCTTGGAATAACAAGGTTGGGAAGGTCTATTCAGTTCTATTCAGTCACCTCTCTGAATATCTTCCAACAATTAATAATTATGAAACACTCCCTTGTTTCAAGGCTACAGTTAATAACAGAATATGAAATCATGACAAAACTGTTAACAGCTACTATTTTATGGCAATTGCTACAAAGAAAGATAGAAGATAGCACAGAAAGAACTGGTGCTATCAAGTCTTAAGAAACTCTTAAATCCAGAAGTAAGTTCATTTGTCATGGTGGGGCTTTTGAACCAAGCACATTTTCACTGGGAAAGCAACTTCAAATTTTGCCTAAAAGTGATCTTCTGCCCCAGAGTGATAGCTGCCTGATTTAAGGGTGCTTGTCAGTCTTAGTTTTATGCACACAGGTTAAGTTTCAGATGTTTAAAAAACAAAACAAAACCCTGGGGGTATCTTTTTAAACAGAAAGAAGGATTTTATTCCAGCATAAACTTTTGTGGGTGTCAGAGCATTTAAAAAAGTTGGCTGATTCACAAAAGTTTAAGACCAGACTAAAATCCTGGCACTTCAGAAAAATAAGATGCTTCTGTTCCAGCTTCTATGAATATCAGAGCATCATATGCTGGCTCAAAGCATCCTTAAACAAGTTCTGAAACTGCTGACAAATATCACCTTTACTCTCTTGGGGGGGGGGGCAAAAAGAGATGGAAGGAGGAGAGAAACCTGCTGGGGAAAGACTAGGATTTTTAGAGGAGAAGGGAAGAAAAAGTGAACAAAACAATTTAAAAGGGGGAGAGAAGGAGTAAGAGAGAGGGTGGGAAAGTGAGGGAAGTAAAAAGCAATACTAAGGAAGAGGATGGAAGTGAGCAAAAGAGAGAGAGAGAGAGAAAGAAAAAGAAAGAAAGAAAGAAAGAAAGAAAGAAAGAAAGAAAGAAAGAAAGAAAGAAAGAAAGAAAGAAAGAAAGAAAGAAAGAAAGAAAGAAAGAAAGAAAGAAAGAAAGAAAGAAAGAAAGAAAGAAAGAAAGAAAGAAAGAAAGAAAGGCATTTGAAAGGAGAAGAACAAGCCAAGATGAGAAAGAGAAACAGCTGACAGAAGGCAAAGAGGGGACACATGCACTTCATGGTGGTGGCAGCCAGGCTGTTGAGGCTTGGGGAGTGAGCTCAGGCTACCAGCTGCCAGTAAGAAGCACTTTTCCGGGGCAGGGTGCTTGCAGGTTACAAAAAAAAGAATGGCGAGTGCTTGTGAGGTTTGGTGGGGACTGCACTCGCAGACTTGTGAGAGGGGCCAGCTCTGGGTGGAAGAGGGTGGCCAGCAGCGCGAGACTTGCCTGGGGAGTGACAAAATAAAAAAAAAACACAGAGAGGGCGGCTGGCAGCGCAAGACTTGCCCTCCTTCCTTCCCTCACTCACCCCACCATGATGACCCCAGCCTAAGCTTCCCTTCCTGCCTCCCTCTTCATGCTGGGTATTGAAGCCTCTCTCAGCACCCCGGGGGATTGCTAGCTCTCACCTCCAGCTGTCGGGCCTGGCTGTACTGCAGCTCCCGCTCTGCTGGGAAGGAGGCAGCTCAGTTTAACAGGAAACCTTCAGGGAAACACCCCCCCCCCCGCCACACACACATAAACTCTCACAAATGGCCCACCACCACCTGCCAGTCATGCTGTGCCTCAGACTACAAACACACACAAACATACAGAAGCACACCTCTCATACTCCACGTACACACACACACAAACAGAAGCAGCTGCTGAGGGGATAAGCAAGCAAGCTGCCTCGACGAGTGTTGGCCGGTGGCACAAGGCAAAAGACTCTGAGCCCATGTCGTAGCCTCCCTTCTCCTCCCAGCTTTCCCTCTCCTTCATGGGGCCTCCTGCACAATGGCGAAAAGCTCAGTACTCAGCTCGGGGAAGGGAAGGGGGTGAGCGAGCGTGAGACATCTTAGCTTAACGGTGGAACCCTTAAGGTGGTGGCAGAAGTGGACTCCTGGGCGGGCAGCCCTGCTCAGGGGCTCATCATTTTTAAAAAGGCTTTGAGGGGTTTGAGTCTTTCCTGGGCTTGTGCATCGGGACCTGTGCTCTTCAGAGGCATCTAGTGGCGACTTGAGGTAAAACACCGCTTAACTTCAAACCTTGATCAAGAGGCAGCAATAGAGCTCAATGTAGTCTGTATTGTAGGCTCTGGATGCAGCAGGCAGCTGGTTTAAAGTCACATCCAATTTGGCGCCCCCTACAGGCTGGCACCCTAGGCGATCACCCAGTTTGCCTAGTGGCAGGGCCAGCCCTGTTCTTAGGAATATTAAAGATCTTCTTTATGGTCCCTGTGCAGTCTACACACTTGGGTTCGTGCCCTTTGCTCGAAGCTGATCTCGGAGAACTCCAATAGCAGCGAAGCGTGTTTTGGCGGGCTCCTCTCCCGCTCTGGGGAGCAGGCACACAGTATTTATTTATTTATTTATTCTATAATTTATATCCCGCCCTTCCCACAGTGTGGCTCAGGGCGGCTCACAACAACGACAAAACAATAAAACAAGGTACAAAGTTAATACATTTAAAAGTCAAAACATTTAAAAAACCTAAAAACATTAAAATCTTAACATTAAACTATCCAGTATATTTCACTAAAATCTGATAAGCTACATTTATCTAGTCGGCATAAGCTAACCGGAAGAGGGTTGTCTTACAGGCCCTGCGGAACTGAGTAAGATCCCGCAGGGCCCTCACCTCTTCCGGCAGCTGGTTCCACCATGTGGGGGCCATTATAGAAAAGGCCCTGTCTCTGGTTGTCTTGAGACGGACTTCCTTGGGCCCGGGGATGGTGAGAAGGTTTTGAGTCCCAGACCTCAGTACTCTCTGGGGAACGTGTGGGGAGAGACGGTCCTTCAGGTAGGCAGGTCCCAGGCCATATAGGGCTTTAAAGGTAATGACCAGCACCTTGTACTGGACTCGGTATGTTATTGGAAGCCAGTGCAGAGCCCGAAGGCCCGGCCGGATGTGCCCCCACCTTGGGAGGCCCAATAACAGCCGGGCCGCGGCGTTCTGCACCAGCTGCAATTTCCGGGTCCGGCACAGGGGCAGCCCCATGTAGAGGGCATTGCAGTAATCCAATCTCGAGGTGACCGTAGCATGGATCACTGTTGCTAGGTCGTCGCGGTCCAGGAAGGGGGCCAACTGCCTTGCCCGTCTAAGATGAAAGAACGCGGACTTGGCAGTGGTTGCTATCTGAGCCTCCATCTTTAGGGATGGCTCCAACAGCACCCTCAGGCTCTTGACCCTGTCCGCCGCTGTCAGCGGCGCACCGTCAAAAGTCGGCATGCCTAGAACAGGGGAGCAGCTCCGCCTCCCGCTCAGTTTCCTTTTTTGCTGCCACCCTTACCGGACCTCATTGCCTTAGCTCCTCAGCGTTTTCCTCAGTGTTTTGTTGTCCTTCTTCATCTTCTTCAATTTCTTCAATATCTTCAACTTCTATCATCGTTAAAAAAAAAAAGGACTCTTTGTGAGACTTTTTTTTCCTTTGCCCCTCCCCCCCCTCATCCTGGCGGACAAAAAGGGGACCACCACCTTTTAAAAAAGGTGTCTAAAGTGTCGGGTGAAGCTCCCATCCATGGACGGACATTCCTACTGCCTCCTGTGCCTAGGAGAGGAACACAAAGTTGAGACCTGTGTCCACTGAAAGGGGTTGGGCAAACAGATGTGAAAAAATCGAGTTGCACATCTACAGAGCCATTTACTCGAATTATCGCTGATGCCCCAATCCTCCACTTCGAAAACCTCACTGCCTCCCTCCCAGAAGGAGCAGGGAGGTTTGGCTTCGTCAGCCACTTCTTATAAGAAGAAACATAAGACCGATAAAAAGACCAAACACCGATCTATGACACTGAAGTCTCCGACAAAGATGTCAGAAATGGCTGCCTCGTCACAAGCTACTACTTCAATCACCATTCCGACTTCGACTTCTAAAACTTCGACCTCAACTTCTAAAGCTCCGACTTCTACTACTGTGGCCTCGACATCTACAGCACAAGTAGGCTTGCCTATTACTACTCAGTTGACCATAGTTCCATCAACCACAGCTCCTTCGGGGTTTTCGACTTCGACGACTCCCCAGGATTCCTCCACAGTTATCGTTATTCCAGATAATGACGCCATCAATACGGAAGCTTTACTTTCTGCTACTGCAACTATAAACAAAACCCTCAATTCAGCTGGGTCTGATCTTTAGTATTGTCTGGATAACCAACTATCCGCAGCAAGAGAGAGAACGGCTTGGTTCCGTGAAGTACCTAATTTGTCTCTTTTGAGCCATTCACCTCGGCTCCCGCTTCTAAAATTGGCCCAATTTACATCCCATGGAGCTCCACTCGAGAGATCTCATTCGTGCTCTAGACCTACCCGCTCACGCTCATGCCATCAAAATTGATCGAGTTCTAGGTGTCGTCATTCGACTTCTAGGACATCTCATCAAAGTCAACGCCACTCCTGCTCAGCTTCCAGGTGAGGGTGCTCGACTTCAAAAGGATCCCATAAGAGCCGTCATAGTTCAAGATCGACTTCCAGACATCGTTGGACCTCTAGGCATCATAGATCGACTTCTAGAGTCTCCTATAGGGATAAGAACCACCATCGATCTTGTTCGACATCTAGGTATCGTTCGGCTCGTCATCGGTGCTATTCACCGACTCCTACACCCTCTAGAACACCTTCTGCAGAAGCATATGCTAGATGGTATCACCGTCACTACTCGAATGGCAAACCCTCTCTTTGTGATACTTATTCTGCCGCTTCCAAATCGACAGCAGCTACAACAATTCCTACTGTTCCTCAGCCACCTAAACTCACTCCTTATATAGTGTCCAAAGCCTCAGCAGCTGCTGGAGCTCCTTCACACTCCCTGCTCCTATTCAGGGGCCTATATACATGCCAGATGACCTCCTGCAGAAGGATCCTGTTGTCCCGACTCCTAAAGACACAGAGGACCCATGCTCGCACTCTTCATCATCAGTCTCTTTCTCTTCTGAGACTACCATTGCTTCCCGACCAACTTGATGTCATTACTCCTCCTAGTCCTCTGTCATCATCTGATGGAGCAAAACCTTACTTGGAAATTGTCACTAGAATGGCTGAGGCTCTGCACATTCCAGTCAATACAGATAAACCTGAAGTCACAAACTTAGTATATAAACTCATCCAGGACCAACTGCCACCGACAACTCTGCTGCCTATGTTGCCTGTTCATCTTGCAACTTTAAAGGAGGCCTGGGAAACTCCTGCCTCCATTCCACCCACTCCCAAACATCTTGATGCTCTTTACAGAGTGCAGTCTTCCGATGCAAAGTTTTTCGCATCCAGCACCAAACTTTATGATAATACACTCTGCTATAAGTCTAAACCAACTCGACACCTCACACCTCCCGAGTGAGAGGGTCGTAAACTGGATGCCTTGGGTAGGGTACTCTACTACCACGACGTTAAGCAAGCTTCATACTTATTTGGCTTACTTTTCTGCCTATAATTTCAATTTAGCCAACCGTCTGACACCACTGCTGACCCAACCTTCCTCATTCTGCACTGGATATAGGCTGTGAGGCTTTTTCGACTTATTTCGCAGATACAGACTCGACTCTCCACCAGAGTCTTCCTGCCACAGATGATACAGTATGAGAGCTGGAAGCCTGTGGCCCATCTGTGGGTCCCATATTGGACCACTTCAGCCATCTTACTCGGGAGGATGTGGACAGGATCTTGACTGCAGTGAAGCTGACCATTTGCCCATTGGACCCATGTCCATCCTGGCTTATTAAGGCAGGTGGTGGGGGCATCCAAGACTCTTTAGCTGATATTATTAACCTTTCCTTGGAAACAGGGACTTTTCCAGCTAAACTTAAAGGCAGTGGTCCGTCTGCTTTTGAAAAAGCCATCTTTGGACCCGATGGTCCTGGCCAATTACTGCCCAGTTTCGAACTTACCGTTCCTGGGTAAGGTAGTTGAGAAAGAAGTGGCAGAGCAGTTTCAAGGTTTCCTGGAGGATACTTCTACTCTCGATCCCTTCCAGTC
Organism: Heteronotia binoei; assembly: GCF_032191835.1. Classification (NCBI taxonomy): domain Eukaryota; kingdom Metazoa; phylum Chordata; class Lepidosauria; order Squamata; family Gekkonidae; genus Heteronotia; species Heteronotia binoei. Next base: position 132,196,671 of record NC_083243.1, on the reverse strand, counting down.
CGGCTTTTGCCCTGGTCATGGGAAGGAGATTGCTCTGGTCGCCTTCACAGATGACCTTAGAAGGCATCTGTATCAAGGTGGGTCAGTGCTGCTACGTAGGGCACTTGCCTAGATCGCTCAGCACTGTTTGACACTGTCAATTATGATCTTATGACCCACTGCCTTGCTGACGTTGGAGTTCAAGAGTTGACCTTACAGTGGCTTTCCTCCTTTCTTCATGGTTGGGGACAAAGGGTGGCGATCGGTGAGCAGAGCTCTCGGCGGCATCCACTCAAATGTGGTGTGCCGCAGGGAGCTATTCTCTCACCAATGATGTTTAATATCTACAGGCGCCCCCTTGCCCAGATTGCCCGAGGTTTTGGGCTGGGCTGTCACCAATATGCCGATGACACCCAGCTCTATCTGCTGATACACGGCCATTTGGACGCCGCCAAGACCATCTAACCAGGGCATTAGAAGTCGTGGCAGGTTGGTTGCAGTTAAGCCGGCTAAGGCCCAGGTCACAACAGTTGCGCGATCTGCCTTTCACCATCTGCGGCAGGCCAAACAGCTGATGACCTAGCTACAGTGATCTATGCAACGGTCACTTCCAGGTTGGACTACTGTAACTCGCTCAGTGCAGGCTTGCCCTTGAGGCCGATCCGGAAACTTCAACTAGTGCAAAACGTGACAGTGTGGCTCTTAACTGGATTGCCTGTACGGGCAAGCTGCCAACCGATGCTGTACGCACTGCACTGGTTACCAGGTTGAGTACCGGATTTGTTTCGGGGTTTTAGTATTGACATTCAAAGCCTTACACGGCCTGGGACTGACATACCTGCAGGACCACCTCTCCCCATATGAGCCCTGAAGGAAATTGCGATCGGCCAACCAGCACCTTTTGGTCATCCCTGGCCCTAAGGATGTCCAACTTGCCTTGACTAGGGCCAGGGCCTTTTTGACCCTGGCCCCAACCTGGTGGAATCAGCTCCCAGTGGAGGTGCAGGCCCTGCCAGATTTGTTACCCTTCCACAGCGCCTGCAAGACAGAGCTGTTCCACCAGGCGTTTGGTTGAGGCAGGCGGGCATCCTCTACTCTGTTGCCTATACCATCGGCTGCCCCCCCACAGTGATCTACCACAGTGATCTATCATCTGAATCTTTATATTCGGACCACTGAAAGATTACACCTAAAGTTGCACTATGTGCTGCCCGTCTCTGCTATTTAATGTTGTTGTAATGCTATTGATTTAAACTGTATTTATTGGTTTTATTGTATGTGATTGGTTTTTTATCTGAATGTGATCCGCCCTGAGCCCGTCTGGGAAAGGGCAGAATACAAGTGAACCAAATAAATAAATAAATAAAACATGCAGCATCATGTTCCTCTAGAGTGCTAGCTACTTCCATTGCCATTCGTCGCCATGCTTGGCTCTGCTCAACCACACTCCAGCCCCATCTTAAGACAAAGGTTGAAGATCTCCTCTTTGATGGAGAGGGTCTTTTTCACACCACCACAGATGTGATCCTCTCCAATGTTGATGACAGCAGGAAGAAAGCAAAGCGTCTAGGGGTTTCCACCCCCACTTCTTCATCCAAGCCTTATAGGCCCAGGCAGTAGTCCTTTCAAAGGAGATACTACCCTCCTAAACCCTCAAATAATTGGAGGAGGGAGCCATTCTCTTCTGCATCAAGACCTATCTGCTCCAACAAACTGAAACCAAACCAGTCCATGTGTCCATCACCAACCAACAAGCAGTCAGTTTGACGGCCTTGTTCATCCAGAACTTCCATTAAACTCCATCACACACCCCGCCACCACCTCACCCCACTCAGGAACCAGACTTTCTCCCTTTCAACATCTTTGAGAGACCATAACAACAGATGTCTTGGTCCTCACAATCATCAGAGTGGGGTATGCCATCGAATTTTCCGAGTTGCCCGTATTCCCTCATTTCGTTCCAACTCCTCTCTCCCCGATCCTCCACGACGAAATATCCTCTTTATTGTCCAAAGGGGCAATAGAACCTGTGCCTTCTACAGAGCTCAAAATGGGCTTTTATTCATGGTACTTCGTCGTTACCAAGAAAGATGGGGGAAAATGCCCCATCATGGACCTGAGAGATCTCAACTGCTTTATACGCCCCCAGAAGTTCTGGATGATCACTCTACAAATGATCTTGCAACTGCTACCAAAGGATGCCTGGTTAGCTTCCTTAGACCTGCAAGATGCATATTTTCACATCACCATTTGGTCACGCCACCACCGCTATCTCAGGTTCATGATAGGCCAGCTTCACTACCAGTACAAGGCCCTGCCTTTTGGCCTTGCTATGGCTCCTCGAGTGTTCACAAAATGCATGGCCTTGGTAGCAGCAGCACTACGTCAGCAAGGAATCCAAGTATTTCCGTACATAGACTGGCTGATAGTGTCAACATCAGCCAATCAGCTGCAGATGGACATAACATCAACTTTGAAGTTTCTCAAGGACCTGGGCCTTTCTGTGAACTTTGTGAAATCGCATCTACAGCCCACCCAAATCCTTTCTTTTATAGGAGCTGTCATCGATACAACAGTGTTCAAAGCTTTTCTGCCTTTGGGCAGAGCCCAAACCCTAAAGAACTTGAGTCTTTTCAACATTTGTTAGGCCTCATGGCAGCCACAACTGCAGTGATCCCATTTGCCCGTCTCAGGATGTGACCACTGCAGCTGTGGTTTCTTCACAATTTCAAGCCAACGACTCATCCTCAGAATTTACTACTGACTATTCCAGAGGACGTCCTACACTCTTTGAACTGGTGGCTGCTGGACCACAACATACTAACGGGCAAGGACTTTCAACTTTCTCCATCCACACAAATGCTGACGACCGATGCTTCTCTCAGTGGCCTGGGAGTCCACTGTGGGAACTTCACAGCACAGGGATCTTGGTCCACGACAGACGGTATACGACACATCAATGCACTAGAGCTTCTAGCTGTGCAGCACGCCCTGAAATCTTTCCTCTTGCACCTGAAAGATCAACATGTTCAGGTAGCCTCAGACAATGTCACTACTGTTTACTATATAAACAAGGGGGCACAAGGTTGCCATCCCTTTGCAAACAAGCTCTACTTCTGTGGAACTGGTGCATTCACAACAATATCTTTCTCTCTGCAGTACATTTGCCAGGAGTAATGAACACTCATGCGGACGCACTCAGCAGATCAAGTCCCAGCGACCTAGAATGGGCGATCAACGATCACTACCTTCGACCTATCTTCCAGATATGGGGCCCTCAACAGGTGGACGCGTTTGCATCTCACACAAATGTGAAATGCAAAATCTTCTTCAACAGGGGTCCCCCCAATGGACTATTCGTCAGGGGACACCTTTCTTCATTGTTGGACAGGGAATCTATTTTACATGTTCCCACCGATACCACTGATATCCAGAATCATACAAAAAATACGCATGGACCACACTGACTACATACTGATAACCCCTTGGTGACCCCGTCAGGCCCGGTTTTCCCCTCTCCTGCTTCTCTCTCGAGGGACTTTTTGTCGTCTGCCTCTAGCTCCCGACATTCTGACTCAACACAATGGGAATGTCTACCATCACGATCCAAAATTTTTTCGGTTGACCACCTGGAGGATCAGACTTTAGAATTCCCTCCAGAAGTCAGAGAAGTTTTCCAGAATGCTCGGAAGCCTTCAACATGCAAATCCTACCAGCTGAAGTGGAAACATTTCTCACTCTATGCGGGAGAGCGTGCTGTGGACCCATACACAGCACCCTTACTGATGCTCTTCTCTTATTTGCTTTCCCTCTCTAGGACTGGCCTTAGTTTTTCTTCTTTAAAGGTCCATCTATCTGCTGTTTCAGCCTTTAACGTCCTGGTGGACAATTAATCAGTATTCTTGCATCCACTGTCAAAGGCATTCCTAAAGGGATACACACATATGAAACCTTCCATCAAACCTCTTATCTCCCCATGGAATCTCTCCCTCGTTCTGACACAGCTCATGGGAAAACCCTTTGAGCCATTGACCACGACTTCCCTACAACTCCTTTCTTGGAAGATGACTTTCTTAGTGGCCATAACGTCAGCCAAAAGAGCGAGCTACATATCAGCTTTCAGATTCGATCCACCATATACTGTTTTCCACAAAGACAAGGTGGTGTTGCATCCAGACCCAACTTTCCTACCTAAAGTCATGTCGCCCTTTCACTTATCGCAATCCACTGTATTGCCAACTTTCTGTCCAGAGCCTACGGACAACATCCAGAAAGCCTTATACACATTAGACGTATGTAGCGCACTTGCCTTTCATCTACAAAGGACAGCTGCCTTCAGGAAAGACCAAAGACTATTTGTGGCCTATGGTGCTCCTCAACTGGGTACCAAGGTGTCACCACAACACCTTTCTAAGTGGGTCTCTTCCACTATAAGGTTGTGCTATGAGACTGTAAAGGAACACTTATCTGAAGTGATCTGCAGCCATTCCACTAGAGTGGTTTTGACTTCCTCTGCATTTCTCCATGGGGTTCCTCTGGAAGACATCTGTGCAGCAGCTACTTGGTCTTCCCCTGCTACGTTTGTGATGCATTACTCCCTGGACATGCATTCTAGGTGGGATGCGTCCTTCGAAAAATCTGTATTGTCATCTATCTTCCAGTGACTGCACTTGCCAGGTGAGCCTGTAACAGACATGCTTACATGTTACTAACCTGTGTTTGGTTCCAGGTAGCTCAGATCTTTGTATCAACACCCACCATCCAGGTATAATGGCTTGCTAATCACCCAAGTGTGTAGACTGCGCAGGGACCACAAAGAAGATAAACAGGTTGCTTACCTGTAACTGATGATCTTCGAGTGGTCACCTGTGCAGTCACACATGATCCGCCCAGCCTTCCCCACGGTGGCTGGAAGAAACTGAGCGGGAGGCGGAGCTCCTCCCCCATTCTAGGCATAAGCACTGTGTGCCTGCTCCCCAGAGTGGGAGAGGAGCCCACCAAAACATGCTTCGCTGCTATTGGAGTTCTCCAAAGTTGGCTTTGAGCAAAGGGCATGAACCCAAGTGTGTAGACTGCACAGGTGACCACTCGAAGATCATCAGTTACAGGTAAGCAACCTGTTTATTTCTAATCTTGGGAAGGATGGGCTAGTATGCACCACCCAGCAACTACCTTTCCGATATAATTGCTAACCTCCAGGATGGGACTGGACTTCTCCTGGAATTACAGTTTACTTTCAGACTACACAGATCAGTTCCCTTGGAAGAAATGACAGCTTTGAAGTCTATGGCACCACACCACCACTGAGATCCCTCCCTTCATCCCCAGGACTGCCTCCAAATCTCCAAAGTTCCTAAATCAGAGTTGGCAACTTTGCTTTCTGGACCCCCCAGTGGGATAACATAAGAGATTAACAACAAGCAGCTAATATTTTGGAAATGGTGGTAGAAAGGACAGGAAAACAATATTGTATTATTTAAAATTTTGTGCTTTTAGGATAGTTCTGCATCTTATATAGAGTTATAGACTGTGGAAATGGAACTAAATGGATATCTCTGATTGATTCAATTTCTATTGGCATAAGAATGTACAGATTTTCAAATTACATCTTTTAAATCAGTTAAAAGGTAGTGAGGACCAGTGTTCCCTATAAACTGAGTTAGTGTGAGCTAGCGCACAGATTTTTAGCCTCCAGCTCACACATTTTTGTTTTAGCTCAGGAAGGATGACCCCCAGAACACACTAATTTATGCAGTAGCTCACAACTTTAATGCCAGTAGTTCACAACTTTAAAGTCAGTAGCACACAAAGTAGAATTTTTGCTCACAAGACTCCACAGCTTAGAGGGAACAATGGTGAGGACTCAGGTGCAAGCTGGAGCTATTTGAGGAAGATTTCTGTGCAGTCCAGAAGCTATGTCCAACAGAATATATATATATATATATAAATTTAACTTTAAAGTTAACAATGCTCATTCCTGAACTGCTGCATTTAATGTGTTCCTAAAATTACAAGGTTGTAAAGAAACAGGGATTTATAGTTTGCCTTTCTAAACTATACATGCCTATAGAGTTTCAGCTGAGCAGTTTTCATATTAAACCCATATTTTCTGGTTGGACGGAATATATGTATTTGAATAAAAGACTCAAAATAGTGAATATAGCTCTTGTTAAGAAAGCATATTTTATATTTTCTTTTTATATAACAAAACTTTGAATATTCAAATAATGGTGAAACGCTTTGGCGTAAAGAATTAAATACATCGTTTCTCACATTGTTAGCAGAGATGTCACCTTTTGACCTTTCTTTTAAGGTTTTTAGAACATCTGATGCTTTTTGATAATAGTTTAATATTACTTTTTCAGATTGATTAAATACACTTCATACATGGCTGAACAATGAGTAGCATTCAGAAGGGCTATCTACTGAGATGCCTGCAAAAATGATAAAGTTAAAAAAATAATCTTCAAAGTAAAGTCAAGCCTGAAATTGAAATCTTTGACGCATACATCTCATAATTAGTTCTCTTTCTGCCAGATCTAAAATGTGAATGTGGTGTTCTTAAAATGATTCAGATCTTTTTATTTAGAAATAAAATGAATGGCCTGAGTTTTTAAAAGTTTTGTTCTCTAGATCTAAGGCCACATCTAAAAGTTTCCCAATTCATATGTGAGAGCAGATAATAAAACATTATTACTACATAAAAGTTTCCCAAACTAGCTTTTATGAAGTTCTTGGATTTCCATTTTTGGCATGTCTTTTAAAAGTGAAATTTTTTGTTGTTGTTGTTGCTGTGATCCTTGTGATCATGGGCATTACTTCTCTTGCCATTATATTTAAAAATGTATATACTTAATTCTGGTAAGAGGCAATAATGAGACTGTTATGTATGTGAAGACATGCCTGGACATGGTGGGCATTGTGTCCTGAGCTTGAGGCACAACACAATAGACTGAGAGGATCCAAAGATCTGCATCCCAATTGGCTGCCTAATTCTAACTGGTCAATTGGGAGGCAGTATCAGAGAATCCTAAGATCTCCCAATGAGGATGCATATTCTAATGAAGGATCCAAAAAGGGTACAATCACAGGGTGTTTTCTGCTTCTTGGGGTCTGGGTTCACTCTGACCCAACTGTATATATTGCCACCCCCTTTGAGTGTTTAGGATTTGTAGGCACTAAGTTGACATACTGAATCACTAATAAAGAGCTTTAATTGCTACACAAGAATCTCCTCATGCATCGAACCTGGCACTTAACAGAGACCTCAGTCTTGCTGTGGGCACAGAAGCAGCTAACTGGGTACAAATGAGGCTACATTGTTCTCCATTCAGTATCAGTTAGATCTTGAGTTGGAAGGAAAGAATTAAGATGGAAAAGTTTTTCTCCCTCTTATTCCTGTTTCACTTAAGTCCATTTTTACATATACTACTTCGCAGAGGGAATAGCATGTAATTTCCATATAGTTAGAATGACTACATCTAATCTGCATGTACACACAGACCTGCTGCCGACATGACTTTTTAAAGCATGTGTCTGGGGAGAGCACTTCTGTTTGAGAAATGTAAAGTATTCTCGTGGAACAAATTGTATGTATCTGGATCTAGTGAAATAGATGTATGTGTAGTAATCCCACATCATTATTTTTATGACGTTTGCACACCGTTCCGTGCATGAAAGTGCAGAGATGGTGCATATTAGAATCAGCATTTGGAGAAGTGTTAGACATTATAACATACACAAGTGCCTCATGTTTCCAGCTTTTAAACTTTCACTAATGTGTCGTTTGTGTGAGAAGCATGTCCAAGCTTCAGATGCCTCTAGAGCTTGTACAGCACTCCCATATGAATTCCCTGTTGGACATTACACTGGAAGGGCAAACAGCTCAGTGTTGTAGTTTAATTCTTCTTATATGATCCAAAATTGTAATCCTTTACAGCAAGCACTGATGACAGCAGGAATACAAAGTGTATTAAATGCAGTAAAAGAGGTTATGGGGAAATTTGTCTGGTCTGCTGAAATTTTACTGGTTTTTTTTTATTTTTTCTGCATACATGCATTGCAAAATACATAGGTGGGTCATTTTATTTATCTTAATATTCCTGAAAAATATGTCATTTAGATGAGCCAAAATTATTTGCTTTAGAAATGCTGACCCAAAAAAGAAACAGAAATCAAAGCAACTCTTGAAGACGCATGATTCAGATTCTGAAAAAGAAATACACAGGATGGAATTTCAGCATTTCCTGGAACGGTAAACAATCCTACATAACAATGTGTTATTACTTATTATTTCTGGATATTTGTATATTAAAGCCAGAAAGGACCATTATAATTATCTGAGCATTTACAGAATAGACTGCCTAGGTGTTATTCCTGATCATTTTTCATTATCGCTTTATTCTGTGCCATCAATTCAGTTGGCACATTGACCTTACTAAAAGAGTGGACCCTATTAAAAGAGTTTATTACTCCCTGTTAAAATCATTTGAAGTCTAAGGATGCATTCGTATTTCCTTAAGTAGCAGCAAGTTTAAGATCTTTCTCTACCTTTCAGATAACCAGTTTACTGAAGGATTGTTCACTTTCCTTCTACTTGCTGTTTAACTATACAGGTGTACAGGGCCAGCACTAGACTGTCTGGCACCCTAGGCAAGGCTAGCTTCCGGCACACTTCCTGCACTGATAACATCACTGAGTCACACAGGGGGTGCCCAATTTGGTGACCCCAGAAGACCGGCACCCTAGGCAATTGCCTAGTTTGCCTAGTGGCAGGGCCGGCCCTGCCGGTGTACCCCACTTGAACAAAGACGTCAAAGCGACTTGCAAAAACTCATTGCACAAAATATAGACAGTAAAATAAGTGATCTTAAAATACAGCATATCAATACAATACCATTTTTAAAACAGGAATTATAACACAAGACTTAGTTGGCATGGAGCCTTTTGAAAATCTGCACCAACAGAAGGATTTCCATCAGTGGGGTATTATTTTATCTTTCTGCCCCCGCCACAAGTCAAAATACCCCCTGGTCGAATGCCCCACAAGCTAAAATGCCCCATGCATAGGCCAAAATGCAGCAGCTCAGAGAGTACAGGGAACCTTACAAACAGTAGGAAGCGTGAAGGGGGGATAGACAAAAAATTTCCCGATTCCACCAGCCAAAATGATCAGTGCAATCCTGTCTTAATCCAGTGCTCAACAATAAAACTCCATCAACTCAGTCTAAGTCTGAATGAACAAATGCATTCCTAACGTTTCCTTCTTTGTCATTCTAAAACCATTCTGCTTCCAATTCTTTATAGCTGAGGGATCATCAGTCTTGAAATTTTCCCCTATAGACAGGATTTGTTGTTCCTAGATCTGGACTATTTTCACTTTAACTTAATAAAGGCTCCTCTGAGATGGTTGGATTTATGGTCCATTGGGTAAACTGCACTTTCAGTTAAAGCCATTTTAGTTAAACGATAATTCTAATGAAGGGTATAGTTACCCTATCACTAAGGTATAGTTCCACACCCCCTCACCCCAAAAAAGTGCTGAAGACTTCATGCAAATAAAGCTGGATATGCATGTACTTTTTTTTTTTTTTTAAGGTGCACCATGATGCTAAATTTGCCCTTTGCTGCTAGAAGGCTATTTACTGGGAAAGGATTAGAAATCTTTTTCTTGAAAGACTTGGAGAGAGATCAGTTGGTAAGAAAATTAAGAATAAATTTGGAAACATTAATTATTAGTGTATGTGATGAACTACATTCTATGGTATTCTGAAACTCTATAGGAAGCTATATATAGGAATGTGTTATACTTCCTTGTTTTTGTTTGATTCTATATACTGGTTCCCTGGCTTCCCTCATCATTTTAGTACACTATAACTTCTTTTCCTTGATGGTGCTGATTTACTAGGAGTCACATGAATGCTGAGATGGAACTTGCTCATGCCAGCCCTTTGTCATCAGAATGCCATAGCTTCTATATCAGTGTCAAATAGGCTTGCCACTCCCAAGTTGGTGGTGGGGGATCCTCCACTTTTGAGGGCTACAACCTGCTGCTGGCCCACTGGCTGGCAGGGGAAACCCCACCCCCAAACAGACATCCATGTGTGACATTGGTGATGTGCTGGCATTACTTCCAAAAGTGAAACCATCATGTCATGGCACTAAGGGTGATGCTTTATTTTGGGGCAAGACTCTATAGTTTGTAGCCATTTCTACCATAGAGTTTTGCCCCAAAGTAGAGTATCACCCCAACATAGCCAATGTGATGATGTCACTTCTGGAACTGGCATCAGCCACCCACCCACAGAATTCTCCCGAAATCCCCCTGCTGGCAACCCTAGTGTGAGATAGGGATAATTTCCATTCCTTTTGCCCTATGAATTAGCAGCAGAATTATAGTGATTCCCTATGCCCATCAGTCCAAAGCTGTCAGTGGAAGCATTGCAGCTGAATTGGAACCAGTGTGTGGGGGTGATGGTGGACTTTGGTGCATGCTTCTGCAAGCTCCAGTTCTGATGGTGTCACTACTGTCATTTTGGGAGGGAAGGGGGAAAGTATCAGGGCCAAACTAGATGTCATGACATCACCACCATTTTAAAGTGAGGGAACTCTTGTCCCCTGGGTGCCAAAATTGGGTGTCCCCTGGGATGGGAAAACAAGACTGTTGCTCTGATGGCCCAATCAGAATGTGGCCTTTGGGGCATTTCCAAATCTTGGCAGGGAAAATATAAAATGCTAAAATGACTGGAAAACTCTAATTTATGTTTGTATATTCATGGCTGTATGTTAGCAATGGTCTCTCAATGGTCTCTCAAAGCCTGATTTTCAGCACCTTACAGAATATAAATTTAACTTGAAGGAGATTTATCCTAGCAAAAACTCCTTAACTGGGAAGTGCAACAGGATAAAAGTTTCAAGTCTGGTTTAGGATATGGAATCTTAAATGTATGTTGGCTTAATTTATATTAATAAACATGCATAGGCAACAGAATGAACTAACTTTGAAAATTCTGGCTTCCCTTTTATAAATAATAAATGTGTATGCAGTTGGCTGAAAGATGCTGCATGTCACTTACTGAGCAAATGAGAACAAAACAATTATTTTCTATTTATTTATTAATTCAAGTATGTATACCTCACCTTTCCATTTGGCCCAAGGTATCACACAGATAATAATTAAAATATTACAGATTCAAACCAAATAATCCCTCCAAGTACCTCCCTCCCTCTCTTTAAAAAATGCCTGCTGCTCATACCACTTAATGTCTTGGCAACCAAGCAGGAGTTGCAGCATTGACTAATGATCTCTTAATGAGGGGGCTCCTGCCACCTCTTCACCTCTATTCCACAATATGGGAGCTGTGATGGAGAAGACTCAGGCTCTGATTGGTTGCCAGTGGGCCACCCTGAATGGGGGGATAATCAGCAGGTAGCAGCCTGATGACTGTAGTTGGCACGTGGGAATATATAGGAGAAGACAGTCCTTCAGATATGTGGGTCCCAGGCCATGAAGCGCTTTAAAAGTCATGGCCTACAACTTGAATTTAACTTGGAAACAAACTGACAGTCAGTGCAGTTGTTTCAAAAAGGATGAGATATGTAAAATTTGTCATTTTAGTGAACAATGGATTTTCTTAAATGGTTTTCAGAATATTTATTGACTCATTTTTAGCTTAGGAATTGCAATTTTAAAGTTATTACATAATAAAACAACTTCGTTATTCTCCCATACTTCTGTTGCAACCAGCCTAGAAAGCAGCTGCACAAGTTCTGACAAGCACATCTTTCAGCACACATATACAACCGGTGTTCTACCAGCTGCATTGACTCCATTTTGAAGACCCAATCAAATTCAAGGTTTTGGTATTGACCTTTAAAGCCCTAAATGGTCTGGGATCAGTATATCTTTGGGACTGCTTTTCCTGATATATCCCTCAAAGAGTGTTATGCACTAGCCATCAAAATCTGCTGGTGATCCCTGGCACAAAGATTGTCCGGCTGGCCTCAACCAAGGCCAGGCCTTTTCAGATCTGGCTCCAATAGGATTGCCAAGTCCAACTCAGAAAATACCTGGGGATTTTGGGAGTGGAGCCAGGAAACTTTCCTATTTCCTGTAAATAAAAATACAGCAGTGTAGTTCCCCTGAATACAGGCCTCATTTCCTCATCCCCAGCAGATGAAATTGAACACACCCACATACACTCACAAAGCAGCCAAAATAAATGCAGTTTGCAAGCACACACTTTTGTGATCTCACTGTGACAATTTATTTTGCTGAATATAACCATCTGCTGTATTTCCACTTACTTCAGACTAACACAGGAAACAAAAGGATCTAGCTTACTCTTTACTATGCAAACAACTTCTGAAAGGAATGTAAAACAAATGGAGGGACTGTACTGGCTTCTCTTCCTTTCTCACAGATTCACAGACTCACCAGGAACAGCCATGTGGCTCTGCTGGCTCATCCTGCCCCCATTCAGCCTTGCTCCTACTGAGATTTAAAGGCACAGATGCCTTCTAACTTTCCAAACATCTTCTAAGCCTTTCGAGGTGGAAAGGCACATGGTGGCTGTTGGGGCAGGGCTTCCCCTCGCTGGCCAACTGACTGATGGCAGGGAGGAGCCTGCAAAACCTGGGGATCCCCCACAAGGACCTGGGAATGGGCAAGCCTAGGCACGAACTTGGTAGAACACTCCTGGAAGAGATTAGGGCCTTGTGGGACTTGTTACAGTTCTGCAGGGTCTGAAAAATGAGTTGTTCGACCGAGCATATGGTTGAGGACAATAATGGGCTCTATCTTGGCTATTTCCAACTTGAATTGGCCCCCTTTCTCCCTCTCCCCCCCTTTCCTTCACGTCAGACAACTATACTTTATCCCCCCAAGATTTTACACCACCTTTTACCTATATAGTGGAATGCATCTATTTATTATGTATTTATGGTATTTATTGTAATTGTGTAATGAATGAATTGATTGTTTTTACAAATGATGTTACCCACTCTGAGCCTGGTCTCCAGAAAGAGTGGGTTATCCATTTAATAAATAAAATAAAAATAAATGAAATTAATATCGGAAATAGGGAGGGGCACAAACTGAACCATGAATTATGATTTGTATTAAAAATGGCTGATTCATGGTTCATTCCAAACTGGTTCATCTGATCCCACTGCACCCGAATATGAGAATGAACCAGCCTTTTTTCATGGCGTGTTGTTTGCTTTGTGTTGCTTTGTTTTTCCAGACAGCCTGGTACTGGCATGATTTCTCAGCCCCCTGCACTTTGGCCATTCTCGGCAAAACTGACTGGAAGTGGCAGTGCTGCTGTCCCCAGCTCCCCGCACTTCTGGTCAGTTTCCAGGGAAACTGACTAGAAGCCGTAGCTCTGCACTCCTCACCCTCCTGCAGCTTCTAGTCAGTTTCCAGGCTTCTTGTGGGTGAAATGGACCTGAAGCCACAGGGTGGCTTCCCTTGCTTTCCCCAGCTTGACATACTCCTAGGAGAGCAGTTTACTAGGGGTGCCTGCTTTGGGGGACTGTAGTTCAGCTCACCAAAATCCAATTCACACAATATTTGGAGGGCAGGTAGAAGAGAGTCCACTAAAGAGTTTGGCAAAAGTTTGACATCTCTTGCCCACTTGGAAGCTGTTCTATGCCTTCCCGGACCAAATGAACCAATGAAACATGAATCGTTTGGGAAATTGAAAAAAAACCCCACAAAATGAACTGAACCACTGAATCACGCAACCCAATGAAGCATGAAAGGAAAGAACCACCATTTTCACATTCTGTGCCCATCTGTAGTCTGAAATATTCATAAATATGAACATTAGTTCCTTTCTGTATGAATGTGAAACAAATACATCATTTTTGTAACAGGTTTATGTTTCATGTGGAGAACAGTGGATTGATCCATGTTTGATCTTAGCCCAGAACAGGAAACTCCTCCAGTTGAGTCATTTAATGTCTGATATAACTGCTGTACGTGCCTACTGTGTCATGAGTAACCCAAAAAGTAAGCATATTGCAATCTCTGCTGTTCTTGTAAAATGTATGATTACTATATGCATATATTAAATACCAAGCATGGTTAAGATAACAATGGAAAAGTCCTATTGATTTCATTAATTGGGGGGACTTCAGCACATGTTTACATTTCTCTGATTAAAAGCAATGGCATTTATTAGTAGCTCAGCTGAGACAAGATACAATCCCTGGCTTATTTTCTTTTTAATTGGCTTGTGAAATAAGGATTCAGTTGGTAGATGATCATTCATAACCTAATTGACTTGACAAATTCTGGTTTAATAGCCAGTATTCTTTCTGGGGCCTCTTCCACAAAGATCTGGTTGTTTTCCTAGTCTGCAATATTGCCAGTGGTGGCACAAAGGAAGAAGCCAGAATTATGTAACGTGAAACTGTAATGAAGACTACCGTGGTTTCATATGCTGGTTTGACATACCCCTAACTATAGTTAGATAATGGTTTCTTGTTGTAATGTACTGAGTTACAAGACTTGTAGAAGGCAACATGCTTTATTGGCAAGTACATCACAAAGATAACATGGCGAGGCCGGGTCCCTGATTATACACATCTCCTGGAACAACCCTCTTACTTGCCCAGGTCCAATCCTGGCCAGTTAAATTCCCATCACAGATCTTCATAGGCGGAGGGTATTTACATCCTTACATCCGGTGACCTGTGGTCTCCCACTGGTCACCTCTGCGCGCATGTGCTGTGTTGTGAATTCAGGGACTGAATTGCAAGACACAACACCCCTCCCCCCCTAGTTCAAGAAACATAGTCTTTCAAAAAGCCGGTACCCTTCATTCCCTGCTCAACCTCCTAGATTTTATCTGGGGAACTGGAGCGGCTGCTGTGGCTGTGGGGGCCGCTGGTTCCTCGTAGTGGGGTGAAGCCAAAAGAGTGCCGTCTGGTGCCTGCAGCTGCTCTGGGGCCTCTCCTTGCACCTCCATTGGGGAGGGGTTGCTCCAGCTGCTGCTAGGCTCCTCTGCCCGCAGAGCCCAGTCTCTGCCTGTTCTTCCGGCAAGGTGCGGCGACACAGCTGATCAATGTGCCTCCTAAGGATCTGGCCCCCCTCTGACAAGACCTTGTAAGAGTGGGACCCAGTGACCCGCGACACCCGGGCTGGTAACCACTCCCGCCCGCTTGCAAAGTTCTTTGTGTAGACCGGATCCCCTGGAAAGAACCCCCTAGCGGCTTCTCTTGTCTCGGGGGAGCTGCGGAGGTCCGGGGCCCAGTCTAGCCTAGTGGTCAACTTCCTTCCCATAAGCAGCTCTGCAGGGCTTATACCAGTGACCGGGTTGGGGGTGATTTGGTTGGGGGTGATTTGGTTCCCAAACAGGAAGGCTGCCAGGCAGTAGTCCCAATCCCCCTGTACCATGCGACCCAGGGCCTCCTTGGTGGTGTGCACCATGTACTCTGCTTGGCTGTTGGTGGCTGGATGGAAGGGAGCAGACCGTATGTGCTGGATGAGGTACCTATTCAGGAACGCCTGGAAGTCCCAGGAGGTAAAAGCGGTCCCGTTATCTGTGACTAAGGTCTCGGGGATCCCATGGGTGCAAAAGACCCTTCGTAGGGCTCTGACTGCGGCTGCGGTGGAGGTTGAAGCTATGGGAATCACTTCCAACCACTTTGTGTAGGCGTCCATCAGGATAAGGAATATTTGGCCCTGGTATGGCCCCGTGAAGTCTAGGTGTAGCCAGGACCATGACACACGATTGGACTCCCAGCGGTGGATGGGGGCACTGGGGGGATCTGGCTGACACTCTTGGGAGGGTAGGCACCTTCTAACCCACCCCTAAATCTCTTCGTCCATCCCGGGCACCATACATAACTACGTGTCAGGGCCTTCATACACACTATCCCTGGATGCGTCTCGTGCAAGGCCTTTAGCACTTGCTTCCAAAGTGTGTGTGTGGGGACCCACTACCCTGCTACCCCAGAGAATGCACCCTTTGTGTATGGATAGTTCTTCCCGGCGGGATGCAAATGCCCTGAAATCAGCGTCCAGTTTGCCCATGGGCCACCCCCTTCCCACCCAGTTGAAAACATGTGTGAGGATGCAGTCTATGTCTGTGGCCCGAGCTACCTCAGTGGCATGGAGAGACCTCTCTGGTAGAGTCTCCAGTAGCATCACATGGTGGGCAGAGGCTGGGTTGGAGTCCATTGAGGGCAGCGGAAGGCAGCTGAGGGCGTCTGCATGTCCCATTGCTTTACTGGGGTGGTGGACTAGCTTATACGTGTACGAGTTGAGGAACTGGTTCCACCTCAGGATGCGCTATGACAGGATTTGCGGTATCTGGCGGTCTGGGGCGAGGAGGCCCAGCAGCGGCTTGTGGTCTGTGGCAATCGTGAAACACCTGCCGTAGAGGTAGTAGTTGAATTTGTACACGTCCGCCACAATTGCCAATGCCTTCTTGTCTATTTGGGCATAGTTTCGGTCTGCGGGGGTCAGGGTTCAAGAGTAATAGGCCACAGGGACTTCCCTCCCGTCCGGAAGTTGGTGCCCCAAGACGGTGCCTACCCTGTACTGGGAAGCGTCACAGGCTAGAATCACTGGAAAGGACTCATCAAAATGGTGGAGTACCGCATTGGAAACCAGGATGTCCTTGACCACCTGAAAAGCGGCGGCCTGCTTTTTTCCCCAGACCCACAGGGCGTGTTTATCGAGGAGCCTATGTAAGGATTCTGCAAGGGCAGCTTTGTGGGGCAAGAAGGAATGATAAAAGTTCAAGAGTCCCATGAAACTTTGCAACTCTGCCTTGCACGTGGGGGCCAGGGTGTGGACTATTGCCCTGGTCTTGTCTGCCATCGGGTGTATTCCCGCAGCATGCACTGTGAACCCCAAGAACTCCATCCTCGGCACCCTAAGAGAGCACTTCTCCCACTTCACCTTAAGTCCCACCGTCTGAAAGCGACG
Organism: Heteronotia binoei; assembly: GCF_032191835.1. Classification (NCBI taxonomy): domain Eukaryota; kingdom Metazoa; phylum Chordata; class Lepidosauria; order Squamata; family Gekkonidae; genus Heteronotia; species Heteronotia binoei. The sequence goes on along the minus strand of NC_083243.1, from coordinate 132,179,750 downwards.
GAGTACCTCTCACAGATGGCAGCTGAACTCCTCGGCGTCCAGGTCAGCGATCAAAATATCATCGAAAAAAGGTTGTACTCTGGGAATCCCTTTAAGGAGAGAGTCCATTATGCTCTGAAAGAGTCCTGGAACCACACTAACCCCAAATTGCAATCGCTGCACACTGAAAGCTCCCCTGTTCATCACTATTGTTTGAGCCTCAGCTGTCTCAGCATTCACTGGGGGCTGCTGGTATGCTTGGTCCAGGTCCAGCTTCCCAAAAACCTTACAGCCGGCTAAGGATGCGAGAACATGGATGACCACAGGGATGGGGTATGGGTTGTCCTGAAGCACTTTATATATTGTGCATTTATAGTCTGTGCATATGCACACATCCCCATTTGGCTTTACGGGAGTGACTATGGGGGTCTGCCATGCCGCGTAGGATACCGGCTCTAGCACTCCCTGGGCCACGAGGTGGTCCAGCTCTGCTTCTATTTTTGGTATTAGAGCAAACGGAACTCGCCTGGCCTTCAGCCTTATCGGTCTCACTTGGGGGTCAAGCTGTAAGATGATGTGAGTCCCCTTATAGCAGCCCAGGGACCCATCACATACCTCTGGGAATTCCTGGCACACATTTTTAACATTGTGTGTTTGTACCTGCTGCACCCCGACTATTTGTATGCCCAGAGGTCTAAACCTGGCCAGCCTTGACCACGAGTATGTCCAGTACACCCTTAAAGTTCTTGAACTCTACCCTCACAGAGGCCCATCCCAGAATCCGTACGGGGTTTTTCTGGAAGTCTCTCAGGATGAAATCAGCAGGCTGCAACTGGGGCCTGCCGTGGGGCAGAGTTTTCTTTGGGACTCCTCCAAGATTATGGAGATGGAGGATCCCGAGTCCAGCTCCATTAGGCAGGGAGCATCCTCAATTTGGACCGACACCTTGACCTTATCCGGGGTGGCTATGGGCAAATTCATTACCTGGATGCTGGTCGATGCAGTCATGTGAGCATCGATCGAGTCGTGGTGAGTAGATTGGTGCCTGCGGTTGGTCTTGGCCCTACAAGCGCGCGCGATGTGGCCTACTTTTCTGCAGTTCCTACAGTCAACATTGCGATAGCGGCAGTTCCGTCGCTCGTGTGGGTCTCCACAGCTGTCACACTTTGTGCTGGCGGGCCTCTCTGTAGCTTGTGGCTGGGTGAAAGATTTCGGCCCGTTTCCTGGTTGGTGGCGGAGCTGGTGTGCCTCTTCCTCCTCAGGGTCACCCGATGCCATCTCCTCCTGGTGGACAGCTTCCATTTGAGAGCTGGAGTGAGCCTTGGTGGCTCTCTTGAACACGGTGGCTTCATTGAAGGCGAGTTGGAGGGTCAGCTCTTCCTTTGCGAGAAGCTTTTGCTGTAGCCTTTTGTCCCGGAGGCCCCAGACAAATCGATCCCTCAGGGCTTCCTCCAGCTTGTTGAAGCTACAGTTTCCCGTGATTTGGCGGAGAGCGGCCAGGTCTGTCTTGTGGAACAGGAATCGGCGGGCGATGATGGATGGCTGGGGTGAGAAATGCCCAGTCAGGAGTTTGACTACCTCCTCGTACGTTTTCGCGGTGACCTTCGTGGGGGCCAAGAGACCTTTGGCAATCTCGAATGTGGCATCCCCCGTAGACACTCAGGAGCACTCAGGATTATGGCTGTCGTCCGTAATCACGTTCACCTGTAGGTAGCAGTCGACACACTCTGCATAGGTATCCCACCTTTCAGGTTTGGCAGGGTCGAACTCTGCGATGTGGCCCATCATTCTGCTTCTGCCTCTCAGGGCTGCATGCCTTCTTCGTCTCTGGCCAGGTCGGCGATTTCCCTATGGGGAAACTACCTGGCTAGGATCCCACCTCCGTCGCCAGTGTATTGTACTGAGTTACAAGACTTGTAGAAGGCAACATGCTTTATTGGTGAGTACATCACAAAGAGAACATGGCGAGGCCGGGTCCCCGATTATATACACATCTCCTGGAACAACCCTCTTACCTGGCCAGGTCCAATCCTGGCCAGTAAAATTCCCACCACAGATCTTCATAAGCAGAGGGTATTTACATCTTTACATCCAGTGACCTGCGATCTCCCACTAGTCACCTCTGTGCGCACGCACACACGCTGTGTTGTGAATTCAGGGACCAAATTGCAAGACACAACACTTGTCATATCTGAATAAGTCAGTATTGCTTAACATTGACTGAATTATGCTCTCTGTATTAAGTTCTAAACGTATTCTCAGTTGGTTTAACCTTTTTGTTATCAAGACTATGAGTGGGGTACATTCCACTTCCCAACAATGTATGAGTACCCAGAATGTAACTCTTTGTTTCCTGAAACATGGCTGCTACACACTCCATCCCTGCCCCCATCTGCTACATCAATGGGTAGTTTTCTAGTGGCTTTCCATATGTGAGAAAACAGAATGCAGACATATGATTGCAAAGTTTCAGTTGTGGGGAGTTCCATAACATTAATAACATCTTAAATCTGGCACAGCCAGGCAGATGCCTTTCTCGCAATTTAACACTACAAGTACTGCTGGAATTATATGACCTTCACTCAAGAAATGCTATTGGGTCCCAACTAACAGCAGAGTGGTAGGAACCAATGATTATTTTCAGTAAGGCTTTTGATAAGGTTCCACATATCCTTGTTGACAAGTTGGTAAAATGTGGTTTAGATCCTGTTACCGTCAGGTGGATCTGTAACTGGTTGACAGATTGCACCCCAAGAATGCTTGTGAATGGTTTCTCATCTTCTTGGAGAGGAGTGAAAAGTGGAGTGTCTCAAGGATCTGTCCTGGGGCAGTTTTGTTCAACATCTATGATTCTATGGACTGTGGTGCTGAAGAAGGGGGTGATTTTACTCTTCCCTCTCATGTCATTTATCTGATTTTTTAAAAAATACTGTTAGGCATAGTAGGGAAGAGAGCAAGGTATCCTCTTTTCCTCTACTTGTACTTAAACCAGCATTTTCGTTTGGTGGAATTGTCAAAGGTGAAGTGTTATGTCAAGTTCCTAGCTATTTTCTTTATCTGTTTGATGTAACCTGAGGAATGTCTGCCTAGTTTGCTTAGACTGCTAAGGAAACTAAAGTTAACTAGCTGCCTCCTGTGGGATGGGAAACTCCTTGGTACCAAGGTCACTGCTCCCCTCCCAGGATGTTTTGTAGAATGCTTGGTAGTGAGTGTGTGTGTGTGATTTGTAGCCACTGAGTTTGAACTGTCTTCACACCCTAAATTTAGGCACGCTTGTAACGACCCCTGCAAGAGTATATAATCAAGACCTGTTGTGCTTTCTGCCGGTTTCAACACTGACTGAGCGAGTCGGTGTCAATGTATCCTGGCTTTCAATAAACACTTATCCAGAGATCATTTTGTAGAAAAATAGGTGGTGGAGCTCATCCAGGGATTGTTATGCAGCTGCACATACTATTCAGTGGACAAGGAGGTGGAACTCTCAGAAGGAGGAGGTGTAATGTAATGTAATGTAAAATTTTATTTATATCCCGCCCTCCCCCGCCGAAGCAGGCTCAGGGCGGCTACTGAGTTCAGGTGGAACTCCTGAATCTGAGGCCTGCACTTATCCAAACACATGGAGAGTCATCATTATTGAATTGGGAACTTGACATAATCCTTCCCCACCCCCTCCCCAGCACCATTCCCAATCTATATCAGTTGCGTTTTTAGGGCAAAGTAAAACACATTGCATTCCAGTTAATGAATTTCATGATCACATGTAGTTTGCCTACTTAGTGTGTTAGAGCAAGAGACTAAACTGCTACTAGCAGTGCAGATTTATTTTCTTTTAAGTGCCAAACACTGTTACCATTGAGGAAGTAATTTGTGTTCTAGTGAATTAATTACTCTCTTCTTTAAAACAGAAAGCACTGATTTGTAAGTGGTCTGAAGTTCAGTACCAAGATACTATTTCCTTATTTATGTATACCATACCTTTCTCTCCAACAGGAACCTAAGGAGTTTTCCAGCATCTTATGCCCCTCCTTCTGTATCCTCATAGCAACAACCCTGTGAAATAGTTTAGACTGTAAGAGAGTGACTGGCCCAAAGTCATACTTGGGTCTCATGGATCCAAGACAGGCATTCTAACCATTACATCACACTGTCTCTGCACATAAATCTTTCTGTAGAAATATCATCTGTTATTGTGAAAATATATAGCTTATACCTTTTAGCATGCTAGTTGGGCAAGAAACCTCTTACATAACATTATTCAAATTTTTAAAAGTTTGTGTACATTTCTCTAGACCTTGCTTTGGAGGTAAAGAATCACGTTGTTGGAGCCAAACTTTCTGTTGAAAGAACTGCAGTGGATTTTGAAGGGGAAACAGTTTTTGATGAGTTGGAGGAAAAACAAACTCAAGAAAACACTAAAAATATTGAAGACAAAACAGATGAATGTGTGTAAGTAATCTTAAATTATAAAGCAGCTGTGGTGTATATATGTAAACAGACTTTGGGAGGGAGGTATTAGACATTCTAAAAACAAATGTAGCATTTAACAATGTTTATACCTATGTCTACTGTTTCTAATGTGGTGGTGACCTTCTAGTGTGATATTATAAAATAATGTCACTATGGAGAATCTTGACAGTTCTGTTCTCTAATGTGATTTAAAAAAAAACACACTACAGAATAGGTTCAAAATACAGTTTCTTACAGAATCTTTAGCTTGAAGTTTTCACAGCTGGCATCATGATAATCTTTAATTAAAACTTTTGTGCTTTTAGGCCATGTTCATTGATAAAAACTTATCTTAATAGGACAGAGAAACGTTTAGTGAGGTAAGTTTTTATCAATGTACACAGACTTAAAGCCAAAAAACATTAATTAAAGATTGCCTTACAGAAACCTTAGTTGTGATTTTCCAGAGATACCTGAATGCAAGAAATGTATGTGTGAAGACTTAAAAAAACCATTTTTACCCAGTCTGCATCCTTGGTGGACACTAGGGAACCTTATAAAATCCCTGGGTTTGCTTTTCCAAGGATTCCTGAATAGCAAGACCTTGAAAATATGATCCTCATTTAAAAAAAAATCTTTCAGAGACTATAGTCCAGAAGTGTCATACTCATTTGTTTCGAGGGCTGGATCTGCCATAAATGAGACCCCGTTGGGCTGGGCCATGTGTGTACCCATTTAAGATTAGGCAGCAGAGATATAAACTTTTTAAAGGACACAGACAAACACACAACTGCATTTAAAAAAAACAACTTAAAATAAAACATGTTTAAAACATTAGCAGTTGTTGGTCTTAAAGGTGCTTTCTTTTTTATTTCTCCCATGGGATCCAAGGAACTGGGCTAAGGAAGCTCTGGCTCTTTCCCTCCCTCCCCAGGGGACCAGGAGGGGAAGGAGACTCAACCAATGGCGAAATTAAGGTTTTGCTTTGTAGCTCCTGTGCAACTGAACAAGCATTGCAAAGCAAGCTGAGATGCAGAAGGAAGCAAGAGAGAGGGAGAAGGAAGCAAATAAGAGCCAGTTGCTCGGAGGCCTGATAGGAGCCCTCCGAGGACCTGATTTGGCCCCTGGGCCACATGTTTGACATCCCTGCTATGGTCTGTAGAGGCACTGAAGGAAAAACCAAACACCTTATATATAACCTTTAAAATTAATAACATATAGACTAGAATTTTATTCATTGGCTGAACAGAAGAAAAGGGGAGTGATTTTTTTTATATTAAACAAGAATTGGAGCCAAAATTAGTGTTTAAAGATAAAGATGGAAGATTTGTAGCAGTAGAAATAATACTAAATGCAAAAAAAAGTTGTTATTGGGACTGTATGCACCTAATGGTGCAAAGGATGCTTTTTTAAAAGACATTATACAACAATTTGATGAACTGACCTATGACCAAGTTTTGACAATGGGGGACTTTAATGGAACAATTAAGAATACACTGGATAGGTCTGGGGAAAAAAAAATAATAATAAAGAAGGAAAATTGCCAAAGTCTTTTTTTTGAATTGGTCAATCAAGAAAATTTGGAGGATATATGGAGGAAATTTAACTCTGAAGTGTGGGACTACACCTTTTTTTCAGCAAGACATAAAACTTTTTCCAGAATTGACATGTTGTGGGGCACTAAAGATTTAGGTCTTATAACAAGGAAAATAGAGATTTTACCTAAAATTGGGGCTGACCATAACCCAATAATGTGGATTACAAAATTGTCTAAGAAATTGAGAAGATGGAGATTGAATGAAGATTTACTACAGAATAAAGAAATAGTGACATACCTAGAAAATGAAACTAAAGCTTTCTTTCAAATGAATGACGAGGATATAGAATTTCAGACGGTCTGGGATGCCTATAAAGCAGTAATGAGAGGAATATTGATTACTTTGAATAATAAAATAAGAGAGCAAAAGAAAAACAGTTATTGGACATTCAAAATGAAATAAAGAAAAAAGAAGGAGAGTTGAGAAAAAGGCCAGGGAAAAAGAAAATTATAAGGGAAATTACAATACTACAAATGCAAATGAGACATTTGTTAAATAAAGAATTGGAATGGAATTTGAAAAGATTGCAGCAGAAATCTTTTGAGGGAGCAAATAATCCTGGAAAATATTTGGCTTGGGAACTGAAGAAAAAGAGAGAAAATAAAATTATTAATAAAATTGTGGTAGATGGAAGAGAGGTGGTTAGCCAAGAGGGAATAAAAAGAGAATTTTTAAGTATTATGACAAGTTGTTTAAAGGTGTTAAAATAAAGAAAGAAAAGATGGATGAGTATTTACAAAAGATAAAAACAGAACCCTTAACAGAAAATATGTGAAAAGTTTTGAATGATCCAATTGAAAAAATAGAAATTGAAGCAGCAATTAATGCAATGAAAAATGCAAAGGCACCTGGGCCAGATGGATATACAGCTAAATATTTTAAAACCTTTAAAGAGGAGTTAATACTGAAATTACAGAAGTTGATGAACATGATAAAAATAAAAGGGAAAATACCAAACACATGGAAGGAAGCTGTTATTTCGTTGATTCCAAAGGAAGATAGAGATGTCACAAATGTAAAAAATTACAGACCAATTTCACTATTAAATAATGATTATAAAATATATACAAGAATCTTGGCAGAATGGCTTAAACAACATTTGATAAACTTTATAAAGGAAGATCAAGCGAGGTTTCTTCCCAAAAGGCAAATAAGAGAAAATATTAGAACTGTTGTAAATATTGTAGAATATTATGGAAGACATCCAGAAAAGGAAGTAGCATTATTCTTTGCAGATGCAGAGAAAGCATTTGACAATTTAAACTGGGACTTTATGTTTGTAGTAATGGAGAAAATGGAGCTAGGAGAAAGCTTTATGATAAAAGCAATATATACTGAACAACATGCAAGGCTATGTATAAACGCAGATCTCACAGAAGATATGATAATTAGCAAAGGTACAAGACAAGGCTGTCTGCTTTCCCCATTGTTGTTTATAATGACTCTTGAAATATTACTGATGCAGATTCAAGAAGATAAAGAAATAGGATTAAAAATAAAAGGATTTACTTTGCAGATGATATAATGTTTATAAATGAAAATCCCATACAAGTTACACCTTTGTTGTTAGCTAAAATACAAGAATATGGGGAGTTAGCGGGACTTTGTATTAACCAAGAAAAATCAAAAATTTTATGTAAAAATATGCAAAGAAACAAGCAACAGACCTTGCAGAGACTGACGGCCTGTGAAGTTACCTCCAAGGTAAAATATTTGGTTGTGGAGATAACAATGAAGAATATTGATTTGTTTAAAAATAACTATGAGAAGCTATGGCGTAAAATGGATGAAGATATGTTAAAATGGAATAAACTTAATTTGTCATTGCTGGGTAGAATAGCTGAAATAAAAATGAATATTCTACCAAGAATAATGTATTTGTTTCAAACTATTCCTATTGTGAAAGATAGTAAACAATTTGATAAATGGCGAAGAAAAATTTCAGAATTTGTGTGGGCTGGGAGAAACCAAGGATTAAAATGAAAATTTTGACAGATTCAAAAGAGAGAGGTGGATTTCAATTACCGAACTTAAAATTATATCAGGAAGCAGTTTGTTTAGTGTGGATAAAAGAATGGATAATGCTGTTAAACAAAAAACTCTTAGCGCTGGAAGCTCACAGAAATAAATTTGGCTGGCACGCGTATATGTATTATGGAAAAAAGAAGATGGATGTTTTTTTTTCTCTCACCATTATTCAAGAAATAATTTGCTAAATACATGGATGAAATATAAGAAATATGGAGATGAGAGAAAACCGTTATGGATAGTGCCAGCTGAAGTAATAAAGATAACGGCTGAGATAGGTGAAGAAAAGTGGTTGTCATATAATCAATTATTAAAAATACAAAGTGGCAAAATAGAACTGAAAACTGCTGAAGAGTTGAATAATAAATATGATTGGTTCCAAATGCAACAAATAAAGAGTTCGGTGGATAATGATATCAAAACTGAAGGAATAAGAAAAGAACAAACAGAAATGGAAAAAGTTCTGTTGGAGATAATGAAAAGTTAATTTCAAAAGTATAAAATTACTTTTAAAATGGTCTACGGAGGATGAAGTAGTGAGATCTCAAATGATTAAATGGGCAATTAATGTAAATAAAGAAATACAGATGGAAACTTGAGAATACTTGTGAAAGAATTCTATGAAGCTTTCGATGTGTCATAGTATTAAAGAGAACTGTTTCAAAATGATGTATAGATGGTATATGACTCCTAAAAAATTGGCAAAGATGAACAACAAGATGCCAGATAGATGCTGGAAATGTAAAAAACATGAAGGTTCTTTCTACCATATGTGGTGGACTTGTGAAAGAGCAAAAAAGTATTGGCAGATGATTCAACAGGAAATCTCTAAGATCTTGGGATATGAATTTAAGAAAGTTGCAGAGACTTTTCTGTTGGGATTACAAATGGAAAAAATTTCCGAAAGAAGATAGAACTATAATTTGGTACTTGCTTTCACCTGCTAGGACATTATATGTGCAGTTGTGGAAGCAAGAAAAAATACTAGAGAAATGGGATTGGATGATAAAAGTTATGACATGGAATGAAATGGACAAATTAAGAATTTTAAGAGATTATGATTTAGAAGTTTTTAAGATGGAGTGGAAAATGTTCAGAAGATATGTAGAAAAAGAGTGGAAAATAAAAGGACATTGGACAATTTTTGATAATGATTAAGTTTTAGAAAAAAGAAGAATATTAATTTTTGGTTTTTTTAGTTAAGGGTACCTTTAAATATTAGTATTTTAAGTAAATAACACTGGCGGGGGTCAAGTAACGGGGGGAAGGGTGGGTAGAAAGTAATATATGGGATAGATAAAAGAAGTTATTAATGATGCAAGAAATATAATTTGTTACCATATGTTACCAAATAAAATTGTTTTATACATAAAATTAATAACATATATATGGAAGAAATTTAGGTTATGAAGCATGTTGCTTGAAGATGATGTGATGGAGCTGCCAGTGCTTATAGATAGCACAAAAGTCTGCAAAACCAGACTGGGGGGTGGGGAAACCCAAATGTACATATTTCTATGACATCTCTATCATACTGCCCCAAAGATAATCCAGGTGGGCAGCCGTGTTGGTCTGAAGCAATAGAACAAAGTTCTGAATAAAACTTTTTTGGTCTTAAAGGTGCTTCTGGACTCCAACTTTGTTATACTGCCCCAAAGTATCATTTCATTTTATTTGATTTATATCCCGCCCTACCCCACTGAGGCGGGCTCAGGGCGGCTCACAACACAGAGAACTCTATGTAAAGAACTCTTTGATCACTTTAATAAAAACAAATTGCATTTACTCATTCAGGCAATAGATGGCACTGTTGTTTTCTGAAATGTTGAAAATCTATAGGTATTAGTAATAATCATATAGAACCAGATCCTAGTCATTATTGCAGTTAGCTGGGGCTGCAGTACAACCAGGTCAGTGCAATGCATATCAGTGGTAAATTGTTCATTTTCAGTGCTGGTAATATACATTGTATATTGTCTTTGTATGTACTGTCTTACATATAAAAAGCAAAGTTAATACTTCAGAGAAGGTATCCAAAAGCTGTAGGAACAGTTCTGCAATTCGGTATTCAAGTATCCATGTAATCACTGGATTAAGCAATTGTCTCTATCTCCAATTTAAAGAGCTGGTATCCTCAAAAAAGTAGAGTTTTGTAACAATACTATGGTGGTGGGCAATGTAAACATTTTTTTGTGTTTTATTTCTGTGTTTTAATGTGGGGTTTTATATATGTTGCTGTGGGTTAAAACATAGGCCTCTAGAATAAGAAAGGGGAGATGAATGGGTGATTGAAGTGTGCTGTACCCTAGGGGGAAGAGTTGATTGGGTTGTTTATGGTAAATATGTTCAGTGTGTGAGGGGAAAGGAGTAGAGTGAGTGAAGAGTGTAGAATGTGAGAGAAATATGTTTTCTTTGTGGAAGTTATTGGGCTAAGTGGCAAGTGAGAAAATAAACCTTTGCAGATAGGTCTCTTAAGGAACTTTTGAAAAAGAAGAAATGTACTTATCTAAAACAATTATGCTTATAACTTTTACTGAAATTGTTACATTCATCAATGTACTCAGGATGCAACAAGTCATTAAAATGAATAGATCTTTAGTTTCTGGAGTCAAAGGTCAGAGGGAGAGAAAAGAGGCTGTCAAGAGTGATAGGGCCCTATTGGATCAGAACAGTAATTTGTCTAATCCAGCATTGCCTTTGATTGGCAAGCTAATAATCAGGGCACAGAGGTCCCTGATGTTGCTTCTAGCACTACTCTTCAGAGATTTTCTACCTCCAGGTATGGAGGTTCCTTTTAGTCATCATGACTAGTAGCCAGTTATGTACCTCTCCACCATGCATTTGTTGAAGATGGCCTTTAAAGCCATCTATACCCAACACATCATCTTCACTGTGTCCACTGGCAGTGGATTCCACAATTAATTGCTCATTGAATAAAGAAGTTTCTCCACCTTGAATTTATTGTCCATCAGCTTCATTCGGTGCCCCTGAGTTTTATTAGGGTGAAGGCAGAAGTTCTCTCTTTCTGCTTTCTCTACTGCATCCATAGTTTTATAATTTCCATCAGGTTCCCCTTTTTTCTAAACTGAAATATTTTCATCGAGCTATCTACGTCAACCCTCCAATTTATCTTTTCCTCTGTTTCTGCCTGTTTTGGACCTTAACATTATGATTTTTGTTCCGTAAAACAACCAACATATAAGAAGCATTACCATTAGGAATGTACATGAACCGGCTCACAAACTAAAGTTTGTGACAAGTTTTGGCCAGTTTGTGATTCAAAAAGTCAAGTTTATGGCAGTCAACCAGCACAAACTTTCCATGAACTTTCAAGCTGTTCATGGAGGCTCATGCCAGTTTGTGAGTGGAGACATTTCCAAACTGTCTCTGGTTTAATCAAAATGTTTACATAACTTCAAAGCAACAACACGGAGGGCATGTAGAGCAGCATCTAGGGGAGGTCTCCAACAGCTTTGATGTCTCTAGTTTGCACAGAATCAATTGTATACACTCCTGAACCTGCCCTTGTAAAAAAAAAAAAAAACTCAGCGTATTTGTGAGCAACTTTTACTTATTCTTTTTCCCAGAAAGGCATCACTATAAAGTTTCATACACTGTTTATCACAATAAATTGTTGTCCTAGCAGAAGTAATCTTCTCTGTATTCCCATATAGTCCAGTCAATATATAGTGCACATATGTTGGCTCATACTCATCTCACTTAATCCCAAAGTCATACTTCTGGTGGAAGTATTCAGGAAACATTGATGATGGTTAATTTAGACTGAAGTCCTGTGCAATAGCAATTTGATTGTCAGTGCAGTGCCTATATGCAGAACTTAAGCCATTGCTGTTTATTCAGACAATACTCCCACTGAGACAAGGAGGGGGGGAGCCCCTCTTTGTTTTAGTTTTTCACATCTTTATGAAAATCAGTTTTAATTGATTATTGAGGTGTTCTTGTGAAATTTAAATTGTGAAATTTAAATTAAAGCAAAATTTAAATGAGCCCTGGTGTTCTAAGATTCATACTGAGTTTAACATCTTTTCAGGAATTCTCATGCAAAGTCCCATCTGAAAGCTGATAAATATTGTACAGCGCCAAAATATAATTGGCAGCAAAATTCCTGTGCTTTTGAGGAGGACAGCAGCTTCCAGAAGGAGAAAGATGAACAGTTCTTTGAAAGTGCTGAATTATATAAATACAGGTCAGATATGTATATTTTCTGCATGGTAAAATCGTCTTCCTTCTTTTGCATCAATAACATAACTGTTACTGGATTTGTATAACTGCACGATCTTCAATTACATAATTGCTACTGGATTTGTATAACTAAACAGTCTATAAAAAGGAAAATGGGGGGTTAAACAAGGAGCAATCAAGGATGATGAATCTGATACAGATTTCTGTGTATGTGAACTTATTAAATATACACTGTCATTATATTATATTATAGCCAGTTTCCTTAGGGTGACAGTGCTAATAACATCAGGGATGTATTGTAAACCTAGTAAGCCAGTTGTGCACTGATTATATGCTATAACATTCTAATGGAAATAAGTTTTGGGAATGGCCAAATTAAATCTTCTTAATATAGAACTAAGGATGCTTGAGCACCACGTGGTTCTCATCATCTTCTGCTCACCAACTGCAAACAGTTTTTTTATCAAGCAGTTCAGTTGTGTGTAAGCATCTTGAGTCTGTTCAGCACATTACTTTCCACACATTCAAGCAGTACAATCAGCAGGATTTTAATCATACACAGGGCGTTTTCGCACTGACCTTCAAGTGGCGCGACCACCCTCTTCACACCGGAGGATCTGCCCGGATTTCGCACAAGAAGCGCCAGCGCACCCAAAAGAGCCGGCTACTTCCATCGCGAAACCCGCTCAAACGTTTTCCTGCTTCTTGGCAGTTTCCGTTTGAGCGGGTTTCGTGACGGAAGTAGCCGGCTCTTTTGGGTGCGCCGGTGCTTCTTGTGCGAAATCCGGGCAGATCCTCCGGTGTGAAGAGGGTGGTCGCGCTACTTGAAGGTCAGTGCGAAAACGCCCACAGTTTCATACAGCACAATGACAAGGGAGGAGGATCTGAGGATTAGCTCAAGAGTACTTGTGGTTGTTGAAAACAGTGTGATCACTTACTGAACATGTTCCCTGTGAAGATCTTGTCATTCCTAGTTAGAACTAAACCTATATCTGGATATGTTAGGCGCCCACTAGAATGGGTAAATGTCATTTTAAAGTCTAGTACATTTGGTGTACTTTTTTGGGCAAGAGTTATAGCCGGCACCATTATGCAATAACGCACCCTGAGTCCCATTCCTCATCCAACTATCATGATTCCACTAAGTATTAAAAATAATCTCTGTAACAAGAAGGAATGGTAGAGGACATACATATCACTTTCTTCCTTAGTAGTGGGAGACACTTGCAACTTGGTTATTTTAAGTCCTCAGCCTCTAGTTCCAGGCAACCTTTTAACAATCTTCCAAAAGTCCACTTCTATCTGAGCTCTGAAAACCGCACAAGTATTTTCCAGGAACACTGAAGGAACTATATTTGAGTTTGGAAGAGAAGACATTTCAGAGAATATAGCATAGTGGAAAGGAGAAAAGAGGTAGTTCAGGAGGATAAAGAAAGAATTGGCATGCATATTCTTTAATTGACTAGCAGGAACAGTAAAAAATGTTATCATAAGAAACATGTTTTTAGAGGCACTAATTTTACATTTTGTATAATAATATTTGGGGGGATAATTTTATTATTCTCTTGGCAACTCACTATCATTTGTACTTTTGCTGTGTTCACTCTCTGTTATTATTTGTTCTAGCAACACTACTTAAAAATCAAGACAGGCCTTGACTTGCTGGGTAGCATTCAAGTTTGTCTTCCTTTTAGCCCCCCACCCTCAAAAAGAAGATATCAAGACTTGATTAAACTAAGGCTTTATGAACTATTTGAAAGGCTAAACTGCAATGGGTAAACTAATTTATCCGATTAGTGTGAACACCCTTAGAAGCTACCTAACAGGTTTGTCGGCATTTGTGAAATCCTACCCTGGCTTCAAGCCCACTGCATTACATAGCTGATCTTCATTTGTCCTTGCCTGCAACCAAAACTGCATGAAGAGATTTTGCCTATCAAGACAATTCTCTCTCAATAGTCAGTATGAAGGTTCATGTGTTAATCAACAGCACTAAGAGAGTTCCCTCCCCATGCACTTGGATTTGACAGCCTGAAGTGTCCTAAGGTACCTCCATGTGCTTACCAATCTAATTTACATAGCAACAAGTCTGCATTAAACATATTACATTTATTAGGGCATTACCAGTCTGCGTTGACCAGGCCTATTTAAATTTAGATTCTAAACTGCCTCCCACCATACAGTATGAAACAAGTTTTTAAAAGGACTGACTCAGGGCCATTTTGAGAGACAGCCAAGGAATTCATGCTTGACCTAGAAGCAACCACTAATTCCACACTATACATAAAGGGAGGGATAATGGGGGCACCTCTTCCAGCAAAAAGCTGGGAAGGTGAGAAACTGCTGGCTTTTAATAGCCAACTACAAGTGCCTTCCAACTGACTGAGTAGCATGCTATCCTGCCCACCTTGGTAGCCTGTTCCCTTTTAAAAGAGAGTGGGCACCAAAACAGCTCCTACAAGTATTGGAACCAACCATTTCCCAGTTTCAAGCAGGGGTAATACTGCCCAAGTAAAAGTAGTATTTAATATTCTGCGCTGTACACAAATTTCTCTTTTAAGACTCCAATGGATTTAGCAGTGTGTAATTCTGTTTAGAATTGCACTGGTTTTCAGTAAACTCCTTTGTGCTCTTCACTGGGTCCTTTCTATAGTTTCAGTTGACCTTTGCTTCAGGTGATTGTATAATTAAGTGCTGTCAAGTCACTACCAACTTGTGGCAACCCTTCATGAAGTTTTCAGGACATGAGTAGAGGTATTTGTCATTGCCTTACTCTGCATAGGAACCTGGTCTGCCTTGTGGACTCATATCCAAGTAGTAACCATGACCAACCTCGCTTAGCTTCCAAGTTTATTCAAGATTAGACTATTCTGGGTTATTCAGGCTGCTCACAAGTCTTCCTTTCCTTTCCTTCCTTCCTTCCACTTTGAAATTGCAACTGACTTGCAGCAATCCCTTAGGGTTTTTCAACGCAAGAGATGTTCAAAAGTGGTTTGCCATTGTCTACTTCTATATATTGACCCTGGTATTTCTTGGTGATCTTCCATCTAAATAATGACCAGCGCCAACCCTACATAGCTTCTGGGATCTGATGAGATTGGGCTAGCCTGGGCTGTCCGGGTCCGGCCACAGGTTATTAGCAGTGAACAAAGATTCTACACACTTCACTTGTCTAGGTCTCTTTATCAATGGTTTTTGGCCACTGTGTGACACAAAGTGTTGGGCTAGATGGGCCATTGGCCTGATCCAACATGGCTTCTCTTATATTCATGTCTGTTACCATACAATATGATATCACAGGCTGTTTTTCTGACTAAATATATTTTCTTGATCTTAGGCATCAACATAAACTGACTAAAGAACTGCAGAAATTTGAATTTAAAAGTGGGAAAATTATCAGTTGTAGTTTTCCAAATCTTGTTTTGGGTATGAAGAATTCTGACCTCCATTCTGGTACTGAAGTGGTTTTGTTGGAAAAGAAATGTGAAGACATCAATCAATACTGGATATGGAGAGAGGACAGCAGGTATAAGTTCATTGTTAAAAATGTGTGGAATTCAACAAAGCTTTATTGGCCCTCAATAAGGTGGACTTTCTGTCAAGGTAGGTCAGGTTTCCATTTAGAAGAAGAAGAATTGCAGATTTATACCCCGCCCTTCTCTCTGAATTAGAGACTCAGAGCGACTTACAATCTCCTATATCTTCTCCCTCCACAACAGATACCCTGTGAGGTAGGTGGGGCTGAGAAGGCTCTCACAGCAGCTGCCCTTTCAAGGACAATATCTGCAAGAGCTATGCTAACCCAAGGCCATTCCAGCAGGTGCAAGTGGAGAAGTGGGGAATCAAACCCGGTTCTCCCAGATAAGAGGCTGCACACTTAACCACTACACCAAACTGGCTCTCCCTTAATTTGTTCTTGAAGTGCAGATATTGTATATTCTTCTCTTCTAGCTAGAATACTGCAGCTTTCTGTGTAATCCTCTCAAAAGAAAAAACATAGACAAAGGGATGAGAAAATGGCTGACATTACAAATTTTGCTTATGAAGGATTCTACATTGAAATTATAAACACACTGTGAGAAATACTTCTTTCTTCGTACCTCTTTATAGTAGAATTTATCCAAGCCTCCCTTTGGGGACACAATATAAGCTTCTCCAGATTCTCACTAAACTATTTCATGTGTGATTCAAAGAGAGATGCAAGCCTGCCAAATACTGCCATATCCCCTGTAGGTATGTGCTGCGGGCACTGCTCTATGTATGTATCACAACACCAGTATTACAACACCAGTGCCATTCAGTTAGCAAACCAGTGTCACATATCTATGATGTAATCTTATACTCTCAATCACCTTTTTGCTCCTAGAACATTTCATCTAATGACTGACCCCAATCTAGTGTTAGCAGTATCAATGCCCAACATTCTGAATGGCTATCCAAAATTTCCATTAAAAATGGAAGGATGTGCTGTTATCACTCAGGTAAGGGATGACTGTAATCTATATACACAGAGAAATTGCAGAATGATTACCTTTATGTATATACAAAGAAATGCCACCATTAACAATTGTATGACTTTTTTAAAAAAGTACTTGTATTCTAGAAGAAAATGGCATGTTGTTTCAGCCCTATGGAATCACTGTACCTGAAGAACTGCCTATTCCCTTATGAACTTATCAGACCACTACTTTGGGTCAGGTTCGTAGCACCCCATGGGGCCCACAGGGCCCAGCCTCCTTGTGGATTTTATGGCCCCCCTTCCCAAACCTTGGTTCCACCATCCCCCTCAGGACTCCTCACCTCAATAGACTCAGCACATGAAACAGGTAACGACACCAGCAAGCTCTCCCCTGAAGCACTCTGAGCAGAGTTGGGCGGCTGGGCAGGCAGATTTCGAAAGCTGGGTGGGTTGGTGGACAGCCCCTGCTCCCAGCAGCCCTTTGTTCGGCCATGAAGAGCTGGGGGCTCCATGTGCTCCCTTGTTTTCCACCGCCATGAGCCTGAACAGCAAGTTCTTCGGTGGGTGGGAAGAGAGGCTCCTAGATTGCACAGGCTGCACGGGCAGCTAGAGTCCTTTCAGGGTGGGGAGAGAGGAGGGGGGCCAGGACATGTCTCCCCCAGCCAGCATGAACAAGTCATGCATGTTCCCTGCTGCTCCCAGTTGGGGAAGGGCACAGGAAAGCAGGGAAATGGGAAGGGAGTGTAGAGATACAAATCAGCCTTCTTTTGAACTTTGGAATTGGAAGTTGATCACTGCAGGCTGAGCTCCAGGAAAGGTAGAAGGGGAATTGGAACTTACATGCAATTTAAATCACACTGGAGGGGGGAGGGAGAGGGGTGGCCCCCAGCCTCTCCAGCTTCTTGCTCTCACTCCATGGCCCCCCTCCTATGGCCCCCCTGTGGCCCTCTCCCCCTGTGACTCTTAGCTACAGGACTGCTTTGGGTACATCTGTTTTCTGAGATTGGGTGACTGGCAACCTAGAAGAGGGCCTTCTCTGCCATGGCATAAAAACTCTGGCACCCTCTCACCAGGGAGATCCATCCATGCCCTACTTGTTGACTTCTTCTGACACTTGGTGAAGACTCTTTTGTTTCATCTGGTGCTCCCTCAGTGATCCCTCCTTTATGCCCAATATTATACTTGTTGTTTTTATGTTTTTGTAGGTGTTTTAGTTCTAATTTAAATTATTGTAATGATGTGTTGTTCTTTTTGATTGGGTTTCAAATGTGATTTTATTATGTATATTTTAATTTGTTAGCCACCTTGGTGGCCCTTGTGAGGGAAGAAAGGCAGGATATACATTTTGTAAACAGAAACATAACTGGGAGAGAACAGGCTCCAGTTAAAGATGGGAGAGAACAGGCTCCAGTTAAAAATGTTGCTGAATTCCACTTCTTCCTTTGCTGTCAAGGATCCATTGCCTGACTCACTGCAAACAGAGAAACAGGTTTTAATTAAATTAAACTTTATGAACCAGCTCATGATAACATAGATTTGTACAACAGACATAATGTAAGCAAGGGCTACTATAGCAGTTTCTGTAGTGCCCTTAAATAATTCAACTAATATATATTGGATGATCATATCCAGAGAAAGAAGTGTCATCTTCAAAACTTTTCACCTTACATTCCAATCTTAAGAATTTTCTTTAGCTATGCCTATGGAAACTATGGGCTTCTATGAGCCAAGTTGTATCTTACTGTTTTTGACATCTTGTGCCTAGGAAGCAGTCAGTCACATGTCAGCTCCCTACTGGGAATTCATTTTCCAAGCACTCTGAGTCCTGATTCATACTGAAACAGTGGAGTGTGGAGAGATAGGCTACATTTGCTGTCCCCCAATAGGGAAAAATAGCTGCAGCTTTCCTCTCCACATTTCATGACCCTGACCAAACTGAGAACCATTATGGTTGGGAATTGAGTTACCAACAGGAAATTTGCAACTGATGTATGACAGTCTGATTCAAAATCAGGTTGGAGGACCCATTCAACATTTATTGGTAGTCTTAACATATCGTTATGCTGTAGATCCAAAGTTGTACATCACTTGCCACTGCCACTTCTACTGTCTGAAAATTCCAAGCTTATGGTTGCACCTGTGTTCATGATTCCCTTGACTACAGTAAGCATGATTTTTCACTTAGTGTACCTGCTCTCTGCAAATGCCAATGTTAAGCCTCTTGAGGCTGTGGTCTCAACCATTCTTGAAGGTCTAACAAATCTTGAATTTCACTCACTTTTTATTTACTCTCATTACTGGTTATCTAAATGATCTTCATTGTCCTTTTATTACTTTTCATTAGACCTTGTGTATTGTCCAGGAATGATGCTAGAGAAAAAAATGGGGGAAATAAGCCAGACCCACTAACATTGTAAAAAACAAAATAGGAGTCTGTGGCAATGGCTTGGCAGTGCTTATGAAAAGTATTCCAAAGGCAATTGTATATGCAACAATTGTATGTTCAATAATGAACAAAAAGAATGAAAGAAAAAATAGAACTAGCTTCTTGCCAGGTAAACCTGAATATTTAAAATAATCATTTTCAAAATATTAATGACTAGTTGAACAAAAAGGCAGCTACTGGAAATCTTAAAATAGGTTGGTGAATTTTTGTATTTTGGCAGAAATATAAAGGATGTATGAATGGTGCTGCCAATCAAAAGTGGAATTACATGGAAACAACAAAGGTTTTTAATGCCTTTTATAGCACAATATTGGACCAAGAAATCACAGCAGCAAATTTTGCTTCTATTTGTACATTCTGTGTGACTAGCACAGAGAAAATAGATCAACCTGTAAGTAATTTTGTTCTGTATAATCAAAATAAAAACCAAAATTAGGGAAGTGATGGCTACACTGATGTAACTATAAATCTCTTATACAGCTGAAATAGAAATATTGAACATTCTACTTCCTTCTATAAAATGTAGAACTGGGAAGCATAGTTGACAGGAAGGACAGGTGAAAAGTGAACTGCCCCAAAGTACTTGAAACACAAACACACTCTTAAATGTACTTTGTTTTGATTATTCTTCAAGCCATTTGAAACACAAGCCATTATAATGAATGGAATCTGTTCAGAGTAGTGCCCCAGTATGGTTACAGTTTCGGAGGGACATTTGGAAGATACTAATGTTAATAAACATCAATGCTTGGCATGCTCTAGCAGGACCCAGGTCCATGAGAAGATCAGGGTGGGCTCTCACGCCAAGTGATCTGGAGGTCCTAAAGGTGTCCACTACTAAGACAGAAACCAAAGTTAAATCTTAAAACATGCAAAAATAGGTACTCCAGGCACTCTGGATATCTGCCATGGACCAAGCAACTTGATCCAATATATTCTCAAGCCAAAATGAGCTTGAATATCTCTCATCATGCTGCCACATCCCACCACCTTGATTTCCTTATCTTTCTGCTAATACAGGTAGAAGTATTGTCTTCTTTAGACCAAGGGTACTGGGAATCATGAGGCCTATAGTGATGAGAGCAATGGTTTCTTGGGAGTGATATATCTTGATGCCAAACTAGACAACAGTGACCTGAATGTCATTCTCCTCAGAGTGGGAATCCTGAGCTAGGTCTCTCACTATACAGTGCTGGGGCTGGGTTCCTGTGCTGTTTACTTTAGATACTACAACTATGACATTAGAGCTGCTTTTCAGAGTCATCTCTTGGCATTGTTTGAAGCCTGAAACAATGTGGGATCAATTGTGTACATCTTTACAACCTTTTTACTGTCTCTGAACTCATCCAGGTGACAATTTCATGATAAGGAGTAGGGATGGGCATGAACCAGGAAAATGATGGTTTGTGGTTCGTGAGAAACCATGAACCATGGTTCATGAGCTGCCACAAACGTTTTAGTTTGCCAAACCAGTTTGGGGTCCATTAGGTTCATGACTGAATATACAAAAGTTGCTTCTGGGCACCCTTCTCCAATATCCAGGAGCCACTCCCCAACCTCTCCTTCACTGCCACTGTGAGCAAGCTCCCCTTTTGCCTTCTTCCCCCTGTAAAAACACCTTCCTGGGGTGCTAGAACCCCAATTCTTTCACTGCTCATGCCTCCTGGCCTTCCTCTTAACACCTCCAAGGGTTAGTCCACTAGCACAACCCCCACAACCACTATCAAATCTACTATACCTCCTTTTCCTGTTCGACAGCTTCCTTCCCCTGCATCAAACCCCACCTTCCTGGGGTGTTGGGGTCCAGATTGAGTAACCAAAAGATGCGTCTGGGCATCCTGTCCAATATCCAGGGGTCCACTTTCCAACTTTGCTTCACTACCTCTGCAATCAAGCCCCCCTTTTCATCTTCTCCCCCCACAAAATCACCTTTGTGAGGTACAGGAGACCCCATTCTTTCACTGCTTGCACTTCGTGGCCTTCCTCTACCACCTCCAAGGGTCAGCCAGCCAGAATGACCCCTATAACCACCATAAAATTCACAATACCCCTTTTTCTTGTTGACAGCTTCCTTCCCCTGAATCAAACCCTGTCCCCCTGTGAAAGCCACCACAGCTCTCACAAGTGAAATAGGAAGGCATTTAAATGCCTTCTGAGCTCACTGGAGAGACCTATCACTATTTTGAGTGCCAGCATGTTTGGCCCACAAACCCTAACCAAACAAACCAAGAACCAGGCCACTTTGATTGCCGAAATCACAACTTGTGGGCCATTCATGAACAACTTCATTGCCCTGAATCACTGTACACAATCCATTCAACTGACCTGGTTTGTCACAAAATTCGGTTTGTAATGCTGTTTGTGCCCATCTTTAATAAGGACTTGATCCCATCATAGTTGTAGGAAAGCCACAGGAAACTGAGTCCCATCTGGTTGCAGTAATATCTAAAGTGCACTTCATGCTCTTCAAATGTATACTATTGAGAAAATCAAGAGTAGTATTAAACTACTTAAAAATTATGGGAAGTATATTAAATAACACCAATGTATTATCTTTATTTTAAAATTGGTATTTACAGAATTTTGGAGAAATATGTTATTGGAATAACTTGTTCCTTCAATTGGGAAGTTTTTAAATCAAGCAATGGCTGAGAAATTTGAATACAGATAAAAATAATCTAGAAGTCGAGAATTCCAAGCCTCCTCTTCATTTTAAAGATTTTCAACCATTGTTCTTCACAGGGCTACTATTTTCTTTCACCAGATAAGAAGAAAAAAGTAATGATATGCTTGGCTTGTGCAAGGGCCAATAGTGGAAAGAAAGAATTGAGAAAGCTGTCCCCTGGTACTGTGTTCTTCTGTGCATCTGGTTCTGAGGAAGCAGATAGTTTTTCTATGCAGTCCTTTAAGTGTCTTAATGTTAAGAAGGTAAGCTTTATAAAATCCTGTCTTACCATAATGACTCATTTGATGACCTTCTCCTTTGAAGTGCTTTGAAATATTGGAAATCTGTACTCAAACCTGGAGATCAGAATTAAATTTACAATTTTACTGGATGGAGTAATGCTCTTCCTGTCAGTTAACAAGAGGTGTTATAATTTATTCATTTGGCCTTCAGTATGTCGCGATATCCTGAACATAAGGATATATTTTTAAGAACCTAAGAGCTCTGCTGGATCACACTGTGAGTAGTACTCCAACATCCTGTTTCTGAGAGCAGCAAAAACTGATGTTTCTGAGAAGTCTACAAGCAGTGCATGAAGTCTTGCCTGCTGTTTGTTCCCCTGGCAGACTTGAGGTTCCATTTCATTATGATGGCTATTCCTAAATCCATCCTCCATCAGTTTCTTCAGTCCCCTTTGAATAACTATTATCCTTAGAAGAACTAGTTTCCCAGCTCTAATATATCAAGTAAAAATTATTTCCTCAAAAATCTTATAGTAATTTTAAAATCCAGTAAAATGGAATATGGATGACAGTAGCTGTTATGAACACAAATACTGATAGCCAGCATCACAGATATTACATGTGCAGGTTTTAAAGTTTTATTGTAAAAAAACAAATGAGAACAGCAGAGGTTGGAGTTCAGTTGGTGTGCCTGTCAATTAACTGGTCAGATATTGACCATTGACTACCTGCTGCTTG
The DNA here is from genome assembly GCF_032191835.1 of Heteronotia binoei. NCBI lineage: Eukaryota > Metazoa > Chordata > Lepidosauria > Squamata > Gekkonidae > Heteronotia > Heteronotia binoei. The sequence continues at coordinate 132,156,946 of NC_083243.1, read as the reverse complement.
AGGATACTATTACATATTCTATTAAGTCAAGAATGCTGCTCTAAAGGTGGCAGGAACCTTTTTTTTTATTATTTCATTGCATTTTCATTTTTAAGCGAAGGAAAGACTGGGGTACATCTGTTCCCGCTAGCTGTGCTGCAGTCAAAGCAAGCTGAGCTGCATCAGAAAACTTTTCCTATTGCCTCTTTGCAGTACTTGGAGGCATATTCCAACAGACTTTTCAAAACAGTTAGTTTTGATTAGCTTAACTGCTGTTTTAATTTCTTTTGAAACTGTAGGCTGACTTTAGTATTCCAACATAAAAGCCAAATTAAAGAACTGTTTTACAAGTTTCACATAGTTTTGAAAACACTTCTTAACATTGTTAAAAGATATCTAAGAATACTTTCCAGGGAGCAGGCCCTATTGAATAAAATGTGATTTATTTCTGATGACTTGCTCAAGCTTGCTCCCATAAATATTAGTTTTTTAAAGAAAGAGGTTAATGTCATTGTTTTATAATAACTAATCAGTTCTTGTAGTTAACATAAGGACAAAACCTTTTGATGATGAGAAGAGTCTTTATGGTTCTAAATAATTTGAATACTTTAAAAATAACTTGATAGTTAATAGTAATTGACTAGTGAATTGAAATAATCTCTTTTTAGCAATCCACCCTTAAATGGGAAAATAATTACACAGGATTTTTGGGGGGGATATTCACCAAAGTATAAATGACAGAATGGGGTCAAGGGACTCTTTTGACTCCGAGACAATTTCCCAGCAGGGCTTCCAATTGGCCATTTATTGTCTGCCAGGCTAGTAAAAATATTCATTCTAATTGCATATATTTTGCTAAATACGCCTATAAACATTCAATCATGCCCTCTTTAGTAGATCATCAATCTTCCCATTTGTAATTGTCCAGTTCATAGTAGCACATGTGAAGTATCTTGTAAAAAGTAACCTTTGAAACCACAATCTGCTTTTGAAAAATGCATTTAATATAATTTTAAAGCAAAACTGTGATTAATCTATTTTGTTATCTTCAAGACTAATTTGTCCACATTTGAAGCTGAAGCCACCTTGCATTATTTAGAAGAACTTCTGGAATCTTTGAGAACAGAAACCTCATCACAAACTCTCTCAGAAAAGATGTCTCTAGCTGTGAACCAGAAAGCAGTGAAAATAATTGCATACAGAAATGGAACTGGTTACCGAAATGGGCAGCTAATCATTGCTAGTACATTCCCTATGGTGAGTAACTATCATCCTAAGAGATAATCATAATGCAGTTGACAAGGACAATCAGCAGGTATCAATGACAGAGATAAAAACAACCAGAATCTCAAATCTGTATTCCCCCCATCATATGAAATTCTGACCTTGTTGCAAATAATCTGTGTTTCAGGTCAGACCCAAAGCCTGTGTAATAGTGTGCCGTGGATTTGTTTTGTATCGGGCATAAGTGAGGACAAGTAGCTTGTCATTCTGATGTAAGCAATTTGAAGAAAGAAGAGACAGGCCGTGGTCACACTCACCATTAAATCCATCCCTAACCCGTTGCTATTATACCCCGCAGCTTTTTTACAACGAATTTCCTGATCAGACATCCCTCCATCCTTTAGTTCTAAGCAGCATTGGTCCCATCGTTGGTTGATCAGAGGTCTCAACCGGACCTCATTTTTTGAGATGACATTCCGCACTCGCGCAAGCACAATACCGTGGAATATCATGCTTGGCTTTTTTTTTTAAAGGTGCCAGCAAAGGTGGGCGATCTGCCCCCCCCCCCCAATTTAAACACCTGGCCAGGGAGGGGAAGCCCAGGAGTTCTCTTTGCTGTCTCTCTGCCTGGCAGGGAGACAGCAAAGTTGGGTGATCTTCCTCCCCCCCATTTAAACACTCCACCGTGGAGAGACAGCAAAGGTGGGTCATCTTCCTCCCCCCCCCCATTTAAACGGGACAGGGTAAAAGCCAGAATGGGCCAGAACAGGCCGGAATGGGCAACAAACAATGTAGACTGTCACAAAAAATGAACACCCTGACAGGGTGTTTAAATGGAAGGGAGCACAGGAACTTTCTTTGCCGTCTGTCCACCTGGTGGGGAGACTACAAAGGTGGGTCATCTTCCTCCCCCTCCATTTAAACACCCACTAGGGGTGGGGAGCACAGGAGCTCTCTTTACCGTCTCTCTGCCTGGCGGGGAGAAGGCAAAGCTGGCCAATCTGCCTTTCCTCACATTTAAACACCCCACCTGGGTGTTTAAAGTGGGGGTGGGAAGACTGTCACAAAAAATGAACACCCCGACAGGGTGTTTAAATGGGAGGGGGGGTGGGAAGCCCGGGAACTGCCTTTGCCATCTCCCTTCGTGGCAGGGAGACAGCAAAGGTGGGCGATCTGCCTTCCCCCCCCCCCCCCCCATTTAGGAAAGGTCCCCTGTGCAAGCACCAGTCGTTTTTGACTCTTTTACGGGGTGGTTTGCCATTGCCTTCCCCGGTCATTACACTTCCCTCCAGCAAGCTAGGTACATATTTTACCGACCTCGGAAGATTGGAAGGCTGAGTCAACAATTGCTGCGCAATGATATCATTTGGAGTGGGCTCTCACAGGAAAGCAGATGTGCACTTGCGACGAGTCAGCTACAATAGATCTTTCAAACATAGAAAGTACGCGTGGGAGTTGTCGGAAGCATTCTTGGTCCAGATTTAATGTACTATCGAGTGATTCCATGGTTGACAAATATGACCCAAGGAAAGATGTGCCTCTTCTTCAGAAAATGAAAAGATTTAGTTTGCAGACTATGCAACTCTGGCCTCTAGCTACAACTTGTCACTTATTACCAAGGCACTACCTGGCCCTGTATGGGCATGGTGCTCAAGATGAATTCTAGTCAAAGACATTAAGGGAATTTGCATGTAATTCAATCAAGGTAAGTTCATTAGCAATCATGTTCAAATCAAATAGAAGTTCTCAGCAATGTTAATAGTTTTGCCTTGAAAATGTAGAACTGGTAAAATAGAACCAGAGGGATAGGACCTAGTTTTGGGACAGGTACTAGCCACCTTAGAGAGCCAGTTTGGTGTAGTGGTTAAGTGTGCGGACTCTTATCTGGGAGAACCGGGTTTGATTCCCCACTCCTCCACTTGCACCTGCTGGAATGGCCTTGGGTCAGCCATAGCTCTGGCAGAGGTTGTCCTTGAAAGGGCAGCTACTGTGAGAGCCCTCTCAGCCCCACCCACCTCACAGGGTGACTGTTGTGGGGGGAGAAGATACAGGAGATTGTAAGCCACTCTGAGTCTCTGATTCAGAGAGAAGGGCGGGGTAAAAATCTGCAAGTCTTCTTCTTCTTCTTCTTATTTAAAGAATTTTTTTTCGGTAATTTACTCTTAAAGCTAATTGCCAGTCTACTCAAGGATTTCACTTGCTCCCAACTGATTTTTATTTGCCCACTACTGTGTGACACCAAAGAAATCCTAAATATTTCCTAATAATTTAGAATTACTACTGTAGTGGAAGTATAATTAAACTGGTCTCTAATCTTCAGAAATTATCATTCTGCTATGCTTAAGGTCCCTAAACATTACAAAATTTGATCTGATAAATTACCTTTAGGGTTGGACACTTCTTGAGAGCCATGACCGATGACCAGCAATCCCGAAAGGTGAACTCAAATAAATTCCACTCAAAATTCATGCCACAGTCTTTAACACCATAAGACAAATGCAGCTCCTCTAGGTTACAGAGTGCTGGGACATGCATACTTAGATCAAAATGATCCATGGAAGGTTCATCCATTCCAGCATCACTTTCAGTATCAGAGACATCTTCTTCTTCTTCCTTCTTCTGATCTAGTTTCACTGGTGGCAGGAACTGGTCAATCTCCAGCTTCCTTACATACTCTTTGCAGAGTGGGATGATATCTAGGACTTGGTTGGGGCTAGTAGTGTCAGGAATATAAAATTTCAGGATGTTCTCCAGGTGTTGTTCAAAGGACATGCGCTTCCAGCTACCTCCATAACGGGACACATCACAGACAGTCCATCTCTCAATGCAGCACCGTTTCCAGTAACCTTCATCACTAACCAAGTTGGCTGTCACTGTGAGGGGCAGACTTGTGGAAAGCTTCTCCAGCACCTTCTTTTGATGCTCAGGAATGAGGCTGTTTAAAATGGGATTTTTTTTCAAAGTTGATTATATGCTGGATGCAGAGTTCTGTGAGCTGTGGAACTAGGGCTAGACTCCGCTCAGGATCTTCAGCAATAATCCGTCTCATTCACCTGCTGTTGGCTGCAGGGTTTATTATGACAGTGTGGATTGGGGGAGGAACTGCATTTGGTTCTCCAGCAACTGGCTCCTGCATTTTGGGATGCCAGTATTTCTTTTACCCTTAAGTGGAATGGAAGGAAAGTTCTGTACAGTATGGATCACCAACACTTCTATAGTTACTGTTCCTGGCAGTAGATCTGTTTGATGGGATACCTTTAGAATGAATACTATGTTTGAAAATATTTTCTTGCATACATGCGGCTTAGCTTCAGTGCTTAGCCCTTGTGCTGTAGTGGCAGCTGCTATCATAGCAATTTTTTTTTTAAAAAATCTGCACACAGCCAATCAGATTTCCAAAGGACAATCAGAAGACCTGATAGTGACAATGTACTATCAAAAAAGTCTGCGACTCAGTCGTGGCAGTTTGGGACATGAACGAGCCAACAACCATTGCCAGATGCTGATGTTTGAACAACCGCATAAAATCCAACATGCATCTGGCTTTCATCCATGCCCATCTCATCAGTTTATGTATGTCTGACCTCGGCCACACATTACCATATCAATGTGTGGCACTTGAAAGTGGACGGATGGTCCATTGGTGACATGCTGGTGAAGGAGATATAGGACCACCAAGTTGCCTGAGGGAAAAGGAAAGTATTATTTGGTTTCTGTGGTGATAGAAAGTGCCATCAAGTTGCAGCTGGCTTATGGTAACTCTGTAGGGCAGGGTTCCCTAACATGGTGCCTGTGGATGCCACAGCACCCGCCAACATCTTTTCTGTCAGCTGTCATTTGTTTTTAGAAAGTGGGTGGAGCCAGGTGGGGCTTTTGCCCAGCAGGGCTTCCAGTTGGCCATTGGAGATCTGATTGGGTATGCAGATCTTTAAACATTGCTTTAAACATTACACCCTCCCTGCATCACTGTGGGTGAATCAGTTCTGAAGACAGTCCAGCAGTTCAGCTACCTGGGGTGCATCATCTCCTCAGATGCCAAGATCGACAAGGAGATTGACAACAGGCTGGCAAAGGCAAACCGTACATTTGGCCGACTGCACAAAAGAGTGTGAAGCAACAAGCATCTGAAAAAAGGCACAAAGATCAATGTTTACAAAGTGGTTGTGATGACAACCCTCATCTACGGCTCCGAATCGTGGGTTTTATACCGTCATCACCTGCGACTCCTTGAGCGCTTTCATCAGCGCTGCCTTCGCACCATCCTCAACATCCACTGGAGTGACTTTGGGTGTTTTCGCACTCACGTTTTACTGGCGCCACGACCCTCCTGACGCCGGCGAATCTGCATGGATTTCGCACCAGAAGCGCCGGCGCACCCAGAAGCGCCGGCTACTTCCGTCGCTAAGCCAGCGCAAACGTTTTCCTGCATCTTTGCGATTTGCGTTTGCGCTGGCTTAGCGACGGAAGTAGCCGGCGCTTCTGGGTGCGCCGGCGCTTCTGGTGCGAAATCCATGCAGATTCGCCGGCGTCAGGAGGGTCGTGGCGCCAGTAAAACGTGAGTGCGAAAACGGCCTTTGTGATCAACACTGTTCTAGAGTAATATTTTTCCCCAGGTTTTTTGCCCATTTTACCATAGATTCTTTAACCGCTTCACCCTCCAATTTAATTTGCATCATGTAATTATAAACCTTCTTAATTACTTTTTCGTGTCCGGTGACTAGTATTCTATCAAAATCAAAATTATTCTTAGTAAAACCTAATATTTTATCTTTGTTGTATTTTGAAACAATTTGTGTCATAGCCCACCAGTCAATATTAATCCCGATGGCTTCTAAATCTTCCTTCTTTCTCAGCTTTCCATTTTCGTCTAATAGCACAGAGTATCTGATCACCTTTTTAGAATCACATAATTGCGGCTTAACCGAGGCCTCTACTGGGGAGAGCCACCTAGGTGTTTTATCGTATATTAATCTCTTAATTTTTACCCAGACCTCGTAAAGAGACTTTCGTATTAGATGATTTTTAAAATATTTTTGAGGCTTTTCAATGTACCATAAATTTGCATACCATCCGGCATGCAGATCAAAACCTTCTAGTGCTAGTAACCGTTTAGAGGGGCACCAAAGAAGAGGTACAAGGACTCCTTGAAGAAATCCCTTGGCACCTGTCGCATCAACCATCACCAGTGGTCTGACCTAGCTTCAGATCGCAAAGCATGGAGGCACACCATCCACCAGGCTGTCTCTTCCTTTGAGAATGCACGCATAGCTGGTCTTGAGGACAAAAGGAGATTGAGGAAGAATCGCACTGCTACAGCACCAACCCCAAATCAGACTTTTCCCTGCAGCCACTGTGGCCGGATCTGCCTGTCCCGCATTGGTCTTGTCAGCCACCAGCGAGCCTGCAGCAGACATGGACTACTGCACCCTTCTTAAATCTTCGTTCGCGAAGTCAAGCCGAGAGAGAGAGAGAGAGCAGCAGCTGTTCCCACAGCTCAAGGACTTTAGTATAGGATTCAAAGATAAACTGTGTGTATGCCTGAAAATGTTTTTAAACAATGTGCTCATTTTAAAATGCATCCTGTTAAACAGAACAACTGCCTGTTGAAAAGTTGCTATTAGAGTTAAGCATGACCTAATTCCCTGACATTTTGTGGTTGAGTCAACCTCCTATGGTGGCCATGTTATGGTTGTTCCCGGCATCCTGTATCAAAATTCCAAAGGAGCCCTCATTCTCAAAAAGTTTGGGGGGCCCTTCTGTAGTGTTTTCAAGGCAAGAGATATTCAGAGGTGTTTTGCCATTGGTTTACTCACTTCTCTGTAGCAACTCTGGACATCTTTGGTGGTCACCCATCCAAATACTAACCAGGGATGACTCTGCTTAGCTTCCAGGATCTGACAAGATCAAGCTAGCCTGTTTGGTTTCTGGTGGTGGAAAGTGCTGTCAAGTCACAGCTGATTTACAATGGCCTTGTATGGTTTTCAAGGCAAAAGACATTCAGAGGTGGTTTTGCCATTGCCTTCCTTTTCATACCCACCATGGACTTCTTTGGTCATCTCCCTTTCAAATACTAACCAGGACTGAACCTGTTTACCTTCTGAGATCTAATGAGATTAGGCTGGCCTAGGCCATCCAGGACAGGTCTGGTTTCTACACAACATCAAACTGGGTACTGCAACTGAAATCAACAGCTGATATATTAAGGGGAGGAAAAGTGAAGCAAGCAGATTTTCATTGCCAATAAAGAATGATAAATTGTCATAGAGTGGAGATGGGGGTGTTTTTTTAAAAAAATTATCATTGAAGGTGAAGGGAGTGTCATTTCAATTTTTGTCAGGTGCCAAGATGCCTTTGGCAGGTCCTCTGACACATTCCCTACTAGACACAGAAAATTTGACACAATCCCTTGAAATATGTAGATGTAAACATGGAGCATTTAATTTTCTTTAGTCATTTTTTGCTGTGTTATGAAATGTGGAGGGCTTTTTTTGTAGAAAAAGCCCAGCAGGAACTCATTTGCATATTCGACCACACCCCTCATGCCAAGTCAGCTGGAACTGCATTCCTATGTGTTCCTGCTAAAAAAAAAAGTCATGAAAATATGTATCTGGATGAAATTTAGGTTCTTTTTCTTGACCTCAGACAAAGGTTCCTGTTTGAGGAGATGTATACGCTGGATCCATTCCAGTCCGGCTTTCGACCAGGTCATGCGACAGAGATGGTTCTGGTCACCCTCATAGATGACCTCATGCAACATCTGGATCGGGGCGGCTCAGCAGTGCTGTTATTCTTAGGTCTGTCGGCCGCATTTGATACGGTTGACCATCAGCTACTGACTAGCCGCCTCGCCAACGTGGGGATTCAGGGGTCTGCCTTACAGTGGTTGGCCTCTTTGCTTCAAGATCGGGGACAAAGGGTGGTGATAGGGGAAGAATCATCTCGAAGGCACCCACTTATATGTGGTGTGCCACAGGGTGCAGTTCTGTCCCTGATGTTATTTAACATCTATATGCGCCCCCTTGCCCAGATTGTCAGGAGGTATGGGCTGGGATGTCACCAATATGCAGATGACACCCAGCTCTATCTATTGATGGGTGGTCACTCCGACTGTACCCCGGAAAATCTAGACCTGGCTCTTCAAGCTGTAGCATCTTGGCTCAGGCTGAGTCGGTTGAAGTTGAATCCGACGAAGACGGAGGTTCTCTATCTGAGTCGGGGTGGTCCAGGGGAGGAGATCCCTCTGCTGGCTCTTGATGGGGTGTCACTAATCCTGGCCCCCAAGGTCAAGAGCTTGGGTGTGCTCCTGGAGTCCTCTCTTACAATGGAGGCCCAGGTAACAGCCACTACTAGATCCGCCTTTTTCATCTTTGGCAGGTGCGGCAGTTGGCCCCCTTCCTGGAATGCAACGACTTAGCACTGGTGATCCATGCTACGGTCACCTCAAAAATAGATCACTGTAACGCTCTCTACATGGGGCTACCCTTGGTGCTGACCCGGAAACTATAGCTAGTGCAGAACGCTGCAGCACGGCTGCTAATGGGGCTCCCCTGGTGGGAGCACATTCGGCCAATGCTGGGAGAGCTGCACTGGCTACCTGTTGTGTTCTGAGTCCGTTTCAAGGTGTTGGTATTGACTTTTAAAGCCCTCTATGGTCAGGGGCCTGTCTATCTGCAGGACCGCCTTTCCCCACACGTTCCCCAGAGAGCACTGCGTTCAGGGACAAAAAAATCTGTTGTCCATCCCTGGACCAAGGGAGGCTAGGTTGCAGCAGACGTGAGCTAGGGCCTTCTCGGTGGCAGCGCCAGAATTGTGGAATACTCTCCCAGAGGCCATAAGGGCCCTGCGGAATCTTTCCACTTTCTGCAGGGCCTGTAAGACCGAACTGTTTCGACAGGCTTTTGAGATCTAACCTAATTTGGGAGAGAGCTGCCACTCTACACCATTACAGAGTACCATGATCACCATTTACATTTATATTTATGTTAAATTATATCATAGTGATACAGCACCAAAAATGCAATGGAATGTTTTAATGTTTAAGTGTTTTAAATAATTTTAAATTGTAAATTTTATTGGTTAAATTGTAAAAATGTATGTTGTTAGCCGCCCTGAGTCCGCTTGCAGAGAGGGCGGGATAGAAATTTAAAGTAATAAATAAATAGTAATAAATAATACAACCAAACAACCAAGTCTGTGGATCAGCATAATGCATGGGAATGGACCTAACTTGTGTTACGTAAATCGAGTGTAGCTGTGTTTAGTCTGCTGCAGCAAAAATAAACAGCAGTTTTGTAACACCTTGAAAACTAGCAGTAACTTATTTGCCACATAAGTTTTTATATATTTCAGTGCATTTTTTTCAGTTGCTATGAGTGGATCCTCAGTATGCAGGCATTTAATTTTGTAGGTGTGGAAAGGGAAAAAAACCCAGTGGAATCAAATGGCCATGAAATTCAGAATGCACAGAGTGAAATGTGATGTTTTGAAGAAATCCAGAGATCTGTAGATGGCAAAATAAGTTTTTAAAACTGTAATACCTGGTTTTAGCAAGCTTTGATTACACATTACTAAACTCTCCCCCCCTTTTTTTTCTTTAGCTGCTGTCTTTATGTACAAAACAACTGGAACTCAACAGGACAGCTTGTAGGCTGTACACCAGTGAGGGAACATTAATCCTCACACTGCAGGATTTAGTCTTGAGGGCTGTAAATGATTTTTTCAGAAAGCAGGAATCCAAAGAAAGTGCCATATCTGGTCCTGATCCTGAAGGAAATGTATCTGCATTGCTTGTAAAAGGTAAAATACCTCAACAAGTTCCAATTAAATATGCATGTAACTGGTACATAGATGATCTTACTTTACAGAGCCTATCTTCTTTTTAGTACTAAAGCTATACGGAGCATTTTTGCTGGTATGCTAGCAATAAGCATAATATGAATCTGTTGTTTTTCTTTTTCCCATTTTCATAAAAACATAATGCATCCTGGGGGTGGGGATGAATGCTACTATATTGTCTTTGAACATGTTTAATTATTTTCATTTTGTTTTAATTAATTTAGTCACTGGTACAATATATGTTATCATGAATATTTTAATGGACCAAAAAATAACTCCTAACACAAATACACACACATACAGAATCAAAGTGTATAATTTGACACACATTCATATAAAAAGTTACAGTTCTGTAGGCTTCCGTCATACTTGGAGAACACTTTCCCCTGCAATGCCATGTGCAAGAAAGAGTTTGCCATGTGTGAAAGTCAGTTTGGTGTAGTGGTTAAGTGTGCGGACTCTTATCTGGGAGAACTGGGTTTGACTCCCCACTCCTCCACTTGCACCTGCTAGCATGGCCTTGGGTCAGCCATAGCTCTGGCAGAGGTTGTCCTTGAAAGGGCAGCTGCTGTGAGAGCCCTCTCCAGCCCTACCCACCTCACAGGGTGTCTGTTGTGGGGGAGGAAGGTAATGGAGATTGTGAGCCGCTCTGAGACTCTTCAGAGTGGAGGGCGAGATATAAATCCAATATCATCTTCTTCATTTAGCTAGTTCTTGCTTGGGGTAAGTGTGAAGGCCCTTTGGTCACCATTCCTTCAACAGTGTCGTAGTAGCACCCCCAAATAAGAACACAAGACAGCAGTATGTATATTTACTTTATTAATGGCTGATCTATATCAGTTAAATATCCCTGAATTAGAGCAAGGTGTAAACAGGCAATCTACTGTGGCTACCAGCATTATGGGGAAACCTGCACTGACTCATTTATCCTCACCTGCAGTCAAACAGTGCTAGAAAATGTTAAGGCTGACTTCCATGTGCTGCTTGAACAACTAAGGGCTCAGCTGACGCTACTCAACCACCAACAGTGTTCCCTTCCCAGCCCACTGCACTACTTGAGTTAATGATGGTCTTGAGAACAGCTCCTCATCCTTAGATTGCTCAGGATACTTGCCCACCTGTTGTTTCTACCCGTCCTTAACAAATCATACTATTCCTGCTAAAACTAGCTATGGCCTAGCCAGACAAAAGACTGGGCCTAATTACAGGATACTGTGGAGGGATTAGTGAAAAAGGCCCCCTTCCCAGCCAATTTGAAGGAGGTCCCAAGGCTTCCTGCTTGATCCCTCAGAAGGTGACTAGTTATTCCCATATTATCTACAGACAGGGTGGATGGGACCAGTCACAGCAAAAGCCTGTTGAGAAAGAAGGGCAGAACACAACAACTTCTAGCACCTGTATGACTGGCTGTTCCACACAAGGCAACAAGTCACTCATCAAGAGCCAATAGTGGTCTCGTGTCTTATTTAAAATTGGGGCTTCCACATAGGAGCCCAACCTTATAGGCTGGGAACAATATTATTTTGAAACTTATGCTTTTGAAAGTTGGGAGCTTTTTGAATGAGTATCTTGATCAAGCAAAGGTATTCAGTGCAAACATATTTAAAAACTAGATCAGATATGTGACTAAGCTATGTCACATGGGAAAGCATGACCAAAATGAAGTGTGTGTGTGTGTGTGTGTGTGAGAGAGAGAGAGAGAGAGAGAGAGAGAGAGAGAGAGAGAGAATGGGGGAGAAGGCAGATTTGGTAAAATATTCTTGAATCCAATTTTTTCTAGACTTTTCTTTAAAAAGAAATGGCTACTCTGCAGACATGCAATATAGAAAGAAAACATAACTGTGTAAGCAAATGTCTGTGACTTATTATCTCATGTTAAAAACATAGATTCTTGCATGCTTTTTTAAACAGTTCTGTTATATATTTTCTTTGAATAGAGTGATGTATTCAAAAATGAATTTTTATCACTGTATATAAAAAACAAAGGGCACTTTCCCCATTTATCTTTTTCATATTTTTTTTTAAAAACTTTTGTTGTTCTTTGCTTACTTAGATTTTTCTTTTATATATTTTTTCTATATATTATTTTTCATCCTTTATCTAATACACTGGCCAAAAAGGTCTTATCCTATCTGTTTTATTCCATCTCTCTTGACTATTGATTTCTGAAGCAGCATGTTAGTCCACAAGAAGCCTGTCATTATAAGTTTGCTGGCGCTTTGTATTAAGCGTATTTCAGCTTCTTATGACGTTTCCAGATTCTTGTCCCATCAGTTCAAAACTTAAAGAAAAGCCAGGAAAAGTCTAAAAACAGGCTTAATCATCAGTTCAGCATTGTATTAGTTAGATAATTGTCCAACATTTCCTCTGAGAAGCCTAATAAATATAGCTAATACCTGTTTTATAAATAAACTTTTAATTCTTGATATTTAATGGAGTTACTTCGTATGACATACAGAACCTATGTTGTCAGCATGTGGGGTGTCCAGTTCTGCAGGGCTTGTAAGACAGAAATGTTCTGCCAGGCCTATGCTTGAGAACAGCAATGTTTTGTCATTGAGCCTGGCCTCCTTACTCCCCCCCCCCCACCAGGAGAAGGCTATACATTGGTAGGCAATGACATTTGAACCAATTTAAATTTGTATTGTTGTTGTTTTAGGTGTTTTAAATGTCAATTGTTTCAATTGAATTTTGTTATTATTGATTGACTAGGAAGAAGACCTGTTGAAGAGAAAAATACAAAGGGCTCTAGAAAGAGGCTCTGGGCAAGTGCCCCTGACCCTTGCTGTCTTCCCACCCACCCAAGTGAAGGCATTCATTCCCTCTCCCCTCCACCTCAAGGGGAGCTGATCTCTGTCATCCGGAGAGCAGTTATCATTCTAAGTGATCTCCAGACATTTATTTATTTTTATTTTATCAAATTTATATCCCACTCTCCCCTGGTGAGCTCAGGGTGGCTAACAACAAATTAAATCACATAAAACATTAAAATAGATTACACAATAAAATCAACAAGTACAATTTACAATCATTAAAATCAAGATGTACGTTCTTAATTACTCTGACTGTTACATCACCTGGAGATTGGCAATAGTGGTTCCCGAGGAGGAAATGGCTAGTTTGGAGAGTGCAGTGTATGGCATTGTTCCTGTCTGGGATCCCACCCCTCCTCAAACCTCATCCTCTCCAGGCCCCACTCCTTAAATCTTCAGGAATTCCTAACCTGGAGTTGACAACCCTATCTCCTTCCCTTTATCTGTCCCTCTGACTTCAGCTTTCCATCACTTCCCCCCTCCTTGCAGCCTCCACCTAGGGCAGTCTCTCTCCACAGTGATGGGGACCAAAGTAGCTTACATCATTCTCCTCTCCCCACTTTGATCTGAACAACAACCATGTGAGGCAGGTTAGGCTGAAAGTCTGTGACTGGTCCAAAATCACACAGTCAGCTTTCACAGAAAGAACTTGGGTCTGGCATACTTTGCTCTGAAGCCCTATCTCCTATGTCCTCCTCAAATTTCACCACAAAATCTCCAGAAATTTCCCACCAACTGACAGCCATAGTTAGGAGTTCTCCCTCAGAAGTCTATGAGTTCTCCCTCAGAAGCCTGTAGTGATAGCTTTCAGAGCAACACTCTCTCTCTGATAACACTGTTGGTCTTAAGCACAGAACTTCAATCTGTCTCTGTCTCTTGCTTTCCTTCCCTGTCTCTCTTTCTGTATCCGGCCTGCTGCTACACAATGCCATTTTTTTCCTTTCTAGGGGAGGATAGAGAGGAGTTCTCAGCTAATCAAGGGAGTTCTCAGCCAATTGTGAGAAAACCTTCCCTCCTCCTCCCTCCCTCAGCCAATCATGAGAAGGCTTTCTCTGTGGCTCTTTCCCTCCTCCTCCATCCTTCAGCAAATCGAGGGAAGGCTTCCTTCTCTCCTCTGCAGAGCAGAGTGATAGGCAGAGTAGCCAATAGGAGAGTAGGGAAAGCCATAAACTGCCAAGGTTGGTTGCCTTTGACTGACAGAAGCAGCTTGGCTGGCTAGCAAAACAGCCCTTAGGCGGGAGAGAGGAGTAGAGTCAGCCAATGAGTTCTCATTGGATAAACATATGGAGCAGAGGTCCATCAGTGGCTATTAGCCACAGCGTATTGTTGGAACTCTCTGTCTGAGGCAGTGATGCTCTGTATTCTTGGTGCTTGGGACACCGTGGAAGGGCTTCTAGTGTCCTGGCCCCACTGATGGACCTCCTGATGGTGCCTGGGGTTTTTTGGCCACTGTGTGACACAGAGTGCTGGATTGGATGGGCCATTGGCCTGATCCAACATGGCTTCTCTTATGTTCTTATAGTCTCCCTCAAAGGCTAAAATAGGACTCTTTAGTGAAGCCTTCACCGACTAAAAACTGAGAGACTGCTTAAATGATTTTGTTATCAAAATCATTTTTGATAATTTTTTGATAATTTTTATCAAACATTTTGCACCAAGATATTAATTTTATTGTTTTACTGTTTTTTAGAATTTTAATTAATTGTTACCTACTGTTAAAGTACTGTATAATCTGTTATATTGACTGATGCTGTTAGCCTCCCTGAGCCTGCTTCGGCGGGGAGGGCGGGATATAAATAAAATATATTATTATTATTATTGTTATTATTATTATTATTTGAAAGGGCCTCCCACCACCACCTTTTACTGAGAGAACCAAGCTTGGTTAGTTGCCTAGCAGCAGCCACTGTGTAGCAGTTTCCTCAGAGGGCCAATGCTCATCTGTCCTGGAGCCAGCAATAGGTAGGGGAGAGCAGAGTCAGCCAATGTGATGCGAGAACAGTTGATTGATCGTTTTACAGGCCAAAGGTTGATGCACCACAACCCCACCCAGTCCCAACTAACCAACCAATCAACTCTCTCTCTTATAGTCTGCCTCAAAGGCCAAAATAGGACTTGAAAGGGCCTTATCACTACCCTTCCAGGAAGCCCCACCAAACAATGGGCACATCCACAAACCTATTGCCCTTTCACCACACCCCCTCCTGCCTAGAAATAGCAGCTCTCCAGCAGCCCTGGCCTCACTCAATGCACAGCAGCCAAGAAGGTCAGAGCGCCTGCTCCGGCTGCAACGCCACTGAGGATGTTCTCCGCAGCCGAGAACAAAACGTCTGGAAGAAAAACTTTCTCCAGTAGAACACGGCACTTGAGCCCGAAAGATTCTACAAACCCTAATGATGTTACCAGCCATGAAAACCTGAAATCTTTGATAACTCTCTCTCTCTCTCTCTCTCTAACATGTATTGCTAAGTGTTGTGCACTACCCTGAGCCCTTTGAGGGAAGGTGGTCAATAAATGTAGTAAATAATAATAATGGTGACAGTAAGATTAAGGTGAGAAATAGCGTGGCAAGAGTATTTTAAGAGTATTTTAAAGGAGCTAAGTATGCGACTATGGGTCCGGTTCCATAGTTCATTTGGCTCTAGTAAAAACAGTCTATATAATGAGCTTAAGGCTTAATCCATAGCAAGAAAGTCAGTTGGTAGTTTAAGCACTAGAACCTACTATCTGTGCAGTTGTGAACCCAAGTGAGCTGTGAAATAAAGACCTTTTTCGCACACAGCTTACCTCGCAGTCACAATCCTGTTCCCTCCACAGCATTTGTCGGATTTCCCACCATCTGTGCCAGAGTTACAGGAAGTGCTGCGGCTTTTGAGTAGCAAACATAAACTGGGTTTTAGCGGTTTACATTTGCTACGCAAAAGCTGCAGCACTTCTGGTAACTTTGGCGCAGATGGTGGGAAATCTGACCAGATGCTGTGGAGGAAACAGAATTGTGACTGCAAGGTGAGCTGTGTGCAAAAATGGTCAAAGTGTTAAATTTTTAAAATTTCATTTATACCCTGCCATTCTCCCCAACAAGGACCCAAAGCAGCTTACATTGTTCTCCTGTCCTGCATTTTACTCTCACAAGAACCACATGAGGTAGGTAGGCTGAAAGTATGGGACTGGCCAAGTTCATCCAGTTAGCTTCCATGACGGCATGAGAATTTGAACCTGGGTTTTCCATATACTATTCTGCCACTCTAACCATTACACCTACTGGCTCTCAATGCAGAGTTACTCTGGTCTAAACCTGCTGGTCAATGAACTTAGACTGAAGTAACTGTGCATAGAACTGCACTGTATTCTTCAGTGTATAAATGTAAACTTAGATACAGTACTACTTAAAAGAGTTGGGATAGCCCTATGATGACACTGAAACATCTAAAAGATAAACAATGCCAATTTTCTCTGTCTGTACCAAGATAAGCCAGCAGGGGAAATGAACATCAAGTGCACATCATCAGTGATGACTCCAGATGGTTTGATTGATGATAATTTGCTCGCCATCGTTCTTAGAAATCCTATTGAGGTCTGGGTTTCCAGTGGAGAACCTTTTCTGCCTTTGGATAGTAAGTTATGGAAGAAAATTTTAAATTGGTTGCTACAATATAAAATGTAAATATTTTAATACATTTTGTCAAGCTTCTGAGAGGTGCTTTTGGTTTCATTTGAGTCTTTTGAATGGCAGATTTCATGCCAATTTACAAAGAGTCTTGATGTGCGACATGTGTAACTGCCATTCAAAAAACACAAATGCAAAGCTGCTTCAGGCAAGCAGAGGTGTTCTTGTTTGTGTTTGTGTGGAGTGCTGTCAAATTGTGGGTGCCTAATGGCAACCCTGTAGGGTTTTCAAGGCAAGAGACTTCAGAGGTGGTTTGCATTGGCCTTCCTTTGCACAGTAACCCTGGACTTCCTTGGTCACCAGGGTTGACCCTGCTTAGCCTCTGAGATCTGATGAGATCAGATTAGCCTGGGCCATCCAGGTCATGTTGTAGTTCCTAGCATCTACACAAATCAGGTTATAATTGCTGTAGATGCCAAGAACTGGCATTTATTAACATGTTGTGTAAAATCAAAACAGTTACGTATTTTCAGCCCTGTCCTATGAATGTACACTCAGATCAATAGGATCAGTTTCCTCACTTGTGCATAGCATTGTAGCAGTTACCTATGTGTGCAGAATGTGCAAATGGTGGTGTTCCGCTTTTTCACACCATGCAAGATTCTACATACACATTCTTAAGTTCTACAATCTATTTCTTATGGGAATGCTTGCCTTTTAATTACATGTTTATAATTGAATTTGTTTAGCTTGCTAACAGTATCCAGTGCTTTAAAAACTATTTGCTGAAATAGATCCAATTATGCTAACCGCTAATCTTTACAGGCTCTGCAGTACAAAATGGCTCTGAAAGTAACTAAGTAGTAGAAATAATGTGTATTTTTTATTACAGCTTTGCAAAATGCAGAAAGGCAAGAGCGACAAAACTGGTTGGAAAAAGATAAAATTCTGGCAGACTTAGACACAATGAAACACAAAATGAGACAACTACAAGGTTAGTAGCCCAGTGTAAATAGAATTCACTTAATGCCACTCTCATTTTCTGTACACATACACACACAATTGGAGAGCCTCAAAGATTTGCAGAGGCATCTCATTCCCCTTCCCCCCAACACTATTTCCACTTTCTCTTCCTTGAAAACTCCCATAACCTCTTACTTTTTCCTGGCTTCTTCTCTCCTTCCCATTCACCATTCAACCTACCTTGATCTCCCCCCTCCCTTTCATTTTTCCTAACTTCCTTACCCCTGGCAGCTTCTCCCTGGGAAAAGTCTGAGTTGTGCAGTGCAGCTATTGAGCCAAACCTAGTTGTGTGGTGGGGAACCTACCAAGGCTTATGAGGGGCACCTCAGTTTACCCTGTATCCTTTCCCCTCCTCCTGGCAATCCCCATATCTTCATTTTCTCTCCTTGCCACCCACTCATCTACCTACACAGGGCTTTTTTTCTGGGGTACATAGTGGAACAAAGATCCAGAACCTCTTCATGAAAACAAAATTCTCAAAAACTGTGTATTCTAAAGGTTCATAGGGGGGCGGACTGGGAGAGCATGACATCACTTGTTGTATCATGAAATATTAAAACAAAATTTTAAAAATAAGGTTTAAATGGGGATGCCAGGTAGCTGCTGTGAGAGAGTGGAGAAGCAGCCAGACAGTGCAGAGGACTTGTTGCTCTTGGTAAGGGCGAGGCATGGGTTGCAATCTTAGGGAAAGTCTGTGGTGGGTTTGGGTGGGAGAGAGAAATTCAACTGCAGCTTACCTGACAGAGGCTTTTCTCCCCTGGCAGCAGTGTGCCCTGGCTGCCACTCCACGTTCTGACTCCATGCGAGCATGGCTTGGATCCCCAGGTCCCAGCAGGGGTTCCCCCACTTTTGCAGGCTCCTTCCTGCCCCCAGTCAGCTGGCCAGCAGGGGGAACTTCTGCCCCCACAGCCACCATGTGGCTTTCCACCTCGGAAGGCTTAGAAGACTTGGGAAGGGGTTGGTTTTTTGAAAGGTGTCTGTGCCTTTAAAATGTTGAAGCTAGGCTGAATGGGAGCGAGGTGAGCCTGCAGAACAACGTGGCTGTTGTGAAGAAGGGAAAGGAAAAAGTCCCCTCCCTCCGTTTGTTTTACAGCCCCTCCAGAACTTGTTTGCACAGTACAATAGCGAAACTACAAGCCACTGCCTAGTGGCAGGGCTGGTCATGGTGGTTGGAGCCCAAAACTGCAGAAATCCTTCCTCATATTTTGTTGGATCTAATTCTATGCCATCTTGGTTTACTTTAAGTGCAAATACACAGAAAATCAGTACAGCTTTGCTTTAATTCCATGAGCACCCAAAGATAAACAATAAGGCTATGTGAGCATATTGTAAATTGGACCACATTTTTAGAAGAAATTATTATGTGTTCACATTAATTATCTATCTGTCTGTCTCTCTGTTTCTTTCTGTCATTAAGAATTTCACTTGAGTGGTCTGTTTGGCATTATAAGTACATGGAAACTGTGGAGCAGCATTTGTAGATCCAGCTACATCACTACTCCTTTGCATGTACTGGATAATCTATTGAGTTGGAAAAACATGTTACTCAGCATGCAAGTTGTTATCCACAGTGTGGGGAAGAAAAGTTGAATTTTAAAATGTGCCTTTTAAAGCTGTTGTTGCTCATTCCAGGCACTCTGTTTACTTATGGCTATGGAAAAGGATCTAGACAACAGCAAAAAAGATAATCTGTTGTTATTCCTATAAAAACCACACTAATTTCAACAGCAATTTGTAGAAAATTGCAATATAATGGTTAGATAATTTTTTCCATCAAGATTGGTTAAACATAAGAAATTAAATTCAGTTCACTAGCTTGGGTTATTTGTGGAAACTGCATTCAGGTGGGGAGTTGTGTTGCTGTAAGGCAACAGAACAAAGTTTGAGTCCAGTGGCACCTTTAAGGCCAACAAAGTTTTATTCAAGGTACAAGCTTTCATATGCATGCACTTCTTCAGATACAATGAAATGGAAATTACCAGTCCATGCATATAGGTATGTATGAGCTGTAAATAAGCATACAGCATAATTAAGATGTTTAATGGATTCAAGGACCAAACAAGAATAACAAGGTTAGTTTATTTGGTTACCATTTCTTTGAGTTTAATTTTGGGGAAAATAAAATATGTCACAATTGAAGATTGATGGATAGATGTATCTTAATTGTGAAATGCTTAAAGTAATTAACAGAGACGCTGCCATTACACTCCATCTGCCTCCATGCTCTGTGCACACAAAAGCTTATACCTTGAATAAAACTTCGTTGGTCTTAAAGGTGCCACTGGACTCAAACTTTGTTTTGTAGAAAATATGTAACCCAGATATTTTAGACTGAAATATATCTAGAATGGGCATTTGTTTCTGCAGTTGGGAAAGGTGGTAGGGGTTGGGATATTAATAATGAACTTGAAGAGATTATTTTACACCAATAACTTTTTAAAAATAATATTTTGTTATCTATATTGATCTTGTTAAAAAACTGAACTATATGAACAGACAACCGTTCAATAGTTAATACAAGATCATTGGTCAAAGCCCAACAATCAGTCCATAGTTTTCCATGCTTGTTCTGAAGCCTTCCCATTCCCCTTGCTTTCTGGAGCTCCAGAGATTCTCTGAAGCAACCAGAAATATGGTGATGGTGGGAGGGGCACTTTCATCCCCATACACACATGAGACTATGTCTCAACATCTTCTGGTTATCCCAGACCTCAGGGGCATCTGGCTAACCTTGACTAGGGCCCAGGGCTTTTTCTGTCCTGGCCCCAGCTTGGTGGAACAAGCTCCTCTTTGAGATTGGGGCCCTGTGATATCTGTTACAATTCCACAAGGCCTGCAAGTTGGAACTGTTGCATCAAGCTTTCAGATGAGACAGCGGACACCCAACTGCACCTCAGCCTCCCCTACTAACAATGCAGGTCAAATGGAACCAGCCAAACTGAGCATCGCTGCTGAGCCTAATACATCCTGAGTGTATCTATTTTGTGTTGTTACTTAAATAAGGTTTTAATTATTTAAATTTCTGTTGTTATTCTATGACTTGTAACCTGCCCTGAGTGGATTAAAAGGCAGATGGGATAAAAATTGAAACAAACAAATGAAGTGTGTTTTACTTACACAAGGGATGATTTGAGTCCTATTCTCAGTGAATACATGAACATTTATTAGTACAGGAAATACATTTGACCTTTTTTCTCTTTTGTTTATGACTGAATTAAACCTAAATTCTTTCAAATAAGATGCATAAAAAATAACTGTGTAGGCCATCCTCACTTTAGGGAGGCGCATAACAAAATTTCAGCCAGCTAGTATGGTGCCCACTAAGAGTCCCCTACATCCTGTGGTAATAGAAGGAGGCTGGACTGAAGAAACTCAAGAAGAGATGAAGCTCATGGAAAGTATCCTTCATACAGAGGTATGTAGACTTTGCATGATAAAATCCAAACATAGTTTCAATACAAAATCAATACTGTAAGCAGCTGGATCCAGTTCTTAGCACAATTGTAGTTCCAGTGCTAAAAAAGGTTAGAGGGAAACCACACTAAGTTTTTTTTAATGGAATGGACAAATGAAGAAATAAGAGCACCATCTTATGCAAACATTTTAGCTTCCACATTTCCCTTCCCCAAATACTTCCTGAATAGAAAGTGCTATAGCCTGTCAGCGACTGCAGTTTCAGTAGAAGTCAAAGTCTATGTTTTAGCGCTACTGATCGGTAAATGGCCCTATTGTTTGCATATCTGCTGAGTCACCTTCTGTTAACTCCTCCTCCATCTGATGTTCTTAAATTCTAAGCCAAACAGCTAAGCACCAGAATAATGGTCAAATACAGATTTTTTAAATAGCACTTGAATGTCATTAATTTTCCAGTTTGAATTAGTTATGGCAGCTATAGTAAAGAAAGGATCTATTCATTGCAGATATACCAATTAGCATTTCTCAAGCTGGAGTCCAGTTCTTCCAAGGGATCCATGAACCCTTTGTAAGGACAGAGAATCATCTCTTCTCATGCCCATCTGGCTGATGTGATCTAAGTGCCCATTTACTTTTGTAGGACTGAGCTCAGGAACTATGAGTGCAGTCACACTACACTAACTAATGTGTTTTACATTCAGATTTTTACTGTGTAAGAATAGCAAAAATCCGGATGTAAAATGCATTCGTTAGTGTAGTGTGAATGCACCCTATGTGTCTCAGAGGGACAGAAATGGCTTCTTCTTTGTTGACAGCCAGAAATGGCTTCTTTGTTGACAGCCAGGAGCTCATAGAGTCATAGAGTACATAGAGTAATACACACTCACTTAAGAGTCTAGTCAAAAAGGCATTGGTTGCTAAAAATAAAATAATATATTTTTTAAAGGCATTGGTTGCCAAGATGCAATAGATCCAGGTGGGTAGCCATGTTGGTCTAAAGCAATAGAATAGAGACCAGTGGTACTTTTAAGACTAACAAAGTTTTATTCAAGGTATGACCATTTATAGACTTATAAACTTGTAAACATGTTATATGCTAATTTGCTTTTCAACCCTATCTATAAGTTTGAATGTTTTTCTTCCATTTCATTGTTTCTGAAGAAGTGTGTGTACACACAAAAACTCATACATTGAATAAACTTTGTTGGTCTTAAAGGTGCCACTAGGCTCTAACTTTATTCAAGATCCAATAGCTTAGTCTTAGAAACTGTAATTGGCTGAGTGGTACGAAGAAAGTGCAGGCCTGGATTCATAGAATCATAGAGTTGAAGGGGGCCTCCAGGGTCATCTAGTTCAACCCCCTGCACAATGCAGGAAACTCACAAACACCTCCTCCTAAATTCACAGGAACTTCATTGCTGTCAGATGTCCATCTAGCCTCTGTTTAAAAACCTCCAAGGAAGGAGAGCCCACCACCTCCCGAGGAAGCCTGTTCCATTGAGGAATCACTCTAACTGTCAGGAAGTTCTTCCTATTGTTGAGCCAGCAACTCTTCTGATTTAATTTCAACCCATTGGTTCTGGTCCTACCTTCCGGGGCCACAGAAAACAATTCCACACCATCCTCTATATGACAGCCCTTCAAGTACTTGAAGATGGTGATCATATCACCACTCAGCTGCCTCCTCTCCAGGCTAAACATCCCCAGCTCCTTCAACCTTTTCTCATAGGACTTGGTCTCCAGACCCCTCACCATCTTCGTCACCTTCCTTTGAACCCATTCCAGTTTGTCTATATCCTTCATAAAATGTGGTGCCCAAAACTTAACATAATACTCTAGGTGAAGTTTTACCAGAGCAGAGTAAAGTGATACCATCACATCAAGTGATCTGGACACTATACTTCTGTTGATACAGCCCAAAATTGCATTTGCCTGTTTAGCCATCGCATCACACTTTTGACTCATGTTCAGCTTATGATCCACTAAGACCCCTAGATCACACATACTACTACTAAGACAAGTCTCCCCCATTCTGTAACCATGCATTGGATTTTTCCTACCTAAATGCAGAACTTTACATTATCCCTGTTAAAATTCATTTTATTGATTTTAGCCCAGTTTCCCAGCCTGTCAAGGTCATCCTGTATCTTGTTTCTGTCTTGTACTGTATTTGCAACCCCTCCCAATTTAGTATCATCAGCAGATTTAATAAGCATTCCCTCTATTCCTCCATCCAAATCATTTATAAAGATGTTGAACAAAACAGGTCCCAGGACAGATCCTTGAGGCACTTCACTTGTCATTCCTCTCCAAGAGGATGAGGAACCATTCACAAGCACTCCTTGGGTGAGATCTGTCAACCAGTTACAGATCCACCTAACGGTAACAGGATCCAAACCACCTTTTACCAACTTGTCAACCAGGATAGTATGTGGAACCTTATCAAAAGCCTTACTGAAATCAAGATAAACGATGTCTACAGTATTCCCCTGATCCAGCAAGCTAGTCACTTTCTCAAAAAAAGAGATCAGGTTAGTCTGACATGACTTGTTCTTGAGAAACCCATGCTGGCTCTTAGTAATCACATCCATTCTTTCTAAATGTTCCAAGACGGACTGTTCAATGATTTGTTCTAAAACTTTTCCAGGTATAGACGTAAACTGACAGGTCAGTAGTTACCCAGATTGTCTTTTTTCTCCTTCTTGAAGAAGGGGACAACATTCACTTGCCTCCAATCTTCCGGCACCTCTCCTGTTCTCCAAGAATTCTCAAAAATATAGCCAGAGGCTCAGAAATTACATCCACAAGCTCTTTTAGAACCCTTCGATGCAGTTCATCTGACCCTGAGGACTTAGTTTCATTTAAAGAAACTAGGTGTTTATGTACTACCCCTATGTTGATCCTAGATTGGAACTTCATGCCCTCCTTATATGTTCTGTTTTTGTCATGTTGAGTACTGTTTCCCTCAGAAGAGAAGACTGAGGAAAAGTAAGAATTGAGCAGTTCCGCCCTCTCTTCATTACCTGTTACACTTTCATTTTCTTGTGCTCACAATGGGCCTACCATGTCCTTGCTCTTTTTCTTACTCTGAACATAAGAAAAGAATCCTTTTTTGTTGTTTTTAGCATCTTTGGCCAGCCTAAGCTCATACTGAGCTTTAGCTTTCCTAACTTTTTCTCTACAAACACTGGTGATTTGTTTATATTCATCCTTGGTTATAAGGCCCTCCTTCCAATTCCTAAAGGAGTCTTTTTTATTTCTCAAGTCTTTAGAGAGCTGTTTATGGAGCCAACTCGGCTTCTTTAGGCTTTTTCCATTTTTTCTTCTCATAGGAATCGTCTGTGATTGTGCTTTCAGCATTTAACTTTTAAGAAACTCCCATCCCTCCTGAACCCCCTTCTTCCTAAGTATTTCTGACCATGGGATTTTACCCAGCATAGTTCTAAGTTTATCGAAGTTTGCCTTTCTTCCAACCTATAAGTCTGACTTCATATAGCTTTTCCCTTCCCTAAGACTGTAAATTCCAAAATCACATGGTCACTACAGCCCAGGGTGCCCATTATTTCAACTTCTTCAATCAATTCTTCCTTGTTGGTGGGAATCAAATCCAAGATAGAAGATCCCCTTGTTTCCTTCTTCACTTTCTGGAAAGGGAAGTTGTCAGCAAGGCAAGTCAGGAATCTATTTTTCATTTTTAGCAGAGTTGGTCTTCCGAGAGATGTCCAGGTAATTGAAATCTCCCATGATCACTGCATCCCTTCTCTTGTAGAACTTTGCAATCTGTTGTAGGAGTATCTCATCCAAGTCCTCTGCCTGGCTTGGTGGTCTATAGTAGACCCCCACAATAATATCACTTATTTCTTACTCCTTTTATTTTTACCCAGAGACTCTCAACTGAGCTGCCAGGCTCAGATTCATATATTACCTCACAAGTATATACCTCCTTCACATTTACTGCTATGCCTCCGCCCTTTTTCATTTGCCTGTTCCTTTTAAATAAGTTGTTCCACTGAATCCTAATATTCCAGTTGTATCATCCCACCAAGTTTCAGTAAGGCCTATTATGTCATAGTTTCCTTCCTGTATTAGGACTTTCAGTTCCTCCTGTTTGTTTCCCATACTCTGTGCATTAGTGCACAGAATCCAGTTTTATGCATCCCGAGGGTTTAGTTTCTGTACAAACCTGCAAGTTCACATTACCTAGCGTATGCGCCACTCTCTGCAAATCTTTAGTGTCCTTATCCCCAGTTTCTGGCATCATACGAGGCTTTGAATTATTGTCTCGCTATCCCATACAATTTAGTTTAAAGTCCTCCTTATTAGGTTAGCAAGGCTGTTACCGAACACCTTTTTTCCTACTGCCGTAAGGTGCAAACCATTTCCCAATAGAAGACCACCATCTTGAAAACGTAAGCCATGGTCCAGAAATTTGAATCTTTCCTGACGACACCATCGATGTAGCCAGTTGTTTATTTGAAGTATTCTTCTTTCTCGTCCTAAGCCACGGCCTTCAACAGGAAGCACTGATGAGAACACAACTTGTGCGCCCAGCTCCTTCACCTTCTGACCCAGAGCCACATAGTCTTTTCTAATACATGCAATATCATTTGTTCCCACATGGATTAAAATTGAACTGATTTTCATTCTATTTTCCAGTGCAAAGGATTTTACCATATAGACAGATTGTGAATCAAACCTTCCTCCAAAGATCCTGTTGGAAGAGAAACAACTTAAGTTGGAGAAAGTCTCCTTAGGTTGAAGGACAGCTTTTCTCAGTGGAGTGGTTGGATAGGTGTAGGATACACCCCAGAGAGATGCCATGCTGCATGTGTAATCAGTAACAACCAGTTATTGTTTTCAGTTGAATACTAGGGAGAAGAGGAGGGCTTGGGTGTCCATGAACATTTTACTAACAGAATGGAGGCCCTTGAGTTGCTGAAGTTTGTGAACTACTGCCATAAATCATGCTCAGTTACATGAACAAATGTTGCTGTGTTTATTGCATTTTCAGGCATTACAAACATACTGCATGAAATTATTTTTTTCATCTGTTTGTTTCTGTTATGGTGTTTTGCTGGATGTAACTGATTGCCTGGAATTAATCACAGACTCTAATGCCATAATTTTGGGATTCATTTTAGATGCACCTTTCAGAGATTCAAGCATGCCAGTTCAAAAGAAACTCTACTTTTTCTCCTAAACTGCTTGGGAAAGGTCACAGAAGTCTCTACAACCAGCCTACAACCAAAAGGGTGTGGGTTTACATGAATGGATGTAGTCCTGAGCAAGGAGTCCATGTCTGGGGGAAAACAATGGCAGAGGTAAAGATAAAGCAGAAAGAGTTCTTTCCAGACAGTCCCTTACTGCTGTTGGACAGCTTAAACCCAGTTTCTGCATATTTGAATCTTGGGTTGCACTAGCAAACCAATGTCCATATCTAAATACATCTTACCTAATATTTTTATGTACAGAAATTTTCAATGTTTCCCCCCTTCTGCAGCAGACCTCCAACCTTCCACATGCTGTTCCTTGGGGTTCCTGTCCCCCAGAAGCAGCATATCAGGAGGGGGGTGTCTTTGGGACTATGGCAGCAGGAGGGAGGTGAGAAAGGTTGTACTCCATTGATAATGCTTCATCATCATGGTAATGTGAAAAAAATGGTGGCTAAAGGGAATTAAGGAATTAAAATTTGATTTTGATTATGAGCTATTAATCTAAGAGCTACAAGATTCTTCTTTGGTCCATTATAAAGAAGATAATATCGATACAACCTAATTCCACAGATATGTTTATCAAAGGCCTGGAGAATCTACTATTAAAGCTGTAGATTGATACTATTAAAGCATTGGTAAATGTGCTATAATTCCCATACAAGCAATGTTCCCTCTAAGCTGTGGAGTCTTATGAGCAAAAATTCTACTTTGTGAACTACTGGTATTGAAGTTGTGAGCTACTGTATAAATTAGTTTTCTCTGAGGCCATTCTTCCTGAACTAAGACAAAAATGTGTGAGCTGAAGTCTAAGAAACTGTGAGCTATCTCACACTAACCCAGCTTAGAGGAAACACTGCATACAAGTACAAATGCAAATAAATGAATAACACTTCTCTATAATTTTTAGAGAGGTAAAGATCAATTTAAGTAGCAGTAACTGAACAGGACACTGAGGAATAAGTGTAGGAAACTAATAGCATGATTACACTTTAGATCCCATGCTTTTATTACTGTGCCCCATTACTTCAATATAGGACTTATTTGTAGAAAAAGCCCAGCAGGAACTCATTTGCATATTAGGCCACACACCTTGACACCGAGCCAGCCAAAACTGCTTCAATATATGGGTAGTAGATAGGTAGATATATGGGTAGTAGTGCTTGTTCTAGATATCTGTCCTTCTCATGCAGTTTTTAAAATTGTACTGTCTATGAAAGTGAGGCTACAATCCAGTTCTTGACTTCCAAGGGGGGGGACTGTTTTGTCTTTATTTAGAAGAAGAGAAAGTCATTCAAAATTGGGTGATACATGAGAAAGTGGTTCAAGGTTGGGTATAGAGTTGCCAACTATGAGTTGGGAAATTCCTGAAGACATGGGGGGGGGGGCTGGGGAGGACAGGGTTTGGGAAGGGGAGGAACCTAGGAGAATTCACCCTCCAAAGCAGCCATTTTCTTCAGAGGAACTGATCTCCATAGTTTCTGGGAGATCATCAGCCTACACCTGGAGGTTCTGTAACCAATAGGGTGAATCATGGAGAGATAGAATGCAGGAAAAAAACCCTGTGAAAATATAACGAAACAAATTATAACAATTTCAAACTATTTTTAAGAATAAATATTCAAACAGTAATCATTACAATACATTTCAATCATTTCATGAAAATTAACAATCATTAGTTTCACAAACGCATATAAGCAGCACGTACCAAACTTGCTTGATGAAAGTACTTAGTGCCATTAAAGTGCTTGTGCCAGATAATCAATGTTCCCTCTAAGCTGTAGAGCAAAAATTCCACTCTGTGAGCTACTGGTATTAAAGTTGTGAGCCATTGGCATTAAAGTTGTGAACTACTGCATAAATTAGTGTGCTCTGGGGTCATCCTTCCTGAGCTAAGACAAAAATGTGTGAGCTGGAGGCCAAAAATTTGTGAGCTAGCTCACGCTAACACAGCTTAGAGGGAACACTGCAGATAAAACAAAAGTCTCTCATAGAAGATTCCTTGATGTCCGTCTAAAGGAGCTCGGAGCCGGCAGGATGCTTGTTGCACCATTTCCGATGTCTTTATCAAAGAGGGAAATCCAAACTTGGTTTCACAGCACCATAAGCAATAACATTCACTTATACAAGCACAACAAAGTCATTTGAATGGTGTATTATCTGGCGCAAGCACTTTATTCTACAAGCACTTTAATGGCACTAAGCACTTTCATCAACCAAGTTTAGTTGGTGCTGCTTAGATGCGTTCATGAAACTAATGATTGTTGATTTTCATGAAATGATTGAAATGTATTGTAATGATTACAGTTTGAATATTTATTCTTAAAAATAGTTGGAAATGGTCATAGTTTGTTTTCGTTATATTTTCACGGTTTTTTTCTGCATTCTACATCTGGGGGTTGGCAACCTTGAACTGTCCTATGCATTTTGTGTGTAATGTTTTTCTTATAAATAAGTGTAGTAGATGTGTACTTTCTCTTGTGGCTGAGAGACTGGAACTCAATATTTTCTAACTTGAAATATGTACTCACAAACCAACATGGAATACTGAAAACTAAACCAGTTTTTCTATTTCAGCTACTTGAGATCTGTACAGCTCAGCTAAAAATGCCACAGCCTGCAAAGACTCTGTACACACCTGATGGTGACCAACTGCAGTCATGGGATGAAATAGAAAGAGACATGGTGCTTTGTGTTTCCACAGGACAGCCCTTTATGAGCAGAAAAGGTACTTCAACAGAATTTCAGCAAAATTCTTGCAAATATCCAGGGGCAGATTGGTCATAGGCAGAGCTCAGATTCAGTGGAAGCTCACAGAAGCGCAGCTCCTGAACCTTTTGAGAGTTCCACCTCCTCCTTCTGAGAGTTCCACCTCCTTGTCCATTGAATAGTAGGTGCAGCTGCAGGACAATCCCTGGATGAGCTCCACCACCAATTTCCCACAAAACGACCCATGGTCATAGGGGTGTGCAAAAGAAAAAAAAATGGGAAAATTCGAATCCGGGGGTATTCAGGGCTAAAAAATTCAGGAGGCCGTATATCTCCTAATAGCAGATTCGGCACCCAATCTGATTCCAGAGATATTCGGCTATTCCCAAATATACAGCCCCATTATACCCTATGGGCCATTGAAGTCAATGGCAAAATAGGGTATAATGAAAGGTGGCTGGAGGAGAGGGTGTTTGAGGTAGAGGCTCCAAATTTGCAGGGATGCTGCAGGCGCCTCCCCCCTATAAAACCCCCAAGGCCCAAAAAGATTGGACCAGGGAATCCAATTCTGTGAGCTCCCAAAGAGCATGCCCTCATCTCTCCTTTATACCCTATGGTATACAGCCCCATTATACCCTATGGGCCATTGAAGCCAATGGCAAAATAGGGTATAATAAAAGGCAGATGGAGGGGAGGGGGTTTGAGGTAGAGGTTCTATATTTGCAGGGCAGCTGCAAGGGACTCTCCCCTACAGAACCCCCAAGTTCCAAAAATATTGGACCAGGGGTTTCCATTCTAGGGGCTCCCCAAAAGGTCCATTTCTCCCAATGGTGGGGGGAAAGTAATCAGTCTGTTTTCCCACTAACTGTGGGAAACAGTTAGAAAACAGATTCTGGGGAGCAGAGGGTTTGAGGGAGAGCCCCCACATTTGCAGGGCAGCTGCAGGGGCCTCCCCTCCACAGGCAGTGCCATGTTCCGAAGCAGAACCAGGGCCACCATGCTACTGCCTTTGGCACAAACAGTACATTAGATACCAGAGAATCTCTCTTTCAAAAATTGGGGTGGTGGCTCTCTGCAAGGACTGCTGCACAGAACCAATACATTGAATACACTAGTGTCAGGCAGCAGAGATGGGGCATGGACTTCCTGAATGTCAAGCATCTGCCCACTGAACCACAGCCCCACAGAAGTAATACCTGTGTGGAATCCCTCAACACTCCACTTGTTGCTTGTCACTGAAAGAAAAGCTTGGAAACTTGGGCACTTGGGTTTTAAAAGAAGCTGTTGAAAAATCAAGGCTGCTCAAGGGGAACCTTGACTGACATGCCAAGTGGCATGCAAATATCACCTTTGCTCTTTCAGAAGCAAGTATCTTGGGAACCTGTCATTGCACCATACTTATTCTACATCTTGGTTCTGGCATGGCACATTCCCAAAGAGAGAAGCATTCTTTTTCTATCACAACAAAGCTGAGAGACCAGTCATTGTAAAAACAGTCAGCACAGTGGAACCCCCAGGACTTAACAGAGATATTGGATTCCTATCTCAGTAGACATAATAATAAATAACTAAGTTGTTAGTTCTCAGCTTTTCACAGAAAACAAATTATGTTGGTCTTAAAAATGCCACTGCAGACAAACTTAGTTCTCAGGCATGTTATTAACTCCATCAGTACCTGTTCTGAATCCAAAATTGCAGCTTTTTTGCTCTTGTTTAATATGTTTATCCACTTCTAGCTGCAGTTACCACTCTGCATTTTGAAATCTAGATTCTAATTATGCTTACTGGCAACAAATCCCCCCTGTATGAGACATAAGGGGACACCCTTTCCATTTAATCTCATGGAACTCTGGTGTTGCTTATACCTTGGATGAGACATCAGCCAGCCTATTAACTGATGAGGAGCCCCCTGAACTTGACAACACAATGGAGGATGACCTGTTAAGCTTCTTTGGGGGCCTTACTTGCGAGGCGCAACAGTTGATTACTGATAGACTGGAACAGGGTTTCCCAAACTTCCCCACCCCCCTTACCATGGCCCGGTTATTTTTACACTTCTCCTTCATGGCCCACTAAAATTTGGCGGTGGAGCCAGGAAACAGGAAATGATGTCCAAACAAGCCTACAACTCTTGCAATATTTTGTTTAGGAAAAGTAGGAGAAAGTGGGATTTTGCAATGCAATTTTAAAAATAAAACATCAAGAAAAAGCACAAGGATCACACAGCAGAAAACTAAAAATATAAAATGCTCTCAGCCTGGTAAAACATGAAATGGCAGCCTGTTATGGAAGACATTTCAAGCTTCTCCCCTCCCCCCTCCCAGGTCTACCCAGATTAGCAATGGCAACGAAGGAAGGAGATGGGAAAAGACTGACAAAAAGAGGGGGGGAGAAAGACAGGGGAAAAGACTGACTGACAGAAAGAGAGAAGGAAAGAAAGTGAGAAAGAGAGTAAGAAAGGAAAACATGAAATGGCAGGGCATTTCAAGCTTCTTCCCCCTTCCCACCCTGCTCTATACAGATTAGCAATGGGAAAGAAGGGAGGGAAATAAAGCAAATCGTGAGAAAGAAAGAAAGAAAGAAAGAAAGAAAGAAAGAAAGAAAGAAAGAAAGAAAGAAAGAAAGAAAAGAGGGGGAGAGAGTTGGAAGCAAATAAAGAAAAAAGGGAAAAAAGAAAGGAAATAGGAAGGAAGGAAAAGGGAGGGATGGAGTGAAAGAAAGGGAGGGACAAAAGGAAGAAAGAGAGAAAAGAAAGGAAAAGAAACAGGATGGGAGCAACTCACCTTTTAAACTGCTGACTCTCACCACGCAGCTGACTCTTGCAGCACAAGCAGGGCTGGGTCCCCTGACCTCAGCTGACCAGGAGGAAGTCAAGGCTAGTTCCCCTCCCCTGTGCCTCCTCCCTTTCCCACCACAGGTCAATTTCAGGCTGGTTAAAGCGCCCCTCCCCCCCCCCGGCCGATCACTTGATCGGCGGGGATAACGGTGCTGAGATCTCACTCAGCACAGGGGCAGGCTGGTGGCAGGTTGAATGAACGGTGTCTGAAAAGGGCACTGCTGCTCCCTCCCCTGCATCCAGGAAGTGCAGGGGAGGGAAGCAACAGCAGCGCCCTTTTCAGACGCCATTCGTTCTACCTGCCGCCAGCCTGCCCGCATGCTGAGTGAGAGCTCAGTGCCATTTTCCCTATCAATCAAGTGATCAGCTGGGGGGAGGGGCCCCTTAACAAGCCTGAAACTGACCTGGGGTGGGGAAAAGAGGGAGGAGAAGGTGTGGGGGGTGACATCGTGGAAGGGAGGCACGGGGTGCGATACCACAGGGGGAGGCGCTGGGACATCAGGCCACTGGAAGTCCCCCAACCGGGCACAGAGGCCTGTGTGGCCCGCTGCTGAGTTGCAACCCTGCCG
Source organism: Heteronotia binoei (assembly GCF_032191835.1). Lineage (NCBI taxonomy): Eukaryota > Metazoa > Chordata > Lepidosauria > Squamata > Gekkonidae > Heteronotia > Heteronotia binoei. The sequence continues at coordinate 132,124,727 of NC_083243.1, read as the reverse complement.
TTGAGAAACGTTGGAAGATGTTAGAACCAGACTGCTGAAAACAATGTTTCCACATGGACTTATGATAAGGAGACCTCCCCTGTGGCTAAGGAGCCCCCTGTATGCACTGCCCCTCTGAGTAAGAGGCTGCCAACCACTAATGCATTGGATGATGGGCACATTGGACAGGAGAAGATCCCCAAATTATGTTGGTGTTAAAAGTGCCACTGCAGTCAAACTTAGTTCTCAGGCATGTTATTAACTCCATCAATACCTGTTCTGAACCCAAAATTGCAGCTTTTTTGTTCTAGTTTAATATGTTTATCCACTTCTAGCTGCAGTCACCACTCAGTCATTTTGGAATCTAGATTCTAATTATGCTTCCTGGCAACAAATCCCCCCCGTATGAAATATGAGGGGACACCCTTTTCATTTGATATCATGGAGCTCTGGTATTGCTTATACCACCTAGCATTGTCCTTCGCTTGTTTTGAGGTGCCACTGGCACACTTCTAAATGTCATTCTCTCACATTTAGGTGTTCAGGTTTGTAGTTGTATGCTGCTGTATTTTTCCCTTGCTCCATTCTTAGTTATACTATACTTAATTAAAGCTTGCCAGGAGGAGCTGAGATGTCCTATACGGGACATCATTAATAGATCTCTTTCGGAGGGTTCTTTTCCAACCCCTCTGAAAGAGGCAGTGATCCGCCCCCTCCTGAAAAAAGCTACATCAGACCCGGCCGAATTGGCTCATTACCGGCCGGTCTCAAACTTGCCCTTTCTGGGCAAAGTCATAGAGAGGGCTGTGGCATTGCAGCTACAGAGTTTCCTGGATGACGCTTCCACTTTAGATACATTCCAGTCCGGCTTCCGCCCGGGCCATGGGACAGAGACAGTGTTGGTTGCCCTCTTGGATGATCTCCGGTGACATCCGGACCAAGGCGGTGCGGCGGTATTCCTGTTGTTAGACCTTTCGGCTGTGTTCGATATGGTTGACCACCGGCTGCTGACCCGCCGCTTCACCGACGCAGGGATTCAGGGGCTAGCCTTGCAGTGGCTTTCCTCTTTCCTGGAGGGTCTGGGACAAAGGGTGGCAATTGGGGGAGAGCTGTCCTGGAGACACCTACTTAACTGTGGGGTGCCTCAGGGGGCAGTTCTCTCCCCGATGTTATTTAACATCTACATGCGCCCCCTTGCCCAGATTGCCTGGAGATACGGGCTGGGTTGTCACCAGTATGCAGATGACACCCAGCTCTATCTACTGATGTCCCTATAAACTTGGACCAGGCGTTGCAAGCAGTGGCAGATTGGATTAGGTCGAGTGGGCTGAAATTGAATCCAGCGAAGACAGAGGTCCTTTGCCTAGGGCACGGTGGTCCGGAGGGAGGAATCTCCCTTCCAGCTTTTGACCGTGCGTCACTGGTACCAGTGTGCAGGGTCAGGAGCTTGGGAATGCTACTGGAGTCTTTCTTAACAATGGAGGCCCAGATAGCAGCCACTGCCAAATCCGCCTTCTTTCATCTTAGGCGGGCGAGGCAGTTGGCTCCCTTCCTGGAACGCAATGACCTGGCAACAGTGATTCATGCAATGGTCACCTCGAGGCTAGATTACTGTAATGCCCTCTACATGGGGCTGCCCCTGTGCCGAACTCGGAAACTGCAGCTAGTGCAGAATGCAGCAGCCAGACTGCTATTGGGCCTACCTCAGTGGGAACATGTGCAGCCTAGGCTGCAGGAGCTGCATTGGCTGCCAATTGTTTACCGAGTTCGTTACAAGGTTCTGGTTATTACCTTTAAAGCCCTATATGGCCGAGGACCTGCCTACCTTAGGGACCGCCTCTCTCCATATGTTCCCCAGAGAGCACTACGATCCAGTTCACAAAACCTTCTGGAAGTACCTGGGCCAAAAGAGGCAAAACTAAAAACAACTAGAGAACAGGCCTTCTCTATAAAAGCACCCCAATGGTGGAACCAGCTGCCGGAAGAGGTGCGGGCCCTGCGAGATCTTGGCCAATTCTGTAGGGCCTGCAAAACCGCCCTCTTCTGGCTAGCCTTCTAAGATGGAGCTTGGAATAAACATCACGCCATCATTAATATAACTGAGATAGTAGCACTATTAGATTATATTTTTAGACTGTTTTTAGTTTATTTAAATACTTAATTGTTAACTGTATTGAACTGTATAATCTTGTTTTATTGTTTTAAAATGGCTCTTGCCATGTCCTGTAAGCCGCCCTGAGCCCGCCTTGACAGGGAGGGCGGGGTATAAATAAAATTTAGTATTGTTATTATTATATACTCGGTGACACCCACTTCCTGATCATCAACCAACCAAACAACAATGCCTCCCTCCGATTAAGGCCAAAATCAATGAACTCAAACCTGATTTCAAACTGCAACAAAGATAGAAAGAGTCGTCAGGCAACCAGAGGAAGCAAGCCGCAAGTCACAAAGAGTAACACAAGACTGTATCAGTAACACCAGCTGCAAGGCCCACCCAGGAAGAAAGGGCAGAAACACAAGTCTCTATAAGACAAAACAACACAGAGAAACACAGCAACCCACCAACATCCACCACCAGTTCCCTCCCCAGCAACCAGAATGAGGGGAAAAGGAACTTTAAAAAACCAATCCTAAATTCGCAAGAAATCACACAGTGCAGCAAAAAACATGCAAAAAACCCAACAACAGTATCCAGGAGAACCAAACCACAAGACACAGCCCCACAACAGCAGCTGCCCATCTACCCCCAAGCAACAAAGGAAGCACCAGTAAACTCTTTAAAAAATCTGTCAATGTCCACAAAACAGTAACAATTAAATCTGTAAACAACCACTAACACAACTTGTGGTCAGAAATGTAACCAAACAATTAACAAGAGTGCACAAAACACCCTGCCCCCCCAATCCAGCAATAAAATAATAACAGCAATAATACAGTAATATCCTGAATGAAAGTACTGAAATATTTCTACAACAGGCTTTTAAATCCTGCACAAAATTTTAACTTTTAAAGACTTGACCAACCCCCGCCCCCGCTCAAAAGAAAACCCTAACCCACCCCCAAGCAGGCACTCACCCTAAACAGGGACACTTTATAAGACAAGTTGCTCTTTTCAAACCAACAGAGTCTAATTTCTGGGGGAAATTAAGAGCTCAGCAAGTTATTATGTCTACTGAAATAAGAAGCCAATATCTCTATGAAGTCCTGGGGGTTCTTGGGCCTTGAGTATTTTGCAGTGACTGGTCTCTCAGCTTTGTTACCATAGATAGGAATGCTTCTTTCTTTAGGCATGTGCCAAGCCAGAACCAAGAACTAGAATAAGTACAGTGCAGTGACAGGTTTCCAAGTTACTTGCTTTTAAAAGAAGACTAGAGATATATCCCTGCAACTTATTGCCACGTATGTTAAGGTTCCCCTTGAGCAGCAGTTAAGGTTCCCCTTGACTTCCTAGAAGCTTCTTTTAAAACCCAAGTGTCCTGTCCTAGTTTCCAAAATTTTCGTTCTTACAGTGTAGTGTTATAGGATTTCCCACAGGTTGGGCTATGGTTCAGTATGCAACTCCTTTGCATGTGGAAAGTTCATGCCCCATCTCTGCTGCTTGGCACTTGTGTGTTCAATGCACTGGTTCTGCGCTGCAGTCCCTACAGAAAGCCCCCATTCCAATTTTTAAATCTGAGGGATTCTCTAATTTGAGGTCCTGTGCATTGCACTACCATTGTCACAGTAGCACTTATTCTGCTGGGCAACTATGTTCCTTGCAAGCTAGCACCCTCAGCACAGTTGACTTGACTTCAGTGATTCTGCAGGAGAATCTGACTGCTGCCTGGGGTAGGTTTTTCCATCATAGATGTTGCCTCTAGAGTTGAACCCCCTGGTCCAATCCTTTTGGAAGCTGGGAGTTCTGTGAGAGAGAGGTACCAGAAGCAGCCCTGCAAATGTGGTGCCTCTCACTCAAACCTCCACTCCAGAGGCACTTTTCCCACTGTAATTACAGTGAGGAAAGTGACTGATCATTTATTTCCCATCATAGGGGGAAAGGGCTCTATTTGGGTGCCACTAGAATTGTATCCCCTGGTCCAATCTTTTTGAAACCTGGGGGGGTCATTGGGGGAGAGGCTCCTGCAGCAGCCCAGCAAATTTGGAGTTTCTGCTTCAAACCCCCTGCCCCCCAGCTGCACTTCATTATACCCTATTTTGCCATTGATTTCAGCGGCCCATAGGGCATAATGGAGGGGTAGGGGCACCCTCTTTGGGTGCCCCTAGAATTGGACCCCTTAGAGATTTTGAGAGTGGAGCCTAGGAAGGCAGGGTTTGCGGGGGGTGGGGGGTGGATTTCAGTGGGACATAATGCCATAGAGTTCACCTTCCAGAGTGGCCATTTTCTCCAGGTGAAGTGATTTCTGTTGCCAATCCAAAGAGATCTTCAGCCACTACCTGGAGGTTTGCAAACCTACAGGAAGTTGAGGTAAACATTTCTAAATAAATTTTAAAAATCAGGGCCCATTTCAATTTATTATTATTACTATTAATTTGAGGGCTCCCATGAGATCACAAAAGTGTGGGCTTGCAAACTCCGTTTAGTTTGTCTGCTTTGTGAGTGTGTGTGCGTGTGCATGTCCCTTTAAAAAGCCATGCTTGGAAATGCTTCCAAAGCCTGACATATGAGCATAAGTACATATGAACATATGAAGCTGCCCTCTGTCCATCAAAGTCAGCATTGTCTACTCAGACTGGCAGCGGCTCTCCAGGGTCTCAAGCTGAGGTTTTTCACACCTATTTACCTGGACCTTTTTTAGTTGGAGATGCCAGGGATTGAACCTGGGACCTTCTGCTTACCAAGCAGATGCTCTACCACTGAGCTACCATCCCTCAGGGGCGACAAGGGGATTTGTGGGGGTATGACAATTCTTACTTTCATTTAGTGGAAATGAAGCTGCCAGGGTAAGCAAAAAAAGAGGCTGAGGAAATGAAGACTGTATTCTGGAGAACTGCACTGCTGTATTTTTATTTATTTATATAGCAAATGTGAAAGTCTCCTGGCTACACCCCCAAAGTCCCCAGATATTTCCTGAGTCAGACCTGGCAACACTAGAAAGACAGACACCTCATTGGGGAGCTATGTCATAGAATCCACCCTCCAAAACATCAATTTTCTCCTGTAGTTTGGAGATGAGCTGTAATTCCTGGAGGCTGGCATCCCTATCTGAAATTTTTCCTATCAACCTAAAATTTCTCTTTCAGGATGCTATAAGCTCTTAGGGATTCAAGCAGGCCAATTTCCTTTACCTTCCTGTTTTTATTCTCCCTTTAACTGACTCTCAGCTGCTCTTGACTCTTTTAGATCAGTGAACATGCTCAGTCTTCATCAGGTTGTTTTGGACTTTTTCTTCTATTTTAAATTTTACCGATTAATGTTTTTCTGTAAATTACTGATACTAAAAATATGCAGAAAGTCCTGCTAAAGATCCTGGGTGAACCTCTAGCACTTTTCTTACAATAGGTACTCAACCATGGTTTTCCGGAGAGAATGATATTTTAAAACAATCTGATTAAGGCCTGTGTTTTTAGTGATATTCTATTCTTTCACTACCAAAGTCTGCAAAATGCTCAAGATTAATTGTAAAAGATTTATAGTGATGTACATGTTCATGCTGTGTTGAAGTCAAGGGAAGAAGTTAAAGGCTATATATAATTTTAGTAATTATACTGGGCAGCATAGGCCAATCCACAGGGTTTTGTTTCATTTATAAGTGTTATATATCATATTCTACCTTTCCCACATCTTTTAGAGATAATTTCTTTAGTTGTATACCATGCTGAGACTACTGGATAGCTAATCAGTGCTCAAATTTGAAAGGTTATATTATCCATTTCCTTTCACAACCAAGTAAAATCAATCTGATAAAGACATCTGAGAAGGTCTTGAAAAGCCATTTTGCTGCAATATTCCACCCTTTTCAGTTGTCCATGATTTGTTCCAGCAGAGATGCTTTTATTAAATCAGTAATGTCCTAGAGACACAATAAACACTTTTCAAGTTTTTTTTTAAAAAAATTCCAAATATAAAAGTGAGTGCAAAATAAAGGAGACCCCCCCCCTTTATTATTCATAGATCATCAGCCTGATCATTAAGGTGATACAGAATATTTATTCTGTTTTCCCATCAATGATTTAGCTGTAGTTTGTAATCTGTTTTTAATGTAAGTGAGAAAGACAGTCTATAAATGAAGTAAGTAAGTAAATAAATAAGCTCCAAAAACAGCACTACAAAGGTTTGGTTTCCTGTCCAAAAATTTATAACAGCATAAAAATGCTCTTTGATTAATACTTTTCCTTGGGGTGGAATTCTAGCAGGAGCTCATTTGTATATTGGGCCATGCCACCTGATGTAGCCAGTCTTCCAAGAGCTTACAAGGCTCTTTTTTGTAAGCTCTTGAAGGATTGACTAAATCAGGGTTATATGTGGCCTAATATGCAAAGTAGTTCTTCTAGAATTCCACACCTGCTTTTCCTGCTCCTACAATGTGTGTTTTTCAAAATACATATTTGTTAAAGGTGTCAGCATTCCATTGAGACTGGAATTCAGAATTAATCACATCATCCTAGTCATGTGAAAGAATATCGGCCAATATATGTGTAATAACTGATACATATGGTAGATGTCTACATGCTAGCAAGCCATTCTACATGTCATAAGAACATAAGAGAAGCCCTGTTGGATCAGGCCAATGGCTCATCCAGTCCAACACTCTGTGTCACACAGTGGCCAAATAAAACCCCCAAGTGCCATCAGGAGGTTCATAAGTGGATCTAGAAGCCCTTCCACTTTGCCCCCTCCCCCCCAAGCACCAAGAATACAGAGCATCACTGCCCCAGACAGTTCCAATAATATACTGTGGCTAATAGCCACTGATGGATCTCTGCTCCATATTTTTATCCAATCCCCTCTTGAAGCTGTCTATGTATGTTGCCGCCGCCACCTCCTGTGGCAGTGAATTCCACATGTTAATCACCCTTTGGGTGAAGAAATATTTCCTTTTATCCATTTTAACCCGACTGCTCAGCAATTTCATTGAATGCCCACGAGTTCTTGTATTGTGAGAAAGAGAGAAAAGTACTTCTTTCTCTACTTTCTCCATCCCATGCATAATCTTGTAAACCTCTATCATGTCACCCCGCAGTCGACATTTCTCCAAGCTAAAGAGCCCCAAGCGTTTTAACCTTTCTTCATAGGGAAAGTGTTCCAAACGTTTAATCATTCTAGTTGCCCTTTTCTGGACTTTTTCAAGACCACCACTTTAAGTTATATGGGGGGGGGTTGGGGGGGAGTGGTAGACTGCAAGTGGCTGGTGCAGTATTTGAATCAGCCCTTAGATATCTAGTCTTGTGCCGAAATGAAATAGTAAATCTCTGTATGTATGTTTCTGTTACACAGTCTAGGATTTTCCAACTTCCTGAATACAGAGAAAGCCTTGATATATTCCTTTTCCATCTCAAGACTTCCAAATAATTTCTCCCTGGTGGTATAAATTTCATGAGATTAAAGTAGTTATACATTTCCAAACGTTATACTTTTAACTCCTGCTACTATGTGTGAATATTGCATAAACACAAAACTGGCTGGGTTTTTAGAACCACTGTGAAGAAATATCTGGGGATTTTGGGGGTGGAACCAGGAGACATTGGAGGTGAAGCCAGCAGGAAGGATGTGACAAGCATAATTGAACTCCGAAGGGTGTTCTGTAAGAAAATACCCCTAATATTCAGAAGGCGCGCTGCTAGGAGCTATCCAGGCCATGCAGTTTTCAGCCTTGACCATAAAATCCACTTTGGGAGGCTAACACCAGCTATCTTCCAGCAGTGTCAAGACTCCATTTCAGCAAAGCAGGAGGCTCACATACTCAACAGATGTCACTCATCCATGAGGCCATCAAGCTTATCTAGGCGTGGACCCTGCCGGACCGCCTAAGCCTTTGTCCAACGGAACTAAGGACAAAGACTAGTGCCAAGAAGAACACTAAAGAAGAGGAAGACCATCTTCAACCAGAGCCAAGTTCTTTGTATAGACCGGGTGTTACCTAGGTAGTAATTTGGCCATCTATTGTCATCTTTTTAGATAAGTTTAATACAACAACAACAACAAAATTTTATTTATATCCCGCTTTCCCCGCCGGGGCAGGCTCAGGGCAGCTAACAACACAATTCAAGTTTAGCTATACAGATAGATAAAATTACAGTTAAACAACATGAACATTTAATTAAAAATCTGCTTAAGTTTTAAAATTAAATTAATAAAAGTGCTAATGCTATGTTTACTTTATGTTTGCTTTTATGATGGCGGTTTCCTTATCAATTTCCATTTTCATCAGCGAAAGCCAGTCGGAAGAGGAAGGTCTTGCAGGCCCTGCGGAACTGTTCAAGGTCCCGCAGGGCCCGCATTTCCTCTGGAAGTTGGTTCCATAGGCTCGGAGCTATAGAGGAGAAGGCCCAATTGCGGGTACATTGCAACTTCACCTCTCTCGGTCTGGGAATAGTCAACAGGTTTTTCCCGGCTGACCTCAGTGCTCTCTGGGGTTCATATGGGGAGAGACGGTCCCTAAGGTAGACAGGTCCTCGACCATATAGGGCTTTAAAGGTGATCCAGAAAGCCCAGCGTCATCCAGAAAGCTCTGCAACTGTGATGCCACTGCCCTCTCTATGATTTTACCTAAAAACGGTAAATTAGAGACCGGCCGGTAGTTTGCCAATTCGGCCGGGTCTGCTGTACTTTTTTTCAAGAGGGGACGGACCAAAGCCTCTTTTAGAGATGATGGAAAACGCCCCTCCAAGAGGGATCTATTTATGATGTCCCGTAGAAGACATTCAAGCTCCCTCAGGCAGGATTTAATTAGCCAGGAGGGGCATGGGTCCAAATCACAAGTTGTAGGGCGCGCAGAGGAGAGGATTCCGTCAACTTCCTCCAGGCTGAGCGGGTCGAAGTGATCCAGGGTTAAATCGGAAGACAGGCACGGGGCCTCGGGCTCGTATACTGTATCCAAGGTGATGGGCAGGTCCTGGCGGAGCGACGTGATTTTGTCTGCAAAAAAATTCGCAAAAGCCTCACAGCCTATTTCCAATTCTCTAATGTTTGGTCTGCCTTGGGGCAGTGTGGTTAAGTATCCAATTATTTTAAACAATTGTGCCGGGCGCGAATTGTCTTAATAGTCTTAAGTACCCCTCCACCCAGTGATTTCCCCCATTCTCTTCCCCAACGGTCATCCTGGAGCTTCCCCACCCTGGCCCATTGTTACCCGGAAGTCCAATCAGGTAACCAGAGCCCAAGCTTGTTCATTGGTCAGTTATGGGTACCCAATTAGGGGCCACCAATTAACTTGCTATTGGCTACTGCAGAAGTCCAGCCCTTATGGTCACTGCAGAGCCTCCCTTTTTTCCACCCCTGCACCTCCCATTCCCTGAGGGTCTAAGGTAGTCTATTTAACCTCTGACCCAACTCCACTCATGTGTGTATCTAGCAGTACTCCAGTTCCGCTGTCTAGACCCACCCCCGATTCCTGATCAGTTGAGGGTCCTATTTTCCCCGTCCTCTTAGGTTGCCATTGGAGCCTTCCTTGAAGACTACGATTGGTAATTATCACCCTGTTTGTCTATCCATGTGTTGTCTCTATCTATTTTTCTTAGGAATGTTTGTGTGGATTGTGAATTATTTGTCTTGTATGTAAGCCTATATTTTTCTGGAATAAATTTAATTGTTTTACTTAATTAGAGTCCTTGATAAATTTAAGCATTAATTTCTGGACATGGATCCTGTATACATAGATAAAAGATCCTGATTAAGCCAGGTGCCCACCTGACAATTCCCCATCCTTGTTTTAAGGGCATTTTGGCTTACAGTTCTGGCCATCACAAAGGGACTGCACACCTTTTAAATGCTTTCCCTCCACTGGAAATAATGAAGGATAGGGGCACCTTCTTTTGGAGCTCATAGAAGTGGACTCCCTGGTCCAATCCTTTTGAAACCTATTTTGGGGAGAGGCACTGGATGCTATAGTGAAAATGTGGTGCCTCTACCTCAAAAAACAGCCCCCAGAACTCCAGATACCCGTGGATCAATACTCCATTATACCCTATGGGAATTGGTCTCTGTAGGGAATAATGGAGTGCCCAGCAGACATTTCATTATCCCCTCCCCCCACTTTCTGATGATCCTGAAGCAGAGGGAGGGCCTCCAAACTGGGGGATCCCCTGCCCTCACCTGGGGATTGGCTACCCTACATTTATATCTCCACTACCTGACATTACAATTTTATGATACACATGAGCTGGCCCCACAAAGTTCCATTTATGTCAGATCCAGCTCTCTATATTCAGAGAACCGCAAACGTGCATATTGAAGTTGAAGAATAACATGTATGAGAGCTGTTGCTTTAGCATGGCGTAAGATTGATTCAATGTTATATATGTTATATATGTTAAGTTGGAAAGTTATATTATGATAACCGCATTTACGCAGGTTACGTTACGATCTGTTTTATTTATTATATATGTTAATTTTGTGATAATATTAGTTCCTAGTGTATTAATGCGGCCAGTGGAAGTGGTAAATGAAACATGATATTAGCCAGTCTCGTGTTGCCACACCGGTTGAACAAGATCATTGCCTGAAGAATATAAAGTGCTTCACGGTACTACCTGTGTCTGGAATATACGAATACAACAGGTGTTGGTACCTACTTTTTTCTTTGTAGAATTTCAAGCATCTGGACTGGACATCGTGTTTATAGACTATGGACTTTAAAAGTATTGGAAATTGAAATAGTCTGAATTGCATATATTTGAAAGTTATAAATTTATTCATTGATATGGCATAAATGTGTGTAATGCTTATGTGCAGCGTTTTTTGTTGTTGACGGTTATCTAAACGCTGTGGTTTCCTGTTTATACTATTTTGAAGCAATTTGATGTGATTTGCCTACAGGAAGTTTGGCTTTCCTCTCCTCCCCAAGTAGATGGCTTCAGAGTCTTTTTTACCTCTGCAGTTCCTGGTTCAGGAAGGGGCAGACTCAAAGGGGGTCTTCTCTCCCTGATTTCCACAAATCTGTCCGTCATGGTGGAACTGCTCCCTGCTCTGGACCGGTACACTCTGGCAGTTAAATTAAATCTTAAGCCTACTCCGTTAATTATTGTGAACGTATATTTTCCATCACCAGTTGGGCTGGCTGCCTCTAGGCAACTGTGGAATGACTTTGAGCAATATCTGGAGGACATCCAAGAGGCTTATCCTGTTGGACACATGGTCATTTTGGGCGATTTTAATGCCAAAATGGGTCCAAGTGATTCAGAGTTGTTTAGCAAATTTGGTTCGTTCCCCCCCCCCCCTTTCTCTGATCCTCCCCCCCTGTGTAAGCGGCTTTCCAACGATCACAGGTGTAATCAGCAGGGCTTCTTATTGGCTAAATGTTGTATTAAGTATGATTTGTTAATTTTAAATGGCTCCTGGCCGGAGGATCACCCTGCTGTCTGCTCCTACTGGAAGGGAATCAAGCCCTCTTTACTAGACTATGTTGCTACCTCCAGAGCTATGCTTACAGAAGTGCTGGATTTTAGGGTTATTAGTAGATCTGAGAGTGACCACCTCCCGCTGTCACTCAAAGTCTCAATTGCCTTGCCGTTTAAGTCTAGAGAGATCCATCACCCTTCTGACCACTTAAGCCCTGTGACTGGCTGTGTAAAATGGTCCAGTCAGTACTAAGATCAGGAGTCTCTTGGGGTGTGAACAGGTGATGGGCCTCAGGAAAATGATAATGGAGAAGGAGGGTGACATTGTTTCGCATTATAATGATATAACTGCTGCCCTAAAACCTACCCTCTCCTATTATACGCATAATAACACAGTTCTGAAAAGACGATCTTACGAGTGGTACGATTCAGAATGCAGGTCCTTAAAGAGGCAGGTTACAGCTGGCCTGATTCTGGCAAGGGAATCTCAATTGACGACTCACTATATGCAGTTAAAAGTCCTAAAAAAACAATTCAAGGAACTTACCCAACATAAGAAAGAAACTTTTATTAAGAGAAACTGGGAGGCCCTGATTAATGCAGCAAAATCAAACAATTCATTGCTTTTTTGGCATACAATTAACCCACTATTGAGAGTTTTCCCCTCAGGAGCTTCAAATCATATTACTGCTGCAGAGTGGGTGGAACACTTTCAGAGGATATATGCCTCTGAAGAGCCCTCTTGCCCCACCCTACGAGCGAAGTTGCTAACAGAGGATATTCCGTCTTGGGATCCTGTCACCTGCGAGGAAGTGAACTCCCTTTTAGGGAGGGTGAAAAGCGGGAAAGCCCCTGGGGGGGGGATTACATTAGGTCTGACCTACTCAAAGAGCATCGGGATTGGTGGATTCCCTTTTCTCATATATAGATGAGACAGCAAACATGCCAGCCGATTGGGGCTGGGCAATTATTGTGCCCATTTACAAAAGAGGGGGTCATGATCTCCCCTCGAACTATAGGCCAATTAGTTTGCTAAGTGCTATTAGCAAACTGTATGCCTTACATCTGAGGGACAAACTTACGGCCTGGATGGATTCTCAAGGCATTATTGCTGATGTTCAGGCTGCCTTCTGCCCTGGAAGATCCCACCTTGATCAGACTTTGGTGCTGCAATTTCTGGTTGATAAATATTTGGCCACAAAGGGCTCCAGACTCTTCGCAGCCTTTGTCGACTTTAAGGCTGCTTTTGATCTGATACCCAGATCCAGGTTATGGGACAAGCTTGCAGCTTCGTCTATTGACAGACGGCTGTTGTTGCTAATGGTTAGCCTTTATAGTAACTCGGGCATCAGGATAAGATGCTCATCTCAAGGCCATTTAACCCAACCAATTTTAGTGAACAAGGGTGTCAGACAGGGTTGTGTGCTCGCCCCCTTGCTTTTCAATTTGTACATAAATTCACTTCTAACCTCCTTTAACGATTTGGCTTTACATCCTCCCAAGCTCGCCGATCGGCATATTCCAGTTCTGGGGTATGCTGACGACGTGCTTATACTATCCAGGACGCAGATTGGTATGCGAAGGGCCCTTCGTCATCTAACCCAGACCAGTCTGCAGGAAAAGTTGGAAATTAATCTAGATAAAACCAAGGTTTTAGTTTTCGCCAAACGTTTCAAGGCTCATTGTTGGTTTCTAAATGGTAAACCCATTGAGCAAGTAAAAATTATTAAATACCTGGGGGTGATTTTTCATTATCAGGGTAAGCGTTTGGCACATAAGAACTATGTTGCACAATCTGCACAAAGAACAGCTGATGCCATCTACCATTTTTATACCTCCAAAGGGGCCAAATTCTTGCCTGCAGCATTAAGGTTGCATACTGCAAAGACCAGGGTGCAGTTGCTCTATGGTGCTGAAATTGCCCCTTATTTAACTACCAAGCCGTTGGAGAAAGTACAAACTAAACTCCTGTGCAAGCTTCTGTTTGTTCCCAGTTGTGTGCCAAACACTGCCATCAGGTTGGAATCTGGCGTCCTAAGCATCGAGACGTTTATGTGGTTAAACACCCTTTGTTACTTTTTGAAGGTTCTCTCAAAGCCAGGTGGCTTTCCCCATCTGATTTTTTTCGACTCTTTTGTGGGAACTTGGGAGAAAAGGTGTCTAGATCATTTTAGACTCTGTGATCTCTCCCCTGAGTCCCTAGCAATGATGGAACTGAGGGATGCGAAAGAACTTTTGCGCCTGAGGTTGGTGGAGCTTGAACTGAGATCTGCTAGAGCTAGTCTTTCTGCACACATTTTCTTAGGGAAGCAAGCCGAAGTACTGTCCCCAGCCAGGTATCTTTTCAACATCACTATCCCAAAATATCGGATAGCTTTCTCAAAAGCACGACTCAACGCACTTTTCTCTTCGGTGCTTTTGGGACGTTATGGTGGGTACCCATATCTGGAAAGATTGTGCCCCTGCAATTGCAATGAGGTTGAAACAACTCTCCACATCGTTTTGCACTGCCCTAATTACAATGACTTGAGGGCAAGATTAATCTCTCCGATTCTTGGGTCCTTGGCGGGCAGGCAGGAGGATGAGCAAATTGCCTTTCTCCTGCCTGACGCTCATTCTGATGTTTCATCTAAGATTGCCCGTTTCTGTTATGCTGCTCAGTTGGAAAGGAGGGAAATTGAGAGTGTAAATCTTGGTTATGAGTTTTAACAATATGTGTAATAGTAGGAGTCAGGAATTTTGTGTAAGAGGTGATGGGTCTGTTTTTATGATTTTTTTTTTTATTAAGCTGGTCGGATGACCGTGAATAAAGTACTACTACTGATGTGTATACTAATCCCCAGTTGGGGGCAGGGGATCCCCCAGTTTGGAGGCCCTCCCCCCTCTTCAGGGTCATCAGAAAATGTGTGGGGGAAATGTCTGCTGGGCACTCCACTATTCCCTACAGAAATGGATTCTCATAGGGTATAATGGAGAATTGGTTTGTGGGTATCTGGGGCTCTGGCTCTGAGGGGGTTGTTTTTTGAGGTAGAGGCACCAGTTTTTCAGCATAGCACTCAGTGCCTCTCTCCAATCCCCAAATTTTGAAAATATTGGACCAAGGGGTCTAATTCTATGAGCCCCTAAAGAGAGGTGCTCCTATCCTTCATTATTTCCAATGGAGGGAAGACATTTAAAAGGCATGCAGACCCTTTAAATGTAATGGCCAGAACTCCCTTTGGAGTTCAGTTATGCTTGTCACAACCTTGCTCCTGGCTCCACCCCCAAAGTCCCCAGATATTTCTTGAATTGGACTTGGCAACCCTATATAAACTTTATAAAGGATACAGAGAAACACCAAGATATTATTTTTACTTAAAATACAAACATGCTTAAAACTATTGTGATGTTTTGTTTAAACTGGAAAGCTGGAGGAATAGAGGGATTTGGCAATGCAATTTTAAAAATAAAACACGCAAAAAGCACAAGAATCACAGCAGAAATAAAATTTATGAATTAAAAATATAAAATGCTCTGGACTTAGGAAAACATGAAATGGCTAGGCATTGCAAGCTTCTCCCCCTGTCCTCAGGTTTACTTAGACTGGCAATGAGTCTTCAGTGTAGTATCCCTCTTTGGCTGTGGGTTCCCAGGTTAGAGTACTCACTAGGAATCAATTCTAAAGTCCATTCAGCAGAGACATGCTGGCTCAAAGCATCAACCCTTTATTTGCAAGGTTACATACAACTCCAGCAAGGACCAGCTTCTAGCTGGCCATATATAAATGCTGAAAAGTGAAACTGAGCTCCACTCCATTACAATACATTACAGCACAGATAAAGCTGCAAGGAAAACATGGAATGGATTTTCCTTTAAGTTCTTTGTGCCCGAATACACTTCTCCCAGAGTAGTCTATCTGGGCGCATAGATTTTAATGGAAAGTCCATTCTGCATTTTCTTTGCAAGCTTTGCAAGACCAGAATTCCATTCTGCTTCAGCCTGCAATGCAGAAGGAACTGGGAACTTCAGCAGCCTCAGAGCTTCAAAGGGTGAAGACAGGAGGGGGGAGAATAAAGCCCTGTGTGCCTGATTAAAGCCCTGTGTGGATTGGTTCTGGCCCATGGACTGGCCATTTGACACCCCTGATCTAAAGTATCTAAACTAATAGTTTTAACTAGAGGAAAGGTGCTTGATACAACCAAACTTTATGAGATGAACAAATTCATACACTGAAGGCTAGAAGGCTAAAAGGGGACCCTGGCATCCTAATTTCCACAGCCCTTAAAGTATAGTGTGTACATCTGAACAACACAAACCCAGATGCAATGGCAGTTCTCCTCCATTTTGATACAGACACTCTTTTATTAGCTAACGTTTATCTCCCCCCTCGCCAGAAACAATCAGATATACTGGAATGAATTGGAATCCCTTATCAAGGATCATCTGAGTGATGTCTCAGTTAATATGATTCTATTGGGTGGGGACTTCAGTGCCAGAGTAGGTCCAAATGTTGAGGTTCTAATTGAAAAGTTTGGATCCATTATTTGTACCAACAGGACAAATTGTAATTACATCCATCACCAATGCCTCTCAAAGGATCCTAAAGCAAACTTTGCTGGCGCCTGCTTAGCAAGGATGGCAAGAAAGTTCGATTTTTCCATACTAAATGGTTCTACAGATGGTGACCACCCTGGTGAAATCACCTTTTTGGCAGGTTCTAGATGTAGCACTGTTGACTACTTCTTGGCCAGCTCCAGATTACTTCCCAAGATTACACAGCTTCAGGTTCTACCTGATCTCATGAGTGACCATCTTCCACTTCTACTTTGGCTTCCTCGGCCTCCCAGACTTCCTGTAACACTGTACCAGGTCCTCACTTAGTACCAGCTTATCAAGTGGGCTGTCGCACTAAGTGGTCAGTCCACTTAGCCCAAAGAGTGAAGGAGATTTTGGAAGACAAGGCTGCTTGTACAAGAAGAGCCGCAATTATGGACAGTCCTTATGACCAGAACCCATTGATCTCCTTCAGTCACCTCCTTCTGCTCTTGAGACCACTGCTAGCCCAAGATGCCTCTGCTCAAAGACAGATATCCAAGAATCACTCCAAACCCTGGTTCAACAAAGACTGCCAGAAAGCAAAAAGAGAGCTAGCTGTCTCCTACCAAGATTATAGGAATTATGTGGGCCTAGACACTCCGTGTGCACAAAATCATCTCCTATTCTTAAAAAAGGCATATAAAAAGCTGGTGGAAGCTAAGAAATGTGAGGATATGAAGATTCTTTGGAACAAGATAATACAGTCATCTAAAGATAGGATCTCAACCCAGTTCTGGAAACTGATCGCAAATCTATCTTACAAAGACTTTTCTCCTATTGACTCATTTGTTTCACCTGAGAACCGGGAGTTATTTTTCCAGAAACTTTATTATGATGACCGTTATTTATCAGTTTCCCAATTCTGAGAAGCTCCACTGAATTTGCCAGCTTGGCACCCAGTGTCAGTTGATGTGGTTGAATCCCTAATTGGTAAACTTAAGTTAGGCAAAGCACCAGGTCTGGATCTCATATCCCCAGAGTTACTGAAAGACAATATAGATTGGTGGGCTCCTCTTCTGGCCTCATTGTTTACCTACATAGATGCAACAGGGGACATACCTGAAGCCTGGAGAGAAGCTGTTATTGTCGCTTTCTTCAAAGCTGGGCAGAGGGAGGATCCAGCTAATTATAGGCCGATCAGCCTTTTGAGTATCTTAGGCAAAATTTATGCAAGTTACCTCTTAGAAAAACTACAGAGTTGGCTAGTTCAGGAAAAAAAAATGGTTGATGAACAAGCTGGCTTTAGGGAAGGATGTTCCACCTTGGGTCACAACTTGATACTATCTCATTTGGTTGATAAATATGCGACCAAGAAAACCATCTCTCTCTACGTAGCCTTCATAGATTAAAAATCTGCCTTTGATTCCATACCAAGAGCAAACCTCTGGGGAAAACTCAGTGCCACCTCAGTTGATAGGATACTTTTATTCCTGATCCATGCACTTTATACCAACACTGTTGTCAGAGTCAGATGCAATAAACAAGGGCTTCTAATTAACCTTATTCCATCAACAAAAGGAGTGAAACAAGGCTGCGTTCTGGCCCCTTCCCTTTTTGCCATTTATATCAATGACTTGATTAGCCATCTCAGCCTAGTTGACACCCATCCTCCCTCTCTGGTGGATCATCACCTAACAGCCCTACTCTTTGCAGATGACACAGTCCTACTATCTAGGACACCGGTAGGCCTTAGGAGGGCATTAAAGCAATTGGGCCTTTATTGTGACCTTAACCACCTGGAAATTAACTACAAAAAACAAAAGTAATGGTCTTTGGCCCTAAACCTAAAATAAGGGAATGGAGTATAAATGACCATAGGCTACAACAGGTGGCAGTTTATAAATATCTGGGGGTTATGATTCATGCCTCAGGAACTAACAAGGCTCACATTGAATATGCCTCAAATTCTGGTCACAAGTCAGCTCAAGCCATTGTTAGATTTACAAAAGGGGGGCAATTTATACCAGCGGCCCTCAAATTATATCTTGCTAAAACGGTACCACAACTTATGTATGGGACCGTGCTGGGCTCAGTTCCATCAAATTTTGCCCCCCTTGAGAAAATCCAATCTAATTTTTAAGAGCCATTTTTTGTTTCCCAAAGAGCGTTTCTAATGCCATGCTAAGGCTGGAAACTGGTATGTTAAGAATAAAGGCTAAAGTAAGCCTCCCCTCAATCAACACTTGGCTTAAGTTTAGCCATTGTCCCTCAGACATCACATCTTTAATTCTCAGGGATAGGTATTGTTCTACCTGGTTTAGGGCCATTCACCAGAAGGCTTGGCTTTTCATCTGAGTCTTTACAGATAATGACCCTAGACCAAACAAGGGCTATAGTCAAGTAGAGAATACTAGACACTGAGAGACAGAATGATATTGCCAAGGTTTCGAGATTTTATACTCCCCTCCAGAAGAGAGCTGTAATTTCCCCAGCCCCCTATCTATCAAATCTGGTAATTCCATCCCATAGAAGGGCCTTTTCTATGGCCTTATGTAACACTTTTCCTTCTGCGTTCATAGAGGGTCGCTATAAAAAGGTGCCTATGGCTGAGCGTGTTTGTCTGTGTGGCACAGGTAAAGTAGAAACTATCGAACATACTCTGCTTGTGTGTAGTCTCTATAAAGAAATATGAACCAAATTTATCCAACCTTTACTGGTGAAATTTATGGGTCTTCCGGACTCTGAATTAAGGAATATACTTCTGGCAGATTCTGACTCCCAAGTTACACTTGCTTGCTGCAGATTTTTGGCTACAGCCTTTAGAATTTGCAAAGACTACACTGAACCAGGTAATTATAAATTTCAGCAATTTATAAAATTCAGCAATCATTGTCTTAAAAGACAGCAGCATTTTAAAGCTACTGACATCACTAAATGTCATTCCAGCCCTTGTACATCATCATGAACTTGCATCAGTATATGTGGATTTGGCCCAGATGTGTAAGTGTCAGTGGTATAAGAATGGAAAGACCTCCACTTCTCTCACTATGTTCAGTCCAGACCTTGGCACCAGCACAGGTCAGTGATGCCACTGACTGACATCAGTCTGTCACGCCCACATTTAGTTCTAAAAGAGGTTTAGTCATAAGGAAGACTCAGAGGTACTAGATTAATGCAGGATCAGAGCTAAGCAAGTTTGCCTGTGTTTTATGAAACTATCTTGTTTACTGGGTTATTTTTTTTACAATACAAATGGATAAAATTGAATAAAACCCTTCTTCCATGGCAAAAATACTAAGGCAAGACTTTCCAATTATCACACTGTCAACTTTAGTTTGTTTATTTGTTTATTGAAAAAAATCTTTGAAACAGCATTTTAATTGTTATTCAAACTGTTATTTCAGCCATGAAGCATGATGTGGATGTTAGAGCTCTGTATGCCAGAATTCAGAAGCAGCAAGGTCCAGAAGCAACTGACATTATTGTCTCACCTTCACAAAAAATTATAGAACAGGTTGTATCTTGAAATTTTATAGGGTGGTACTGCATCCTGTGCAGATAGCCATAAATTAAGTATTGTAAGTGATATATTTATGTGATGTTTGAATTGGTTGGGTAATTGATATTGTCCAGTATCTAAGGATAAATGGACCTTCAATATGGCCACTCCAGAATCACTGCATCTTTGTTGAACCAAGAGCCCAGTTAGCTTAAGTTTACTTATAATGTAGGAGTAAATTCAGAAAAGGGCGAGGAAGCCCATTTAGGTTGGAGATCACTTTAATTCTCCCACTTACCTTCTGTTTTAGAAAGTATATTAAAAACATGGCTCTTAGCCCTGTTATTACTGGGGAGGGGACTCTATGCTGAGCAGGATTAAACATCCCCCATGTTGTTTGAGGTTTCAGATTTCACTGGGAATGATTCACAGCTGATAACTGCATTTCTGGAAGTTTTAAATATTTTTAATAATTGGATAGGAACTGTATTTATCTTCAATCAAAGAAAAGGAAGTGAGGGAGAACAAACATTTATAGTTCAATGTTGCTGAACTGCTAAATTCCTTTACTGTCGTTGGTTTTTTTACTATACAAATGGATAAAATTTGATAAAACCATTCTTCCATGGCAAAAAACTTGTTGCCTGTACTAAACTCAGTTTTCTACCCATAAAAATTGCATTTAGTAGTATCTTGTGAATAACTGCAAAATGATTAGCAAATCTCTGCATCTTGTCCTCTAGTGTCTGCTCTTACCTATAAGAATATTCATTGCAGCTGAATAATCTTCTTCACGATTAAACTCACATTCAGTATGCAAACTGATGAGTAGCTGTAGAATATCTTGATTGGGTCTCACCTCAGCCTATACTATTTTTCACTGTAAAATTTAGACTGGATAATATATAGATTTAATAATTTCAACAGTAGTAAGAGCCAATTCAGACTTTCGAATTCTGCAACCATAGTGGTTCTCTCCAGTATTCTGCATGTTAAGCGTCTGATGCCTGATTTTGAAAGGGCATTGAGATAGTGAAGCCCTCTGTATGGCTGGAATGCTTATAGCAGGGGTGGCCAACGGTAGCTCTCCAGATGTTTTTTTTTGCCTACAACTCCCATCAGCCCCAGCCAGCATGGCCAATGGCTGAGGCTGATGGGAGTTGTAGGCAAAAAGCATCTGGAGTGCTCCCTCTGGCTTATAGTATGGTTTACGAACCTCTGGAAAAAAATTCAAAATGTGAGTTAAGTCAAGAACAGGGTAGATGTGATCTTAACATATGTCAGAGATGTAGTGCAGCATTCTGCCCCTGCTACATTAGAATGGCCCTGTGACTCATTCCTAGCAGATACATTTAAAAGAGAGGTATTTTGGAATTCCAGATATCATGGATATATTGATTAGCGAGTCCATATTTTTAATAATTTCAAATACTATACTTTCCCATGCATGTAGCTGAAATTACTCCCATGTCATCAAAATGATAACATAGTAACAGTTAGTCCTGTTAAATGTACTTGTTATTCTCAGTTCTCAGTATTTTAAAAAATAATTCTCTGTTATGTGGAACATAGGACCATAGGATAAGAAATTGATCCTGTTTAATTATATAAATACCTGATCTTGTCAAAGTCCCATATATTTTCAAAATTTTTAATAAAGTTGGTGAGTTCCTGTGAATACAGAGCATCACTGCCCCAGACAGTTCCAATAATATACTGTGGCTAATAGCCACTGATGGATCTCTGCTCCATATTTTTATCCAATCCCCTCTTGAAGCTGTCTATGTATGTAGCCGCCGCCACCTCCTGTGGCAGTGAATTCCACATGTTAATCACCCTTTGGGTGAAGAAATATTTCCTTTTATCCATTTTAACCCGACTGCTCAGCAATTTCATTGAATGCCCATGAGTTCTTGTATTGTGAGAAAGGGAGAAAAGTACTTCTTTCTCTACTTTCTCCATCCCATGCATTATCTTGTAAACCTCTATCATGTCACCCCGCAGTCGACATTTCTCCAAGCTAAAGAGTCCCAAGCGTTTTAACTTTTCTTCATAGGGAAAGTGTTCCAACCCTTTAATCATTCTAGTTGCCCTTTTCTGGACTTTTTCCAATGCTATAATATCCTTTTTGAGGTGCAGTGACCAGAATTGCACACAGTATTCCAAATGAGACTGCACCATCGAGTTATACAGGGGCATTATGATACTGACTGATCAAACCTGTCCTGATCTTGATACCTTTCTCTGAGAAATTCCTGCTGCGTATACGCTGTACTTATTTTCCTGTCATCTCTAAACATATTTTTCTGTTTTAACAATATAAATTCCATCCTTTATAACTTAGGTTGGAGGATGGCAACCCTAATTTAAGCAGGATGGCAACCCTAATTTAAGCAGCCATTTTCTCCAGGGGAGCTGATCTTTGCCATCTGGAGAGCACTCCAGTCCTCACCTGGAGATTGGCAACAATGGTTCCCCAAGAAATCCCCCCTATGCCACGTTCAATTCAGAGATTCTCTGATTTGATTTTTGTCCTGTTTTTTTTTTTGGGGGGGGGGGTAATGTCATAGTGGCTTTGGCTCTGCTGGGCATATGCACTGGTTTTGCTGCTGACTGAAAAACAGTTTTTTTTAGTTAAGAGACTCTTATTTGACCTTAGTCATTTGTTTCCACAATTGAAACCAATGGAGTTTTTGCAGCCATTGATTTCAATGGGGATGAGGGCACCCTCTTTGGGTGCCCATAGGATTGGACTCCCTGGTCCAATCTTTTTGAGATTTGGGGGTTCTTTTGAAGAGAGGCTTCAGCAGGTACACAGCAGATTTGGTGGCTCTCCCTCAAACCCCCTCCTCCCCAGCTCACAGAATGTACTCTATTGCATTTTGCTTCTGACTACATTGGTCCATAGAATATAATGGAGCAAAAAAAAAATGGGAATACCATTTTTTCCCCTTTATCTAATATGAGATTTCGTTTTCCAAGGGAATAATGAATTTTTGGGGTTTAATCAACTCAAAACTGAATTTTAACTATTTTTTTTTCTCTGCACACCCCTATTGAAGACTAATTCTGCGCTTAAAATGGCACTGTTGGTTTCTGGAATAGCTCCACATAGAACAGAAATCATGAACCATGTGGTGTGGCTTGCAAAATAAAATGTGATCTATAGATTCCCTTTTCTATCCAGTGAAAAAAATAGCAGACCAGTCAAGATCCCAGTTTACCAGGCCTCAATAAAGAGAGGTTTTTAAAGTCCCCCCCCCCCAAAAAAATATTTTTGCTTGATTGCATTTTCCATTGTCACCACCAGAGGTCAGAAAAGAACTGCTGATCAGGTCACTAGCTCTAGTAGGTAATATGACTCTTAAATTTCCTAATTTCCTATCTCAGTTTACTCTGATCATAGGAGAAATTCCTGAGAATTACTTATTTTGGCAGTTCTGTCTACAGAAGAGGATTCTTTCTGTTTTCTGTAATTCATTTAAAGTGTAGATCAAATGTGGAGTTTACTTAGGTGCAGATGAAATTCTAAACTATACAGACTGAGTAAACTTTAAAAAGAGATTAGTCTTTTGTACATAAAAGATTATGGATCACCCATCAAACTGAAGGGAAACTAAAGGGAAAGTAATGTATGTTTACAACAACAGAGCAAAAGACATGACAAAAGTATGAAATAACTAGATTTTATTCTTAACATGTAAATATATGAGTAGACACTAATCCTGAAATTACACATTCTGTTCTGTTTTAAACTCATGACTATGATGTGGAAGAAAATTTCTCCTTTTGACATTCTCCAACTTATCTGTAGGAGTTCCTCTTAATGGTGTCTCTTCTATCTCTAACCTTAAGATGATCCACCAGCAAAGTGTTCTCTGCCACATGTATCTTTGTCTAATGTATGTTTCCAGGATGTTCTGTCTTTTGCCTCTACAGCAGCAATGCTGAGTGGATGGAATTTTACCAGTTACCAACCTGCTCCAGCAGTGCAACAGTACTTCCAGCATGAACTTGGAAACGATGCTATTGCATTGGGGTGATGCTTTAGTATTCCACTGAAACTCTATAGTAAAATAGTGTTTCGGGAAAATCCAAGAGTGTCACAATGGTTTCATGATGTCACTTCTGAGTTCATGCCAGAATTGATACTATGACATCAAAGTTGATTAATATATCTCTGACACCTCCCCCCCCCCAAAAAAAACCCCTCCCACTGATTGTCAATGCTGGGTTACTGACCTTGTGATTATACTGTAACTCAGGGGTGTCACATTCATTTGTTATGAAGGCTGGATCTGACATAAATGGGAATTTGTCAGACTGGGCCATGTGTGACATAAAATGTAATGCCAAGTAGTGGAGATATAAACTTTACGAAGCACATAAATAAACACAAGTAAAGATATTATAGCTGCTATTTCATTTGAACTCTATATTAGGAGGGGGTGTGTGTTAAAACTAATATTTCTCTGCAAAACTGGAGTTCCTTGAGTTTGTTGAATGCTATACTTTAACTGTGGTTGGTGCAAACCTCCCCCCACCATAACAAATATAAACTTAAAATATAAATGGTCTAAGCTTAGGACCCAGTAGAAAAACATGAAATAGCTGAGCATTGCATGCTCCCCCCACCCCCACTCTACTCAGAGTGGCAATGGCTCTCCAGGGTCTCAGGGTTTTTTTTAGCAGGGTGGTATGAGATAATAATTTTGGTTGTGTTTAGTAGTTGTTCTGCTATTATTCCATTGGAGCTCCATATTAGGAGGGGTGATAAAATTGATATTTCTCTGTAAAACTTAAGTTCCTTGAGTTTGCAGAACTCTATATTTTAACTGTGGCTGCTCTAAAACCTTCCATCCCATCTTAAAAGGTGCCTGACTAAATCAGAAATGTGGAGAAATACTGGGATTGTGCAAAGCTGAGCAGAAAGGTTAAAACGGATAAAAGGAAGTACTTCTTCACCCAAAGGGTGATTAACATGTGGAATTCACTGCCACAGGAGGTGGTGGCGGCCACAAATATAGCCACCTTCAAGAAGGGTTTAGATAAAAATATGGAGCACAGGTCCATCAGTGGCTATTAGCCACAGTGTATGTGTGTATATAAAATTTTTTGCCACTGTGTGACACAGAGTGTTGGACTTGATGGGCCGTTGGCCTGATCCAACATGGCTTCTCTTATGTTCTCTTATGTAAAGCAATTTTTAAAATAAAAAGCACCATGATCACAGTGGAAGGACCCCCTCAGCCCCTGCCTGTGATGAGAACTATGGATACTAGGGAGCAGTAGCTGGGAAGTTTGGCAGCCTCACACTCCACCTCCTGCTTTCAGAGGCAACCCAACCTTGTGCTCTCTGCACTCAGAGGCAGCCCCACCCAGGGCCAGCGCTTGGGAGTAGGCCAAGTAGGTGGCCACTTAGGGCACCACTTGGCCTAGGGGCACCATGAGGCACCCCCTCTCCCTGGACCAGCTGCCATCTGCCTCCCCATGTCCGCTGCAATCGCAAGATGGGGGGCGTGGCAGCGAGCATGCTCAGAGCCAGCTCTGAATGTGCCCATTGCCTTTCAGACTCTATCGAGGCTTCCCAAGTCTTGGGAGGCCTCTGCAAAGTCCAGGGGGTGGGGCGCACAGTGAGCATGCTCAGAGCCAGCTCTGAGCTTGCCCGCTGCCTTCTGGACTCTGCCAAGGCTCAGGAGGCCTTGGCAAAGTCCGGGGCTGGCAGTGATGTCATTATGATGTCATTGGGGCTAATGCGCGCTTTGTGCATGCAGAAATATCAATTGGGGGCAGAAGATTGGAGTTCAGCCTAGGGGTGCAGGCACCCCTAGCGCCAGGCCTGGCCCCACCTTCTACTTCCTGCTTTCAGTGATAGCCCCATCCTGTCCTCTCAGAAGAAGCGGAGGAGGAGGAGATTGGATTTATACCTTGTCCTATACTACCAGAAGGAGTTGCAAAGAGGCTTATAGTCTCCTTTCCCTTCCCCTCCCCACAACAGACACTCTGTGAGGTAGGTAGGGCTGAGGGAGCTCTCCAAGAACTGCTTTTGAACAGAACAGCTCTGGGAGAGTAATGATTGACCCAAGGTCACTCTACAGTTGCATGTGAAGGAGCGGAGGAATCAAATCTAGTTAACTCAGATAAGAGTCTGCACACTTAACTACTACATCAAACTGGTTCTGCACTCAGAGGTAGTCCTGCTCTTGCTTCCTACTCTCAGAGGCAGCCCCACTTTTTGTTCTCTGTACTCAGAGGCTGTTCAAGCTCAGAACAGTGAGGATGGTTAGGGGATGGGGGAGAGAAGAGAGCCCCACTTACCGGGCCAGATTAAAGACCTGGGCAGCCAGTTCCAGCCTGTGGGAGGTGGGTTTGCACCCCTTTCAGAACTGATGTTGGAAGTGAACTGTGTAATGTCCAGTACTCCAATATACCTGAGGGGGCAGTAGAGTTAGTAAGATGGGCAGGTTAGATCCCTTGGTATCCTTATTTTCTGTTCAGATGCAGTCTTTTTATTTACCCAGAATACTATTCCCAGGGACTTCTTTCCTTTTGGCTGCTTATTTCTCTTCCACTTTTTTGTTTTCTTTTTCTCTCCAGCCTCTATGAGGACAAGACGTGCTCTCAGACTCTCTCGGCAACCTAGGCTTAGAAAGATGGCAAAAATACCTGCATTGTCTTTCCTATTTCAGTTTGGATTTCTTTAACAATAACCAGTATCAATTACTTTTCTAAAACAATAAGCCTTGTGTGGACTTCATTCTAAAAGCAGCCTCCTCTGTCTGCTAGTGCACAGCCAGCTCCTGCTAACAAATAAAACAGCAGGTTAACAACACATACACAACACATATAAGAACACATAAACATAATTATTTAAGAATTATGCTTACGCTCTAGGGTGAACAGGCCTTACTGCTACCATTCCCTCACAATGCAGACCAGTTTCTTCAATATATTTCTAAACAATTCCAAATAAAAATCTAATATATAGACAGGATGTTGGAATAAAAATTATTAGAGAAATGTAACTGATACCTTGACAACATCACAAATGAATTAAGTAATTACAAAGTCAATTGTTTTAAGAATTACTATTTTTCTATGTATAGGTGCATATGAATAGCTCTTTTCAGGCTTTTACTTGCAGAACAGATCAGCATTCCAGTGACTCGGTAAGCAAAAATGTTTAGTCACTGTAGTCAGTGCTAACAATCAACTTGGATGTTAATACTTCCAGCCATTTTTATAATGACCACTAAATTGTGAATGAATTGTCAAAGACCCAACAATTCTTTTGTTTTGATATGTCATGCAACTCTTAGGCAAGTGCAGAGGAGACCTCATTTGATTTTGAGTGACTTGTTGCTCACCTTCAGTACAAAAATTAGCATTATGCTATAGACTTGGTTCTTAAATCTGTACCATGTTGCATTCTGGGCCACTGCCTACCAGCTATGTATGACTCTGCTCAGCTATGTATGGCTTTGCTCACTGTGCTGGATTCCTCATCTGATGAAGTGTGCTTAAGAGCACACGAAAGCTTACGTTCTAAATAAAAATTGGTTGGTCTTAAAGGCACACCTTGACTCCTGCTTTGTTCAACTGCTTCAGACCAACACAGCTGCCCGCTTGGAGCAATCCTTTTCTGGTTCCGACTCTAAACCAAGCTGGAGAAGAACTGATTCAATCCTCCTTTGATTGAGGGAAGACCTAACAAAATTACAAGTGACTTTGCAATAACGTTCCCCAAGAATTCTCCAATGTCACTTGTAATGTGCTTTCTGCTCTGAGTTTCAGGACCTCCTCACTTTATCTATATGTTCCTAAATAGCTGTAGCTATTGTGTCCTTGTACCCAGGGATATTGCAATAGTGGTATAAAACATGATGCTGCATGTCACATAATGTCCAGTACTGACTGGTATGTCATAAGATTGTAGGAAGAACTCTCTTGAATTAGAACAAGGGACCATCTAGTCCAGTGTACTTTTGACCACAATGTGCAGCCAGGTGCTTACAGGAAACCCACAGATTATAAAAAGGAATAGCCTCACATACTCTGCCTGGGGTAGTGATGCTCTATATTCTTGGTGCTTGAGGGGGGGCACAGTGGGAGGGCTTCTCGTGTCCTGGCCCCACTGGTGGACCCCCTGATGGGGGTTTTTGGCTACTGGAATAGATCTGCAGGGTCTTGAATGGTCTTAATCTACTCCTGAAATAACACTTCAAATGCATGTCACTTGCTCTGTGCAAATTCTACAAAATGACTGTGTACAAAGTTGGGTTTCCTTTCAATGACAGAGGACTTTTGGCACCTTAGTCATATTTGCTTTATATACAAGTGGGTATATATTAGGCCACACTCTCTGATGTAGCCAATCCTCCAAAAGCTTACAGGGCTCTTAGTACAGGGCCTACTGTAAGCTCCATGTTGTGTCTTGCAATTCAGTCCCTGAATTGCAACACAGCGCGCGCGCAGAAGTGACCAGTGGGAGACCGCAGGTCACCGGATGTAAGGATGTAAATACACTCCGCCTATGAAGATCTGTGGTGGGAAGTTTAACTGGCCAGGATTGGACCTGGCCAGGCAAGAGGGTTGTTCCGGGAGATGTGTATAATCGGGGACCCGGCCCCGCCATGTTCTCTTTGTGATGTACTCGCCAATAAAGCATGTTGCCTTCTACAAGTCTCGTAACTCAGTACATTACATTAGCGATGAAGGTGGGATACTAGCCAGGTAGTTTCCCTGTTGGGAAATCACCGACCTGGCAGGGGCCAAAGAAGACACACAGCCCAGAGAGACAGAAGCAACTACTGCTGCCATGGCAAACCCACATCACAGAGTTCGACCCTGCCAAACCCAAAAGATCACATTTGCCCGTAGGTAGCAGAGCGTATGCAGACTATGCAGAGCATGTCGACTGCTACCTACGGGCAAATGTGATTACGGATGACAGCCGAAAGCGAGACGTGCTCCTGAGCGTCTGCAGGGATGCCACATTCGAGATTGCCAAAGGTGTCAGTGTTTGAGTTCCTTTAAGAACTAAACTGCTGAGTCAAGGTTATGCAACTAAAACTATACAGCTGTGATAGAAGTCACGAGAAGCACAGGTGTAGCTCATGTTACCAATCAGGCTTAGGATTGGGTGGCTGCACTATATCTGTGGTAGCATTAGCCACAGCACTTTGCCTTGGTTACATGCCGTGCCTTGGCCTTGGGCGATGCTGGATGAATGACATATGTGAAGGAGAAACTCTGTTGAACTGTTTCTTTGACTGACTGACTTGCTGGATTCATGTAATGTATTGGACTGACTTTTGACTTCTCTATTGGACTGTGATTTGGTGCTGCATATTGGAGGAGTGCTATTCTGTGTATGACCATTGCCTGTTTTTGACTGCCTCTTACGTTTAACCCAAAATATATCTGTTAACTGGCTGTTGTGGAGTCTTTGCTTTTACCACAGTGTTCTGGAGTGCACCCAACTATCTACTCACTCAGGGGACCACACCTTCCTACGCATTCAAACTCTGTCATCGGTTATGGGCCCAGAGCGTAGGTCTCCTGGAGAGTAAGAGCGCTACGTGCCATCAGTTCCTGTGGTCTACTCGAGGTCTACTCGTGAGTAACAGCCATTTTTGGGCGTGGCAGTTTTTGTATTCTACGCAGGCAGAATGGAGTCCAGTATCCAAGTCTCCGGATTCCTCATCAAGAGGCTGAACGGGGAGAATTACTGCACCTGGTCTGAGAAGGTCACAATGATCCTCAAATATCATGGTTTGTGGGAGTACGTGACAAGTCCACCCAATATAGCCGTGTTAGACGCTGCTGATGATGCAGCTGTTATAGCAAAACACAGGAGCAATGAGGATAAAGCTTGCGCACTAATTGGTCTAACGTTGGAAGACAGCCAGCTTATCCACATAAAGTCCTCCAGCAGTGCAAAGTCTTGTTGGGACGCTTTAAGGTCTCTCTATGTCAGTGAGAGTGTGGGCTCCCATATATACTTAATGAAGAAACTCCTTAGTGCAAAATATGTGTCTGGTGGGGAAATGAATGTCCACCTAGAGTTTATGCAACGTACCTTGCAACAGTTACAGGAGAAGGAGGTGGTTTTTTCTGAGCAGCAGAAAGCCTACATAATCCTTTGCTCCCTGGATGCTAGTTATGATCAGTTTGTATCCTGTTTGGATATCTTGCCAAAAGCTGAGATAACTATGTCTAACATCGCTCAACGTTTGTTGAATGAGGACATGAGGAGAAGGAACACAGTTTTGTTCGGTGTGTCTCCAGCTCATTCAGCCAAGTCTCCCGCCCAGGAGGAATTTAAAGGGGCCGACAGTCATGCAGCAGCTGGGAAAACTTACTCAGTGAGGAGATGCTTTATATGTAACAGCCCTAATCATCTCAGATGGAGCTGTAAACGTTTCAAAGGGAAACAGTCTTCTGTACCTCCGGTGGGAGGCAGGCATGTGAACCTTGTTGTTAACTATTCTTCCTTCTGCAATCAGTTTTTAATTGATAGCGGCGCGACTGTGCATGTTATTAAGGACAAGAGTCTCTTCAACACCTACACACCAATTAAAGGTCAGTGTGTTATGTTAGCAGATGGGCTTTGTGCCAACGTAGAAGGAACTGGGCTTGTTAACATTCCTTGTCTAAGGAGAAAATTCCAAATGCTTCACGTGCCCAGCATTAAGTACAACATGATATCTGTCTCCACTTTAACTGAGCAGAGTTTTAAAGTGTCTTTTACAGCTGAGAGCTGCTTGATTAGTGGTGATGGCGTTTCAGTGGTGGCTAAAAGGAGAGACAACTTATATTTTCTGGAGAAAGAAAACCTTGTGCAACATGTGAGTATGAACCGACCCCCTCATGATGAATGTATACACATGTGGCACAGGAGACTGGGGCACATAAATTTCCAAGCAGTCAAGAGAACCTTGCAAGCTGCAGGAATTACCCCCAGAGTCTGTCATTGTTTTGTTGACTGTGAGATATGCAAAGCAACGAAATCAAAGGCAGTACCCACAGTGTCTCCATCAAAATTCCAGTCTACAGAAATCTTGGACCTAGTTTTCATGGATCTGATTGGACCATTCCCAACCAGAAGTGTGGGCGGAGCTAAGTTCTGTTTACACATAGAAGATCACTATTCTCGCTATGGTTTTTGTTATTTACTTAAATCCAAGGCTGAGACTTACCAAAACATCAGCAACTGGCTTCGTTTTGTCAACAGGAAAACTGGGAGAGTTCCAAGGGCTATTATTTCTGATAACGGCACAGAATTTTGTAATGACCGCATGTCTTCTCTATTTAGGAGATATGGCATCAGCCATCAACGAACAGCACCTTATAGGCCACAGCATAATGCTTTTTGCGAGAGGAGGAATGCAACCCTCTACAACATGTGTATCTCTATGTTGAGAGACAGTAACCTTCCAATGAGTTATTGGGGGGAAAGTATCATGAGTGCTTCCCATGTGCTGAACTATTCCTGGTCTTCTGCTATTGGAAAGATCCCTGCTGAGGTCTGGTACGGCAGGAAAGTGTCCATTAGCCATATAAAGATCTTTGGGATACCAGCCTATGTAAACATCCCAAAACAGCTACAGCGAAAGGGGAGAAATAAGGCTGTAAAGTTGTTATTTCTTGGGTACTCCAACAATCACCAATCTTATAGATTTTCCCAAGTAGGTGACAAGAAGATAACAACGTCCTGCTCTGCTAAGTTCCTGGAAACCTCTGTCGGTTGGGAGAGAACGTCCTCTACAGTATACCTGCCTACAGCAGTGGAAACTGATTTGCAACTACCAACTGGAGGCGAGAGGCGGAGTCCTTCACCCAGCAGCAGAGTCATCAAGCCGGAACCTGTTACACCTGCATCTTCTGGAGCGGGAGTGTCACAGCAGCAGCAGCAGCAGCCGGTGAGCCCGCATGGAGTGTCAGATGAGGAACCAGAACCAGTTCTCAGACGATCTACGAGAGAAACTCGTCCTCCAGATCGCTACAGTCCTGGTCAGGCATGTGTCGTCCTTGCTGAGCCGTCCTGCTACGACAGCATCAAGCATCTCACGCAAGACGAACAGGCTGGATGGAACGCAGCCATGAAGGCAGAGCTTGAGTCGTTAAAAGAGCTACAAGTCTACGAGGAGTCTGCACTACCACCTAATCATAAACTCTTGGGTTGTAGGTGGGTTTACAAATTAAAATCTGGGGCAGACGGAAATGTGTGTTATAAAGCTAGACTAGTAGCACAGGGGTACTTGCAGTCCATGCAAGATTATGACGAAACATTTGCCCCCACACTCAAGGCTACATCAATCTTTTGTGCTCTGACTTATACAGCCAGGCATAATTGTGTTGTAAAACATCTAGACGTTAAAACCGCTTACCTACACGCTCCTCTAGAACACACATTGTATATGAAGTTGCCACCTGGTGTTTCTGGTGGAAATAGCAATGCAAATGTTTGCTGGAAACTTAAAAAATCACTGTATGGTTTAAAACAGTCTGGGCATCAATGGAATCAGTTCTTAACTGAATGTTTAAAGAAGCTTGGTTTCAAGCAAGGCATAGCTGACCCTTGTATATTTCTCAAAGGAAAAGGGGAGCAGCAATGTTTAATCCTTGTCTTTGTTGATGATTTAGCTTTGATTTGTAGAAATGAAAAGATGATGAAATCTGTTGTTGAAACTTTGAATGAACAGTTTACTGTGAGGGATCTGGGCAACATCAGACAATATGTTGGCTTAGACATAGAACCTGTAAATAGTTTATGTTACCTGTATAGAATGTTTTTAGTTCCATAAGGGGAGGATGTCAGTGTTTAAGTTCCTTTAAGAACTAAACTGCTGAGTCAAGGTTATGCAACTAAAACTATACAGCTGTGATAGAAGTCACGAGAAGCACAGGTGTAGCTCATGTTACCAATCAGGCTTAGGATTGGGTGGCTGCACTATATCTGTGGTAGCATTAGCCACAGCACTTTGCCTTGGTTACATGCCGTGCCTTGGCCTTGGGCGATGCTGGATGAATGACATATGTGAAGGAGAAACTCTGTTGAACTGTTTCTTTGACTGACTGACTTGCTGGATTCATGTAATGTATTGGACTGACTTTTGACTTCTCTATTGGACTGTGATTTGGTGCTGCATATTGGAGGAGTGCTATTCTGTGTATGACCATTGCCTGTTTTTGACTGCCTCTTACGTTTAACCCAAAATATATCTGTTAACTGGCTGTTGTGGAGTCTTTGCTTTTACCACAGTGTTCTGGAGTGCACCCAACTATCTACTCACTCAGGGGACCACACCTTCCTACGCATTCAAACTCTGTCAAAAGGTCTCTCAGCTCCTGCGAAGGTCACCGCAAAAATGCACGAGGAGATAGTCAAACTCCTGACAGGGCATTTCTCGCCCCAGCCATCCATCATTGCCTGCCGATTCCTGTTCCACAAGAAAGATTAAGGGGTGGGAGAGATGGCCGCCATCTACCTGGTCGCTCTCCGCCAAATCACGGGAAACTGCCACTTCGACAAGCTGGAGGAAGCCCCGAGGGATCAATTTGTCTGGGGCCACCGGGACGAAAGGCTACAGCAAAAGGTTTTCGCAAAGGAAGAGTTGACTCTCCAACTCTTGCGGTTCTCAATAGCCT
This sequence comes from Heteronotia binoei, assembly GCF_032191835.1. Taxonomy (NCBI): domain Eukaryota; kingdom Metazoa; phylum Chordata; class Lepidosauria; order Squamata; family Gekkonidae; genus Heteronotia; species Heteronotia binoei. The sequence continues at coordinate 132,091,582 of NC_083243.1, read as the reverse complement.
CAATGAAGCCACCACATTCGAGAGAACCACTAAGCCTCAAGCGGAAGCTGTCCACCAGGAGGAGATGGCGTCGGGTGACCCCGAGGAGGAAGAGGCACACCAGCTCCGCCGCCAACCAGGAAATGGGCTGAAAGCTTTCACCCGGCCACGAGCTACAGAGAGGCCCGCCAGCACAAAGTATGACAGCTGTGGAGACCCACACGAGTGACGGGACTGCCCCTATAGCAACGTGGACTGCAGGAACTGTGGAAAAGTGGGCCACATCGCACATGCCTGCAGGGCCAAGACCAACCGCAGGTGCCAATCCACTCACCATGACTCGTTCGATGCTCACATGACAGCATCGACCAGCATCCAGGTAATGGATTTGCCACTAGCCACCCCAGATATGTCAAGGTGTTGGTCCAAATTAAGGGTGCTCCCTGCCTAATGGAGCTGGATTCGAGATCCTCCATCTCCATAATCTCAGAGGAGTCCCTCAGAAAACTCTGCCCCCACGGCAGGCCACGGTTGCGGCCTGCTGATTTCATCCTGCGAGACTTCCAGAAAAACCCTGTACCGATTCTGGGATGGGCCACTGTGAGGGACAACTTTAAGGGTGTACTGGACAGCTCACCGCATTACTGGAGTTGGCCTGGTTTAGACCTCTGGGCATACAAATAGTTGGGGTGCAGCAGGTACAAACGCACAATTTTGAAAAGGTGTGCCAGGAATTTCCAGAGGTATTTGATGGGTCCCTGGGTTGCTACAAGGAGCCTCCCATCACCTTACAGCTCAACCCCCAAGTGAGACCAATAAGGCTGAAGGCCAGGCGAGTTCCGTTCACTCTAAAACCAAAAATAGAAGCTGAACTGGACCGCCTCGTGGCCCAGGGAGTGCTAGAGCCGGTATCCTATGTAGCATGAGAGACCTCCATAGTCACTCCCGTGAAGCCCAATGGGGATGTGCGCATATGCACAGACTATAAATGCACAATAAATAAAGTGCTCCAGGACAACCCATACCCCGTCCCAGTGGTCGGACATATTCTCGCATCCTTAGCTGGCTCTAAGGTTTTTGGGAAGCTGGACCTGGCGCAGGCATACCAGCAGCTCCTAGTGGATGCAGAGACAGCAGAGGCTCAAACAATAGTGATGCACAGGAGAGTTTTCAGAGTGTGGTGATTGCAATTTGGGGTTAGTGCGGCTCCGGGACTCTTTCAGGGCATAATGGACTCTCTCCTTAAAGGGATTTCCGGAGTGCAACCCTTTTTCGATGACGTTTTGATCGCTGCCCTGGACGCCGAGGAGTTTAGCTGCCGTCTGCAAGAAGTACTCCGCCACTTTCAAACAGCGGGACTTAAGGTGAAGAGGAAGAGGTGCTCTCTCGGGGTGCCGAGGGTGGAGTTCTTGGGTCCCAGCCAGATCCGCCCAGCGCCCCCATCCACTGCTGGGAGTCCAATCGTGTGCCATGGTCCCAGCTACACCTAGACTTTGTGGGGCCATACCAGGGCCACATATTCTTTATCCTGGTGGACGCCTACACGAAGTGGTTGGATGTGATTCCCGTAGCTTCAACCTCCACCGCGGCCGTGGTCAGAACCCTACGAAGGGTCTTTTGCACCCACAGGATCCCCGACACCTTAGTCACGGACAACGGGACTGCTTTTACCTCCCAGGACTTGCAGGAGTTCCTGAATAGGTACCTCATCCAGCACATATGGTCTGCTCCCTTCCATCCAGCCACCAATGGCCAAGCAGAGCACATGGTGCTCACCACCAAGGAGGCCCTGGGTCGCATAGTACAGGGGGATTCGGACCACCGCCTGGCAGCCTTCCTATTTGGGAACCGATCACCCTCAACCTAGTCACCGGTTTAAGCCCAGCAGAGCTGTTCATGGGGAGGAAGTTGACCACTAGGCTAGATAGGTTGTATCCAGACTGGGCCCTGGACCTCTGCAGTTCCCCCGAGAGAAGTGAAGCCGCTAGGGGGTTCTTTCCTGGGGATCCGGTCTACGCGAAGAACTTTGCAAGTGGGTGGGAGTGGTTACCAGCCCGGGTGCTGCGGGTCACTGGGTCCCACTCTTACGAGGTCTTGTCTGAGGGGGGCCAGATCCTGAGGAGGCACATTGATCAGCTGCACCACCGCACCATGCCGGAAGAACAGGCAGAGACCGGGGGAGCAGGTAGCGGGGTAATAGCAGTAACACCACCAGAGACCACCCAGCCAGTGCCAGCCATGCTGACTCTGCAGGCGGAGGAGCCCAGCAGCAGCTGGAGCGACCCCTTCCCCGTGGGGGTGCAAGGAGAGGTCCTGGAGCAGACACCGGACAGCGCTCTCCTAGCTGCAACCCACAACGAGGAACCAGCAGCCCCCGCAGCCACAGCAGCCGCTTCAGTTCCCCAAATAAAACCTAGGAGGTCGAGTAGGGAATGAAGGGCACCGGCTTACTTGAAAGACTATGTTTCTTGAACTAGGGGGGGGGGGAGGAGTGTTGTGTATTGCAATTCGGTCCCTGAATTGCAACAAAGCGTGCGCAAAAGTGACCAGTGGGAGACCGCAGGTCACCAGATGTTAGGACGTAAATACACTCTGCCTATGAAGATCTGTGGCGGGAAGTTTAAGTGGCCAGGATTGGACCTGGCCAGGCAAGAGGGTTGTTCTGGGAGATGTATATAATCGGGGACCTGACCCCGCCATCTTCTCTTTATGATGTACTCACCAATAAAGCATGTTGCCTTCTACAAGTCTCGTAACTCAGTACATTACACTGCAGGAGGATTGACTACATCAGGGGTGTGTGGCCTAATATGCAAAGGAGTTCCTGCTACAAAAAAAACACCCTGTTTACAAATATACCAACATGGTAAAGTGAAGTCAAAGAGACACATCTACAATTGAGCAGATCCACTATCCCACATCAGCCCCCTCCCTAAGAGAATTCTTGCATCTCAAGGTACTTCATTTTCAGCCAACTTGCAACTCTTTCTACCTGCCTCTCTCTCTGTATTTTGCAAACTTCTGTCTAGGGAGTCACTTGCTATTTGAAAGCAGTTTTTGTATGTCTCCGTACCATTCCAAACATGAAGATCCATGATTCTATTAGTTTGTCACAGGGTGTGAGTTAAGTGAGCATAAAATCTGAGCTGATGGTTTGATTGCTATATCTCATGTTCATTTCATAGCTCCACCATATGATATTTAAATACCCTTTCAGTTGTTTTGTGTTGATTATTTCAATGTGTAATGAAGCAGTCAGGTTCACTGCATGTCTGTACCTGTATTTCTTCACTGATCTGCAGAGTCATCAGGGTAGGAATAGTATGATTGGATTGGAGTCCATCACTCCAGATGTTTAGTAAAATTACTCATCCTCAGGAGAGGATGTTCTTGAGTCTTCATGAATCATGGGAGCAGACTAATTTTCTGCTAATGTGTGGCACTTCTGCCAGACAAACAAATTTCCCTGCCTTTTCTCCTCCTGCTGCAGTCCACTGATCTCTGTGAAATGCTGCCCCAGTGGACTCTCAGAAATGGAACGAGTGGCATATTGGTTCCTTGCAGCAGGAAAGAGGAACTGACAAAACTTACCCCTTCCTTTTGGTTAGCAGGAAATGTAGACTGCATCCACCCATTGCTCTAGATTGACATCTTCCAATGAGGAAACATACCTAGATCAGTAACTCTTGCAGAAACTTGACAGGATTCTTTTCAGGATGGGTAATTTTCTCTTTCATACAGTTTGAGTACTCTGTTTCAGGTATAATAGTGAAGTGTATCTCTGGTCTTAGTTATGGACATATTCCTGATTTCAGGAGATTGGGAATACTGTTCTAGGCATTGACATGCAGCAGACATTGCTAGTGCTTTTTTAAAGAGCAGTGGCCTCCATGTCTGCTGCAATTGGGATAATAGAAGGGCCCAATTCACATTGAACAGCATCCAGAAGTGTGGCGCTGGATGCTCCCATGCATGTGTAATGCATCCAGGATCTTGTGGCTTCTACTTCTGAAGTAATTTCAAACATATATCTGCAGTAAATTGAATAATCCCATCATACTCATGCATCAGGATTCCTAAACCACCTGTAGCTGCCGAGTGTAAAAGAAATTCCTTGTCTGTCATCAGGATGACTCTTCAGTTCTCCTGTGTGTTTCTGCTCTCTAAACTGTGGATGAGAGAAAATTGCCTCACAGTTTTTGTGTAAGTGCACAGGGTTTTTGTTAACTGATAATTTCCCTCTCAGTTAAATGGTGAAACTGGTAACATTCTCATCTACCACTTGCTTAGGTCCTGCTTTTACAGTACGGCATCAGAAGAACTAGAAGCCCTAATAAAAGTATTCAATGGCTGAGAAGGTCAGCTTGCAAACTGTTCCAAGCTGTATATTGAGCACATAACCTGAATATAGCAAGTGTAGCTCCAGTTTTACAAAAAGCGTGTAAAAACAGCAGCCCACTTTTATTCCTCTGTAAATTTTTATTTCCTACAGCTTAGAGGCATTGTTAAATGTCAAAAAAGGGAAAATTTGAAATATTAAAGGCAGACAGTGAAATCCATCAAAAGAGCATGAGAGCTCCAAAATGAAGCTGTTTGCTAGTCAGCAAAATGTTTTGAGAAATGTGCCTGTTGAAACATCACAAGAAGTAGCTACATTTTCATTTAATGTTATCAAATGTAGACATGCTTATACCCCTGGATTTTCCCAGAATAAAGGGTGCATCTCTTCCAAGTTGTATGTTTCAATTGCATTTACATCCTTTTAACACTGCTAGAACAGTCAGTGCTTAAGATTATGCCTGTTTTTGTTTTTTTAATAGTGCAACATAGCACTTCTTAGTATGTTAAAATACGCTATTAAAATACTATAGGGTTTTTTTTGCTGTTCCTGTCTCTTTTTATATGTCTGCCTTTTCTTGCTAACTGTAAAGACTAGTATTAATGGAAAACCCATTAAAAAAACTATTATCCTATATAAAAAAGTGAATGCACTCAAGTATAAAAAGACTTATTGATCAATTTCTAGCTAAACCTAGCTTGTCTGACACTTTGCAACAGTGGAATGTGTTTTTATTGCATGGCCAGGTAGTTCAGATTTCCGGTCATTTTTGTAAAGGTTCTTTTTATAATGTGGATAAAATTTTATCACACAGCTATGAAAAGAAAATTAGCTTTCATAACTCACATCAGAATTTGAAGAAACTGCTTCTATAATTTTTAAAAACATTATCAAACTTAATGCACCTGTTCTGACAAATTAGTGTTTGTCTTTTCTCCTTCCCCCTAATTAACCAAATGATTTATTGATTCCCCCCTCCCTTTTTTCCCAGAAAGAAGAAAATTCTTTGGCCATCAGTGAATATTTCCAGAAAAATGAAAAGCCTCCTTCAGTTTTAATTTAATTGCTATTACGTAAGTTGAATAGATTTTTGCAGACATTTTATCAGCACATCCACTTTAGTGAATGTAAAATTTTCTGCAAGAAAATTGCACTGGATTGACTTTCTTTTGACTGCTCTACAATGTATTGGTGTGAGAATTCAGTATCTGGGCAATACTTTTGAGTGTGTTGGAAATGCTAGCTAAGAGTGAAGTATTACTATATTTAAGAAAAGAATAAGTGAGATTACATTCTCAGTATTGGTTTGCAAGCTACACGAAGTAGAAGTAAAATTAAATTACAATATGAAGAAAAAAGATAAGTAATGGAAAATAATTTTTAGTGCCTCTGAAATTGTATGTTATAACTTAAATTAGAAATCAGAAACGCTGATATGTATTTTTGAGAGTTGCATTTCTAAATCTTGGAAAATATAAATATCCTGATTACAGTTTTGTTATAACATAAAATATTAAAGGTGTTTTTAGAAATGTCCCTGATCTTTGTTCTTTTATAGTTAAATATCCTTACCAAAGTTATATATGCCCAACAATCCATATGTATGCTAACGTTCTTAAGGATTTCTTGTATACAAAGATGGTTAAATTAAATTCAGGTAATAGAAACTGTGCAAGCCAAGTAATTAAGTCTCTCTGAAATTTACCGAGGAAGTTATTCTGGATGGAGGAGGTCCCCATACACATCTGAGTTTGTTTTCCAGAACTAAATGTTTCCAAAAATATTTGTGCCATGTTACAATACTAAATTGTCAGAACTTTGAGTTACTGTGCATGGGTCAGATAAGAAATATTCTATTTGCCTCTTTTCATTCCACATTTATGATCTTGTTTTTTAATTGTTGAAAACTCAGATTTTGAGAAATATGGATTCCAGTTTATTTACAAAATTTATATCTCACCTTTCTGCCTTCACAAGAGCCGCCAAGGTGGCTAACAAATTAAAACACACATGATAAAACTACTTAAAATTACACCCCCCCCCAAAGAAACACACAAAACAAGTTAAAACAAAGTTAAAATACATACAAAAATTTTTAAAACTCAGCATTGGTCAGGAAAGAGAGAATACCAAATGAAACAACAAAAAATGTAATCTGTTTGATGATGGCAACAAAAGGAGACAGGCAAATCTTCCTGGGGAGAGAGTTCTAGAGTTTTGGCACCATTTTTGTAAAGGCCCTCTCCTGGGTTGCTCTCGCTAACCTTAAAAGGTGCGGGGCACCCAAAGCAGGTCTTCCAAAGATGTGCTTAGTAGGTTCATAAGTGAATAGGTGGCCCTTCAGGTATGTCGGTCCCAAATCGTATAGGGCTTTGAAAGACAACACCAGCATCTTGACATGTGGCCAGAAACAAATTGGGAGCCAGTGTAAATGGGCCAAGACTGGGCTGATATGGTTCCTATGACCCACTTATGGCACTCTGTACCAACTGAAGTTCTGAACACTTTTCAAGGGCAGCCCCATATAGAAAACATGGCAGTAATTTAATCCAGATGTAACCATGACATGCAACCACAGTGTCTGCATCTTTGGTGCTCAAAAAAGGCTGCAGTTGGCTAACCAGTATAAAGTCATAAAACACACTCTTTGCCACAGCTGCCACCTGCTTATCCAGCAGTAAGACCAAGGCTTTTTATGTAGAAAAAGCCTAGCAGGAACTCATTTGCCTATTAGGCCACACACCCCAATATCATCTTTTTTCACGCAGAGCTTTTTTGTAGAAAAAAGCCCAGCATGTTCATTTGCATATTAGACCACACCCCCTGACACCAAGCCAACCAGAACTGCATTCCTGTGTGTTCCTGCTCAAAAAAAGCTCTGATTAAGACCAAGTCCAAGCATCGCCTGTTCCTTCAAGGGGGATTCAGATATTGCAGCATTTTCAACACTTGGGTTCAGTTCCAATTCAAAACATAAAAATTGATTTGGTAGCCCTTTTTAATGTGTGAAATGTTCCAAATATTTCGTTAATAATACTCCAAAATTCTGCTAACTGCGTTTTCTCACTGACAAGATAAATAAAATTAAATCTGTAAGTTTTCTACATTGACTTGTATGGTAGGAACAAAGACATATCTAGATAATTATAATGAAAGACAGGAGAATATTTTCCCTACTATTGAAGAAATGCAAACATTATATAGCCACAAGAATGGCAGCCTTGTTAAATTAGGGTTTTGGTTCTCTGTTATAATGCCTGAAAAATCCACCCACCATATAATAATAATGATTTGTCCTATCAGTCTGAAATTTTGCACAGAGAATCTATCTGGAGATAAATGTGTTGTTTCTAAATATTAGAAGCTACTAAAGAGAGTTACACTCTTCTTAGTTCACTGACTACAGAAGTGTGCAACTTTGCTTAGAACTGCACTGTGTGTTAAGGACATCATTGGTAAGCATCTGCATTGCCTGTAGAAGGTCCTACTCTCAGCTCCTTTTGCACTGGTTTGGGTTGTGATACAATAGAATCCCCCCCCCCTCATGGCATGCTAGAGATACAAAACTCACAGCTGACCTTTCCCTTATGGTCCTTTACCTGCTCTTTAAGTTTGGTGAGAATTGGATTTACAGGGTCCAAGTTATGGCCTCCTAAAGGAGGTGCCCCCTGGAAAGTGCTTTCCGGGGAAGTGACATGTGCAGGTTCAGGAGTGTATAGAATGGACTCTGGGAAAATTAGATACATAAATGTGCAGGAAGCCTTCCACTGATGCTCCTCTACATGCCCTCCAAGTTATATTGCTTTGAAATCTGGTAAACATTTTGATTGAGCAGAGACAGTCTGTCTGGAAATGTATCCATTCACAAATCATCACAAACCACTTGAAAGTTTGTGGAAAGTTTGACGGGTTACAAATGTCAATTTGTGAACCATGAGCTGGCTAAAATTCATTATGAATGTTATTTCATGAACCAGTTCATGAGAGCCAGTTTGGTGTAGTTGTTAAGTGTGCAGACTCTTATCTGGGAGAACCAGGTTTGATTCGCCACTCCTCCGCTTGCACCTGCTGGAATGGCCTTGGGTCAGCCAGAGCTCTGGCAGAGGTTGTCCTTGAAAGGGTAGCTTCTGAGAGAGCCTGTCAGCTCCACCCACCTCACAGGGTGTCTGTTGTGGGGGGGGGGAGAGATAAAGAAGATTGTGAGCCACTCTGAGACACTTGAGATTCGGAGTGAAGGGTGGGATATAAATCCAATATCTTCTTCTTCCCCATCCCTAACACTGTCTGAAGAAGGTTTGGATTAAGATTCTGCTTCTCTTGATATAAACCATCTGCATTCTCATACACATTCAGAAGACAGTGTAAATTTTAATCTGTGATGTTTGCATTTTTTTTAAATGAGCCTTTTTCTTTGATTGTAAAAAGATGCTGACAAGTGTTTATTATACTCATGAACTCACTGTTACTTGCGCATCATAGGAAGCACCCCCATACCTCACGCAAGCATCTTTTTGAGTATTTTGTAGCTACATAGCTACATGTACTGGGGATTGTTTCTTCCCAAATAAGAGGGCAAGAGGTTGCAGCCTGAAACTCCATACCTAAACAGTATTGCATTCTGTGTAGGTTCTACATCATGAACGTTTTTTGAGGGGAGGAATCTGAAGGTAAACTGCCTCATTTTCTTGCTGAAGTTGAAATTGCAAATAATTGAAAACTGTATTTTGGCTTCTTAGAGTGGATGGCAATCAAGGAGGGGGAAGAATGAATGGGGGGATGAGGAAGGGAGGAAGATGGGGCTTGAAGGGAATGGTGTGACATGGAGTTGTGAAAAAACCAGGGCAGCAGAAAACAAAATGAGAAATACAGCAAATCTAGATTGGCAGGTGAAAAAACTCCACACAAAAAGTGGAGCTGGAAAACATCAGGAAAAAAAGATAAATTCTAACCTACTCCTAGAGATACCCAAACAAGTGCAGAAAAAAAAGCACAATACCCAAAGCATTATGGGGCCAGACCCAATGGAAATAAAATGTATAAAAAAGGTCTCAGTATTAGAGCAACTGAAAATAACTTGTGACTGCAACTATACTGGTTGCTAGTGTTGGAGTGTGCTCTTCTGTTTCCAAGGAAGCCGTGTGTGGCCTTTATAGGCACACCTTGCAACCCCACTTTAAAATCTAAAGTATGCGTCTACACATGATGGGTGATATTTCTTTAGAAACTATGAGCAAGAGAGTGATAAAAAGGCAACTTTGTATTGAACTAGATTTGATCTTTATTGAGAATAGATAGTAAAAAGAAAAGCAAGGACAAAAGGCAGATTAAAAGGCAATACACCAACACTGGAGAATATAATAAAAAGCTAATAAATCACAAAAATGGGGTAACAAACAATCAACAAGCATTTAAACAGTTCCCACTGGAAGTTGTCCCATTAAGCTAAATGTAACACAAATTTGAGTAGACTTCGGAGGATGGTGGAAGACAGGAGGGCCTGGCGTGACTTTGTCCATGGGGTCCCAAAGAGTCGGATTCGACTGTGCGACTGAACAACAACAAATCCACCCATTAGTAGTCTAAAGAAAATCCACTGATCTCTCTCTCTCTGTTGTCCTGTTATCAATAATTATCATGTTGATTAAGGACTTGATTATGTTATGGGCAGGTGTGCATCATACAAGACACTCTTGATTGGGATGGAACATAAAGTGATTGTCCCGCAAATGCTTCTTGTTCATTTTAATCTGGGAATGTGGTGGTCTAAATTATGCCTTCAACATGTTCCTAGATCATTCTCTTGAGAGTGTAATTCAATGAGATTCGATGTGATATAGTAATAAGTGCTGGACTAGGTTGAGCGTCCTGGGTGCAAAACCTTACTCAGCAATGAAGCTTGTTGAGTGACCTTGGACCAAGCTGATGTGTGGATAACATGGTGTAAAGGAGAAAGATTTACGCAGTGCTAAACTCTTTGGAGGAAGGGTGAGCTAAAAATATAACAAGAAAAAAGTACTTGTGGTATTGGATGAGTCATAGCACGAGGATTTTCTCAGTGGCTGTTCCATATGGATTTTCCTTGACCAATGCATCAAGGACCTTTATGCCACAATGTGAATAATTATATAACTTTTAAATTCTAAGTGATTTTATTTTAAAAAATATACAATCCAGGCTCAAAACCAGGGTTCCCAACAGATTTTCTTCTGCAGCGTGGTAGATTCAACTCCCATGAAAAGGGTAGACCTTAGCTAATTCCAGAGAGACTGAAGACTGTTTCCAGGCACAGGGTCCTCTGGTCCAGCAGTCCCCAACCTTTTTGACACCAGGGACCAGTTTTGTGGAAGACAATTTTCCCACAGACCAGGGTGGGGGGGATGGTTTCGGGATGGTATGATAGTGCACTTTATTTCTATTAGTTTAGTGTGGTGAAGTGTGCAGACTCTTATCTGGGAGAACAAGGTTTGAATTCCCACTCCTCCACTTGCAGCTGCTGGAATGACCTTGGATCAGTCATAGCTCTCGCAGAGTTATCCTTTTGTGAGAGCTCTCTCAGCCTGCTCTGGTCAATACCAGTTACATTGGCAGCATACACCAAGGGCCTAGGAACACAGCCTCTGCATAAGAAAACAGTGCATATTGAAAAGCTGTAGCAAAATTCTTTGAAGAATATTACCTGTTCACACTAGACCAGGGGTCCCCAACCCCCAGGCCATGGCCTGTTAGCAACTGGGCCATGAGTTGTATAATTATTTTATTATATATTACAATGTAGTAATAACAATAATATGATGATGATGATGATGATGAAGACATTGGATTTATATCCTGCCCTGCACTCCGAATTTCAGAGTCTCAGAGTGGCTCACAATCTCCTTTACTTCCTCCTTTACAACAGACACCCTGTGCGGTGGTGGGGCTGAGAAAGCTCTCACAGAAGCTGCCCTTTAAAGGACAACTCTGTGAGAGCTATGGCTGATACAAGGCCATGCTAGCAGGTGCAAGTGGAGGAGTGGGAAATCAAACCTGGTTCTCCCAGGTAAGAGTCTGCACACTTCACCACCACACCAAAATAATAGAAATAAAGTGAACTATTGTATCATCCTGAAACCATCGCACACACACACAGTCCGTGTAAAAATTGTCTTCCACAAAACTGGTCCCAAAAAGGCTGGGCACTAGACAAATCAATGGTTAATCACATATTTTCTTAAATATAAAATTGTTTTTGAGCACTAGGGTCCCACCTGTTCCTTTTCACTTTTGAGATCATTGAGGTGAAAGATAGAACATCTCTATGTGGTTGGGATCTTCTCAAAGCATTCTTGTGGATTTGGGAAAAAAAATTAATCATCATTGTTTCGAATACAAAAGTGCTTTGGCTGGAGTTGCAAGCTTCCCTGCTTGTGCTATCAAGTGTGATTTAAACAGAAATAAATCGTTAAACAGAAGATGTCACGTTTTCATTAAAGTGGTATTTAATCTCATTAGTTTATATTATGATGAAAGTGTAGGGGATGTATTAGTACAATCACTCAAGTGGGAACAAATAATAAGTATTTGGACATTTGCTTTGATTCTCTACTATGCAGGATCTCATTATCTGAAGAGACACACACTTTTTCTATGCAGTAACATTCCTACAATGTAGATCCAAAGAAACATTAAACCAGATTCTTGCCTTCTGTGTGTCTGTGGTGCAGTGATATGACTAGTTAATGAAAAAAATTCAGGTGTCTGTTTGTTTATTAAAATATTTTTACTCCGTGTTTCCTCTTGGCTCAAGATGGTTTGCATTAATAATTTAAAAATTACAAGTTCAAATCAAAATAAAACAACAAACCCAGAACATCTTCTCTACAAAAGGTTGCCTACTATTCATGGTCCATCAAAAGCCATAGCATACAAACAGACCTAGCAGTGCCTCCTAAATATTTCCAGTGAGGGCAGGAACAAGTAATATTACAATATTTTAATAGAAGTAATTGAAATAGAATATTTTTGCCTTTGCAGCATATGTTCAGTATTACAACCCCCCCCCCCCCCCCCGAATATTCAAACATTCTTAATTTAAGCCTGGAAATCGTTCCAGTTACCTCAGTTGTTAATTCACAGTAATGTCTGGTGTGTTGCAATCTCATGACTCTGATACTGTGAGGTGCTTGTCCATATTTGTCTACAAATCAATGGTGGGCTACATCACTTTACATCTTCTCATCCTTTGAAGGAGCACCTGTTCCCACTGTGCTTTATCTCAGCATGAAAAAATAGCAATGAAGTGTGAATCAAAGAAAAACACTTTCTTTGTGACCCTAAAACTCATAAACAGAATAGTGGAAAATCAAGGCTACAGAGGGCAAACATATAGCTTTTCATAAAAGGTTTCTTAGTATTTGTCCATAACAATAACTAAATATGGTGCTGGAGAAGAATCTTGAGAATCTCTTGGACTGCAAGAAGAGCCAATCAGTCAGTCCTAAGGGAAATCAACCCAGACTGTTCCCTGGAAGGTCAGATGCTGAAGCTGAAGCTCAAATACTTTGGCCACCGAATGAGAAGGGAGCATTCACTGGAGAAGATCCTGATGCTAGGAAAGACAGAAGGCAAAAGAAGAAAGGGATAGCAAAAGATGAGATGGCTGGACAGCATTACTGATGTAACAAACACAAATTTGAGCAGACTTTGGAGGATGGTGGAAGACAGGAGGGCCTGGCGTGACTTTGTCCATGGGGTTGCAAAGAGTCAGACTCAACTGTGCAACTGAACAACAACAACAAATATTTAAAATTCATTTTTGAAATAGAATTGGCCTATTGGCTTCTGAACCTAACTGAAGATATTGTCCTCAAAACTTCACAGTGACCTCTTTCCCCCCTTCCCCCCCAAAAAAATTTGAGACTTGGCGCTGGTTGGAAGGACTGAAGCTTCCTTTAAAATAATGTTGTTTAAGGTGCCATTCACTCCACTAGGTGGTGTATTCTTTCATGTATATCCCAATCCTTAGATTTAAGAAATTAGAAGTTTCTATTTACAATTAATTCCACTCATTGACTTGCAAGAACTTGTGCATTAAAATGTCCATATATATATTTTCCCTTTAAATGGAGAGAGATCATTAGAGGGAGATCACATTCCATTCCAGGGATATGAGAATCTATTTTTGAATCCTAATTACTGTAGAAATGTGAAATCAACGTTCTATAATTTTTATTTTGGCATTTATATATTTCATTTATATTCTCCCTTTCTCCCCTGTACAGACCCAGAGCAGCTTACATCATTTGCCTTACCTCCATTTTATCCTGCAAAGCTTATCCGATATCACATATCAAATATTGTTTTAGGTTTACATAGCACATCCCATGTGTGGCACTTCACAGACTACAAGGAGACAAATCCCTGTCCGAAAAAGTTCAGTCTAAAATTTGGCACCAAAATGATGATGAAGGAAGTAAAGGCGAAGGGGAGGCAAGCATAAGCAGGGGAAGCATACAATGAGATGTCTGTCAATAAAACTGTGCGTTAACACACCAAGCTATTTACCTCACCCCTATTTATTGGCACAAGGTATAATGTTGCTAAGTGTGAATGTAGAGCCACACAATCCAAATCTTAGTGAAAAGTGATAAACATTTCAGTTGCAATTTAAATATGTCAAACTGTGACTGTTTCCTCAGTAGCCTTTGTCCCAACTCTGTGCTCCTTTTCCCTGTGGCTCTTCTGCCTGATTTTGCACATGTTGCCGTGGGGCTGCAGCTTGCCCCGCCCAGGGCTGGCTTGCCCACTAAGCAAACTAGGTGGTTGGCTATGATGCCAGGAGGTGGGGGCACTAGATTGGACTCCCCCCCTCCCAGTGCCCGTGGTGCCTCCCCGCCGTCCCAGTCTGTAGGTCACATTTTTCCTGATTTTTTTCCATATTAAAAGCCAGCAGTTCCTTCTTTCAATTTCAAATGTCTATACTTCTCTTCTAATTCTTTGCTATTTTACTCCTAGTTCTTGTTTTATGGTACAGGAGTGGTAATTTTTGTTTATTTTATGTTCTTCTATATTCTTTAAATTTTTATTAGGCTCTCTTATTTCCATTTCTTGCTTCCTGTATTTCTAATTGATTTACAGTGCTTAATGATTGCAATGGGTCTCTGTTTTATTTCTTGCCTGATTCCTTTCAATAGGTCTGTTAATTCTAAAGCAATATCATTCTTTTTTGTTTGTGTGTGAAATTATTTAACTTATTTTTTGAGATCTACTTTGTTACTTATATACTATCCATCTGTACATTTCCAAAATTTGACTTTATTCAGTTTGTTGTAAACTTTTGAAAATTACAAAACAGCCCTAGTTTGGATTGGAATGACCACACTAGGCTTTGTGTACATATATCCATACACAAGGCTGTATGTGCATATATCCAGCCCCTCACATTCTCTTAGCCAAACCTTCCACTTAGGGTTGTTATGAGGATAAAATGCATGATGGGAGAATGATGTAAGCCACTTTGGGTTCTCATTTGGAAGGAAAAGTGGGGTTTATGTGTCTAAATGAATAAATGAACACAATTTACACACACACTTTCTTATCTGTTTAAGAGTGTGAGTGGTGTGCTGATTTCTATCCAGGGTGTAAGTGATGTTGATTTCTATCAAGGAAAAGAGACAATTCAACCGAGTGTCATTACCTTGATCCAAATCTCCCTTCCCACAGATGCTTTTTGATGTTAAAGAATGTCAGGATATCTGATTACAGTTCACTCAAATGTATTTTGACCTGTTTTTTTTCTTTATTTTAATTTAGAACACAATTAGATTCAGCTGTGGGAATACTTTAATTATTAGAGCTGCTGGAGTTGCCTGTTGCCTCCAACCTTCCCAGTTCTACCCATCAATTAAGCCTTTGTTTATCATAAAATACTCACAAATCTGAACTATTCAGGGTGAATTTTCAACAGTGGAAAATTTTAGTTTGGGATCAGCTTCAACCAGGGTCTACATAGGTCTAGATAGGAATTGTGGGTAAATGGAAAGGGAATGGAACCAGGAGTGCCTAAAAGATTCTGAGATAGGCAGTAGACTTAAAACTTGAGGAAGAGGTAAGTAGAGGGAGGTAGATGGACAGATGAAAAAAGAGATAAATGATGTGGAAAAAGTAAGGGCCCTGCAGGAATGGATGCACATTCTTAGATTTCTGTTTTATATGCAATAATGCTGCAATATGAAATAGAAATGATTTATGTAAAAAAAATGCCACCAATTGCACCATTCAGATAAATTCACATAAGTAATAGTTTCAAGTATTCTGCTGGTATATATCAACGAAGAGTATGGCCCATATATTTTTGCTGAGGTCTCTTCCAGTTCATATCTATGCTGGGGTTAGCACATTGCATAGTCTGTGAAAGCTCACACAAACCTGTAAATGTTACTTATTAATGGCCTCTATTAATAGCAGAAAAAAGCCTATGTTAAATTGTTCAAATGGCTGCTACATTTTAAAGATGAAATAAATTTAATTCCGGTTGCTGCACATAAATGAAATAGGTCACTACCTCCACTTCAGAAAGCCTTTCCTTTCATAGCAATTTGCTAAAGTCTGAGTCTATAAAAACTGTACACCCTCCCATTTGGGATTTTAATTTTTTTTCCAGTAAAAGTGAAAATAAACTGAGATGTGCTTACTTGGTGCTGAGCTTCAGCAAAATGTCTTTGTGCTGAAATGAAAGTACTATACTTTCACCGCCACACAACATGCAAAATGACATTTATTTTCTCCGCAATGCTGAGTGACCCACTTATTTCTGTCCCACACTCCTGCTGAGAGATTTAATATTAAATGGAGATGGGGATAAACAGAGTCTCCCAAGATTCTTTTTTCTCTGTTCTGAGGATTCTGCCCTTGTGAAATGTGCCACAGCTGGTGAACCTGGGTGAGCTATTTGGGTTAGATTCACCTGAAATGAAGAAACATATTTTGCCCACTGACATAGGGACATTCTAGGTTTCATCCAAAGAAGGGTTTTGTTAATGCTGTATCTTCATAATGCACCAGCTGTTTTCAGGCATACCCAAAAGGAAGATGTGTCATAGAAGCAGTATTGCTTGATTTGCAGAAGATAATCATAAGAACAAGAGAAGAGCCATGCTGCATTAGACCAAAGGCCCACTGTCACAACTTCCCTCTTAATATATGTGATGCTGCCATTAGGAATTTAATTCCAAACACTTAATTCCCAACTGAATTGTGCCCAAGCTCTAAGGCTTCTTCTTTGGACTATGTGGCCCTGAGGATGAGACTTTTATAATATAAAACAAAATAAAATGTTCTATATAATAAGCATATTGATTTCAAGATGTTTATAGCTTAATTCTTCAGTGAATAATAATAATTTCTGACTGAGGTGTCACTCTTTTCCTTAACACACTCCTCACTCTCAAATCCTCTTTCTCTTCCTAACTCAACGTTCTGAGATCTTCTGTCTCTCACACTCCTATAATACTCTGACAATATTAGGTTTTGGGTCTCTATCTAGCCCCTAATTTGTCCTCTAAAGTATTTTACTTTTCTTCTCTAGAATCTTAATGCCTTTCACTGCACTAGTATGAGATTTTAATCAGAAGACTGCTTCTCAGACTCTGTAGATTGCTGGCTGACCGCAACATAAGAACAGAAGAGAAGCCATGTTGGATCAGGCCAATGGCCCTTCCAGTCCAACACTCTGTATCACACAGTGGCCAATATATATAAACACACACACACACACACACACTGTGGCTAATAGCCACTGATGGACCTCTGCTCCATATTTTTATCCAATCCCCTCTTGAAGCTGGCTATGTTTGTAGCTGCCACCACCTCCTGTGGCAGTGAATTCCACATGTTAATCACCCTTTGGGTGAAGAAGTACTTCCTTTTATCCATTTTAACCTGACTGCTCAGCAATTTCATTGAATGCCCATGAGTTCTTGTATTGTGAGAAAGGGAGAAAAGGACTTCTTTCTCTACTTTCTCCATCCCATGCATAATCTTGTAAACCTCTATCATGTCACCCTGCAGTCAACATTTCTCCAAGCTAAAGACCCCAAGCGTTTTAACCTTTTTTCATAGGGAAAGTGTTGCAAACCTTTAATCATCCTAGTTGCCCTTTTCTGGACTTTTTCCAATGCAACTGACTGTTAACTGCTGTCACTCTGATGAGAGATTACTGCTGACCTCTCCCTCCCTCTCTCTCTCTCACACACACAGACTTCTTAGTTACACCCATGCTCTCTCAGTCACCAACCAATCACCTCACTCACTCATTCACTCTCTTTCACTCCCCTTTCTCTCTACTGCAACTTACCAACAATTAAAGGAACACACATATAAATTCAAATCATTACATCCATCAAGTCAAGCATTATGTTCACACAGTAACCAACCAGCTACCTCTATGAAGAACACAAACATGAAGACCTCAACAGCATCATCCTGCCTGGGCTCCCCAGTGACTGGTTTAAAGAAATACTACCTCAGGTACTGGAGGGAGTAAATATCCATTATGATTAGTAGCCACTGATAACTCAGTCCTCCATGAATTTGTCTACATGCCTTTTAAAGCTTTTGAACCTGGAGGTCATGACTTCATCCTATGGCAGGAAATTCTACAAATTAATGATGCTATATGAAGAAATATTATGTCTGTCCTGAATCTATCACCCTTCAGCTTCTGTGGATAACCCCAGGTTCTAGTATTATGAGAGGAGAAGAGTTTCTCCCTGTCCACTCTCTCCATGCCATGCATAATTTTATAAACCTTCATCATGTCTCTCCTTACTTGCCTTCTTTCTAGGCTAAATTATATCTCTAAGCATTTTAACCAGTCCTCATAGGGCAGCTGCTGTAGTCCCCTGAGCATTTTGGTTGCTTTTTTCTGCACCTTTTCAAGCTATCCTTTTTGGAGTGCAGTGACCAGAAGTGTACACAATATTCCAAGAATGGTCTCACTATAGATTTGTACAGGAGCAGTATGATGGCAGCAGTTTTATTCTCTGTTCCTGTTTTAATTACGGCCAATAATGATTTCCCCCTATTCACAGCTGCCACACAATGGGTCAACTTGACACTTTCATTGAGCTATCCACTACCACCCCAAGATCTCTTTCTTGAACAGTTGGTGCCAGCTCAGATCCCATCAGAATATGTGGGATTATTTGCCCCAATATGCATCACTTTACACTTGCTCACATTGAATCTCATTTTCTATTTTTAATGCCCATCTTGCTGGTTACCCTTAACTCCAGGTCATTAATCCAGCTCAGAGGTAGATAAACAGAGCCACTTCCTTTTCTCCTGGCAGGAGAATGCTCCTGACTTGGAGCTATTCCATTACTACTAACAGCTGAGCTGTTAGTTTCTAGGATTATTCTGATTTTTTTCTCATAATTGAGCAGGTAATAAAGGTTGAGTCTTCATTTGTGAATATCTTTGCTACAAAAATTGTGTTGGTTTATTTGGAACATTTTAATCACATCTTTCCTCCAAAGTTTGCAAGACAGCATACATTGTTCTCCCCTTTGGCCTTATGAGAGGAGTGAAATGATGAAATGAGCTGAAACAAACAGAAGGTACTTTCCAAAGAAAGAACCAATGTAATGTCTTAGTGATTGTAAAAATGCAAGAAGCAGAACCAGGTATGCAAAGCACAAACATTTAGTAACCATAAGAACAGGTGTATTAGCCATTGTTAAAGCGCAGAAGCAGAACTACTGTAGTAAAAGAAATGACACGGTTGAACAGGCCATGACAACAGTAAAGATTAATAGCAATAGAGACTAATAAGTAGCAAGTACGCAGGCGTAATCAAGTAATGAATATTTACTGACACCCCCTACTTCAGAGAAAGGTAAATTTAAATGCACATGCAATGTATGTAATGGGAGGGGTACATATCAAGGAGGGAGTATAAAGTAGGCATCCGGGTAAGGCTGTATCTTCCGAGTACCTCAGCCTATGGGGAAAGGAGAAGGGACTCATCGGCCAGGAGTAGAGGATAAAAGGGCATGTATGGAACTGATCAGGGAGCTCGTTGAAAAGTGACTCCCCTCTTTCTTGATATCAATAACGTTGTATATTTTAAAGGAGACTCCCGACTGACAGCTCTTTTTCATTGAATCTCCTGGAGGGGCTGGGAGAGGTGGACAAAGTGTCTCTAACACTTATAACTGTCTCTCTCTCTCTCGGCTTGACTTTGCGAACGAAGATTTAAGAAGGGTGCAGTAGTCCACGTCTGCTGCAGGTTCGCTGGTGGCTGACAAGACCAATGCGGGACAGGCAGATCCGGCCACAGTGGCTGCAGGGAAAAGTCTGATTTGGGGTTGGTGCTGTAGCAGTGCGATTCTTCCTCAATCTCCTTTTGTCCTCAAGACCAGCTATGCGTGCGTTCTCAAAGGAAGAGACAGTCTGGTGGATGGTGTGCCTCCATGCTTTGCGATCTGAGGCTAGGTCAGACCACTGGTGATGGTTGATGCGACAGGTGCCAAGGGATTTCTTCAAGGAGTCCTTGTACCTCTTCTTTGGTGCCCCTCTATTTCGATGGCCGGTGGAAAGTTCGCCATACAGAGCAATCTTGGGAAGGCGGTGGTTTTCCATCCTATAACTGTATAACTGTACAACAGCTCCATAAAGTAGGTTAAGCTAAGAAAGACTGATTGGACCAAGGTCACCCAGTAAGTTTTATGACAAATGATAGATGGAGATTTGAACCTGTGTTTGCCCAGTCCTAGTACAGTATTCTAACTACACAGAGGATACCAACCAGATCTTCATTGCAAAACATAATATCAGCTTCACACAGCACTATTTTATCAGTTTCAATCTGCAGAGTGTTTTACACCAACTGCAGTCAAGGGACCTTAATATCTCACCACTACCACCATCACCACCTTTTAATATACTTCCTGATGAAGAGTTCTGGTGTATTCAAACATTGCCATATGGTTTTTGTGATATTTTGGTTTATCATAATAAAATGCATCTTGTGGCTATCTGCAATCCCTGGCTAATGTCAGTTCTGTGACCTTTGATTTAATAATGGGGTACATACAGATAATAAATTTCCTGTATCCAAGCTAATCAATCATGATCAGCAAGGTGTTAACATGACATGGTTTGGATACCAGATTTGCTATACTATATATACTATACTATCAAAAGGACTACTATAGTATATACTATACTATGAAAAGGACTACTAACAGAGCTATACTATTAAAAGGACCGCTAACAGACAATCAGAAGAACTGTGACATCACAAATAATCTGATCCGCCTATGTTGAAATTCTTGCATAGCCCCAAATACTTTAAAAATTGTTGTTATTAAGTTGTATTGTTTTAAAATTGTAACTGAAACTGTGGTTTTAATATGACTGTTAGCTGCCCTGAGTCCTCTTGCAGAGTGGGTGGCATATAAATTTAAGGTAAACAAACAAACAAATACAAATACCAGATTTCCACAAATGGGAAAATATCTGTGTGCAGAACCTTCTCATCACAGTGCAGCCCTAATTGCCCTCCGAATGCTGCTCCTGGGGTATGGAGAACCCCAGGAACAGCTGGGGTGGGGGGGAATCAGTAAAACTGCACATATGGAAATTTTCAGTGGGATTCAACATCTTGCAACACATGCACAATATCCCAAACATTCTTATATCTGCTGTCATTACCAAACTACAGACCCTGTTACTATGCTTCTTCACACGTTATGGGGTATTTATATCCCATCATATTTTCATACAGCTTTGCCTGCCTATCTGCACTGCTAATCTGATGACAGTTTAGTGTGACACCACCACAGTAAATAGGGAAAATATTATCATGTTGGAGTTCCATTTCCATACAGGAGCACCCTATGAACTCTTTAACATATTTTGTGATCCTCCAGAATCTTTCTCCTTATTGATTGCATGTGTGGACCTCCTCCCCTCTTCTCTTTGCATGCAACCAAGCTGGCTTGCTTGCTGCAGGGAGCACTTTTCAACCTGTATAGCAGGGGTGGTCAACAGTAGCTCTCAGATGTTTTTTGCCTACAACTCCCATCAGCCCCAGCCAGCATGGCCAATGGCTGGGGCTGATGGGAGTTGTGGGCAAAAAACATCTGGAGACCTACCGTTGGCCACCCCTGCTGTATAGGACAAACAGGTAATGCAGAACAGAAGCAGCAGCAGCTGGGGGGAAGAGAGAGGAAGGCAAGAGAATCAGTCTCCCAGGGATAGGCAGTTTGCAAGAGGGAGGCAAAAGAAAGCAGACACAGCATTTGATTGGAGGTGACACCTGCCTGCCTAGCATACCTGTGATTGGATCAGGGCCATGGGGGCAGGAGCTTCAAAGAGTGCCCAACGGCAAAGAGAGAGCTTGAAAGACGGGGAAGGTGCCGGTGGTGGTGAGAAACACATGCAAAAGGAAGCTGAGAACATGGTGGGAATTGTAAATGGTGGGGCAAAGTCCTTTGCGCTAGTATTAGAGTTGAGGGACTGGGACCCTGTGGGCCCCACTGTAGCTACAGGCTGATGGTGATGTTGATTCCTCCCCGCCACACACACACTATAGCATTGGAGCTCAATGCTACAGTATGGATGAGGGTGTTAAAAGTTCCATAAACACACTGTGGCTTTTGAAATAAAAGAACATATTTTGAGCAAAAAAGAGGGGGGGAAGCTATAGAGAAATATTATTGATGTACTTTGCTTCCACAAGAAAAATGTTGTTGATGACCTTACACATGAGTGGTATCTTTGTAGTTCAGCATGCAATTTATAGAGACGAAGATGTGTTCTGCCTACATAAACTATGGCAGAAGATTAGGCTTTCTGATCTGGCTCACCAAAATACAAATGTCTCCAGAAGCTAAGTGAATTCAGTCAAAATACAAATGTGTTTCTGAATCAGTGTCTTCCTTCAGCATTATCTTGCCTGGTGGCATTTTATTCAATTACCTTCTATTGTTGAAATTTAGATATTTCCATAGAAGTAATTATAGTGGAAAACTAAGCTTTAGTGTTATGGTCAAAACATGATTGTCAAAGTATGACATCTTTGGCATTTTATTTCTTATTATCTACTGTGGAAAAATTGATAGAAAGTATTGTATCTTCCTTTGTCAGGACCCAGATATGAACCATACAAAGTACTTCCCTCTAACCCTAGGAGTGTTTGGGCAGCAATTTCTCTAAGTGTTACCAGGGGAGTGAAGGGGCTGCATACATGTGGCCGACACATATGCACTTTCAGAGTCCCTGAGTACGGAATATTTCAACGTTGTGTTTACACACGCACAAACTTAGAATAATGTCCTGGGTGAAATCATGGAAGGAGATAAAAGGGATTAGTACCTGGATCTTAACCTTTATTGAACAAAAAATATCTAGAAAGGAAAAGTGAGGAACTAAAGGTAGACTCTAAGCAAATGCAATACACACTCTTGGAACTGGAGAGTAGAGTATGTTATGAACAACTAAACAAAAGCAAAATCCTACCAGCGTGGTAGGGCGAGCCTGTTGGAGGGCTCGATCCAGTATGCTGGCATTCAGGCCCCTCTGGAATGGCTTGATCTTCATTTGTTCGTTCCACCCTCGCACTGTGGCCGCATTGGCTCAGAATTCAGCTGCATACTCTCACACGGCTTTGGGCCCCTGTTGTAGGTCTCTCAGGGTGTTCAGTGCTCGGGTCTCTTGCAAAGGGTCTTTGTACTGCGTCAGTAGGGCTCGTAGGAACGCCGCTACCGTGTCTAGTTTTTGGCTCCTAGTCTTGGCAGCCCCCTTTAGTTTTGAGCCTAGTAATCCACTCTGCTAAACTCATCGGGGAAGGTGTGCCCCCAGTAGAACATAAAGCTGTTGGCTTGTATTGAAAAATACTCTATCTCTTCAGGGTCTCCACCGAAGGTGGCATCCAGCTCGCGGCCTTACCCGTAAACTCGCAGCAGTGGCTGTACCAGTGGCTGAGGTTATTGGGGCAGCGGTGGTGGTGGTGGGGGTTGTCTTTGTGCCAGTGGCTGCAATGCCCGGTCTAGGTGCCTCCTCACCTCTTGGGCCATGAATGCATTGTTCGCTCGCATTTCTTCTCTTAGACCTTTGGCCATCTCTGCCATCTCTAATCTCATTGTTTGGAGGAAGTTCCGTGGGTCGGGGTTCTGTTCTTCCTCCTCCTCCTCACCTGGAAACGGGTCGGGGCATCGCTCTTCCCGACCATCTCTCCTGCTCGCCTCCGAGGTGCCCTGGTCGCTGTCGTCTCCCATCCATGTATATAGGGGGGGCAGTGCCAAGATCACCTCTCTCCAAGTGGGTGCTTCATCCATTAGGCTGGTGGACCTCCTGGGGCCCCAATCTGTTGGGTAATAAACAGCCACTGTATGTGCAGCGGAGACCCTCACCCAGCCGGCCTCTTGGCGTCAAGTACGTGCCGCGGAGGTTGTCTCGGGGCTGTGTTGGGTCCTTGATCTTCGTCAATTGGTCGTTCTGAGTCTTCAGGGGCTTCTCCGTTATCTGAAGCTCTCTCCGCCATTTGGGTAGAAAGTTTCCAATTCGGTTACGTCCCCAAGTAGGATTACTCCCAAAATGTCAAGCACTGATATTTCTCAATAATCAGTCTTTTGTTTTAAATCAAAGCTGTTTTATTGTTAGAAACTTGGAAGCTATACCAAGGACACAAGCCTTGGGAGTAATGACATATACAGAGTTACGCAGTTGCTATATAAGATATCTTCAAAGGTTACATTACAGATGCTTACTTGAGACACGGGTTCAAAGGTTGCTAAACACAATCTCTTTTATTACTAAGGAATTTGGGCTATTAAAAACATCTCCCATTCTCACACTTCTCTAGTGGAAGATGTCTGTGTGAACCTGTGGGAGAGGCGACTCGAAAGTGGTACCAGCCAGGCTGTAGCATAAACATCCTTGGGCCAGATGGATTTATTACTTGTTCAATGGTTGTAAATAAGGGGGGAGCAGTAAAGAGCTGGTGACCTGTTCTTTGTCTAAGGAACCATCATATTACAGAAATAAGCACGCTTGACACCCCCACATTTACTCTTGAAAATATTGAATAACAGATCTTTAACTATTTTCTTGAAATTCAACTCCCATATTGTTATCTGAAATGGTTACACCCCTCTATTCCTATATAAATCCAGTACAAGTTAGGAATACTCAAACATCTGCCCATTCAGCTCATATCCTGTTTGCCATTGGGAGCCAATTTTTCAATGACTCTTCATCTGTTTATTGATTAAGTTGACTGTTTGACACACTTCTTTCACTTTTTTCATTCTTTAACAATATAGTGTAATGTAATCAGCAGCCAAGAAGGTCAGAGCGCCTGCTCCGGTTGCAACGCCACTGAGGATGTTCTCCGCAGCTGAGAACGAAACGTCTGAAAGAAAAATTTTCTCCAGTAGAACACGGCACTTGAGCCCAAAAGATTCTACAAACCCCAATGATATTACCAGCCGTGAAAACCTGAAATCTTTGATATTAAAACTTTCATTTTAATCCTTGGTTTCTTTCCAGCCCATATAAATTCTGAAATTTTTCTTTGCCATTTATTAAATTGTTTACTGTCTTTCACAATCGGAACTGTTTGGAATAAATACATTATTCTCGGCAAAATGTTCATCTTAATTGCAGCTATTCTACCAAGCAATGACAAATTAAGCTTGTTCCACTTTATCATATCTTCATCCATTTTACGCCATAACTTTTCATAATTATTTTTAAACAAATCAATGTTCTTCATTGTTATTTCCACACCCAAATATTTTACTTTAGAGGTAACTTCACATCCCGTTAACCTCTGCAATTCCTTTTGTTTATTTACTTGCATATTTTTACATAAAAGTTTTGATTTTTCTTTATTAACATAAAGTCTCGCCAATTCTCCAAAATCTTGTATTTTAGCTAACAACAAAGGTGTTACTTGCGTAGGATTTTCATTTATAAACATTATATCATCTGCAAATGCTCTATATTTATAGTTAAATCCTTTAATTCTCAATCCTTCTATTTCTTCATCATCTTGTATTTGCATCAATAAGATTTCAAGAGTCATTATAAACAACAATGGTGAAAGCGGACAACTTTATCTTGTACCTTTGCTGATTATCATTTCATCTGTAAGATCTGCATTTATACATAGCCTTGCACATTGTTCAGTATATATTGCCTTTATCATTCTTATAAAGTTTTCCCCCAACTTTATTTTTACTAATACTGCAAACATAAAGTCCCAATTAAATTATCAAAAGCTTTCTCTGCATCCACAAAAAATAATGCAACTTCCTTCTTTGGATGTCTTTCATAATATTCTATAATATTTGCAAAGTTCTAATATTGTCTCTTATTTGCCTTTTATGGAGAAAACCTGCTTGATCTTCCTTTATAAAATTTATTAAATATTGTTTAAGCCGTTCTGCCAAGATTCTTGTGTATATCATATAATCATTATTTAATAATGAAATTGGTCTATAATTCTTTACATTCGTGACATCTCTTTCTTCCTTTGGCATCAACGAAATTACAGCTTCTTTCCATATATTTGGTATTTTCCCATTTAATCATATCGCATTCATCAATTTTTGACTTTTCGGTACTAATTCTTCTTTAAACTTTTTATAAAATTTTGCCGTATATCCATCTGATCCAGGTGCCTTTCCAAATTTCATTACATGAATCGCTACTTCAATTTCTAATTTTTCAATTGGATAATTCAAAATTTTTTCCATATATTCAGTTAAGGGTGCTATTTTGATCTTTTGCAAATACACTTCGATCCTTTCTTTCTTTACTTTAACACCCTTAAATAATTTAGCATAATACTTACAAAATTCTCTCTTTATTCCTTCTTGATCTACCATCTCTTTCCATCAGCCACAATTTTATTAATAATTTTACTTTCTCTCTTCAATTGCCAGGCCAAGTACTTTCCAGGTTTGTTTGCTCCCTCAAAATATTTCTGTTGTAATTTTTTCAAATTCCATTCCATTTCCTTATTTAACAAATGTCTCATTTGTGTTTGTAATATTGTAATCTCCCTTATAATTTTCTTTTTCCTGGCCTTTTTCTTAATTCACCTTTTTTCTTAATTTCATTTTGAATGTCCAACATCTGTTTATCTTTTGCTCTCTTATCTTTATTATTCAATGTTATTAATATTCCTCTCATTACTGCCTTGTAGGCATCCCATACTATCTGAAATTCTATATCTTCTCTATCATTGGCTTGGAAGTAAGCTGTAGTTTCATTTTCTATTTCTTTATTTTGTAGTAAATCTTCATTTAATCTCCATCTTCTCGACTTTTTAGACAATTTTGTCATCCACATTATTGGGTTATGGTCAGCTCCTATTTTTGGTAAAATCTCTATCTTCTTTGTTATAAGTCCCAAATCTTTTGTACCCCACAACATGTCAATTCTAGAAAAAGAATTACGTCTGGCTGAAAAAAAGGTATAGTCCTGTACTTCAGGATTGAACTTCCTCCATATATCCTCCAAATTCTCTTGTTTAACCAGCTCAAAAAAAGACTTTGGCAATTTCCCTTCTTTATCAATTTTTTTCTTCCCAGATCTATCTATTGTGTTCTGAATTGTTCCATTAAATTCCCCCATCAACAAAATTTGCCCATAGGTCACTTCATCAAGATGTTGTGTAATATTTTTAAAGAAAATATCCTTTGCACCATTTGGAGCATAAAGTCCCAACAATAAAGGTTTTTTTAGCATTCAATGCAATTTCCACCGCTATATATCTTCCATCTTTATCTTTAAAAACAATTTCGGGTCTAATTCTTTTTTAATATAAAAAATTACTCCTCTCTTCTTCTCTTCAGCCAATGTATAAAATTCTAGTCCCAGTTGCTTATTCCATATAAATGTATAATCCTTTTGTCTAATGTGCACTTTGTGTAAACAAACTATGTTACAATTTTGTTTTTTTATCCAATGAAATGTTGCCCTTCTTTTTTTGGTGAGTTTAGTCCATTTAAGAACATAAGAACATAAGAGAAGCCATGTTGGATCAGGCCAACGGCCCATCAAGTCCAACACTCTGTGTCACACAGTGGCAAAAAATTTTATATACACACATACACTGTGGCTAATTCCAAGATTTACATTCCAAGATATCAATTTGTAATCCATCATGGTGCAAATTCTTTATTTTCTCCATAGAATCTATGCAATTCCTGTGTGTTTGTAATTGTAATCCTTTCCCCTTGAAGTTCAAAGCTCAAACCTTCAGGTATTATCCATCTGTATCTCATCCCATTGTTGCGTAATTTTTCTGTCAGTTTTTTATATGCATTCCTGTCAGTTAACACTTGTCTTGGCAACTCTTTCATAATTCTTATTCTACTACCTCCCACTGTCAATGTCTTTTCAAAATTTTTGTTCATGATTTTTCCCACAATTTCTTTTGTCATAAACCTTATGACCACATCTCTTGGCAGATTATTCTTTTTTGCATAGAGTGAATTGACTCTATACATATAGTCATACATATTTCTATTCCCTTCAGGATCTTCCTCCAAAAATTCTGCAATTATTTTTATTATGTATTCTTTCAGATCAGATTCTTCATCTTCTGGTACACCTCTCAGACGGATGTGTGTCTCCATCAACTTGCAGTCATGTATTATCACCTTTTCTTGTAATTTTAACAAGGTGGAATCATGTGTTTTCACTCTCTCTTCCACCTCTTGTGCTTTTTTTGTTATTACTACAGTCTCATTTCTGAGATTCCCTATTTCTTTTTTAAATCCTCTTTTTTTAGTCCTCAATATCCTTTCTTATTTCTTTTTTAGAAGCAGTTATTATTTCTTTCACCCCCTTCATTATCCTGGCTTCCATTGCATCTAATTGGGCTTGCATTTTCTCCATTGAAGCAGACCTAGCACGAGTTTGCTTTGGGTCTAACATGTAAAAAAGATCGAAAATTTTTATCTCACCAAATTAAATTTGGACCATCAGGTTTAATAGAGAGAAGCTTGCCCTTTCCAATGAACCCAATTTCGCCATCCTCTGAGCCTCCCAGGCTCAGATATTAATGTTTAATGTTTTTATTTTTCCCAAAATGGAGGTCGCGACTTTTGCTTCACTTTAACAATTTTTTCTTCTTTTCCCTTTAACCAATTCAAATCTTCTTCACCACTATCCAATAGTCCTTATTTTATAATTGCCAACTCAGTTAACTCCACCAATTTTTATTGTCCCAGTCACTTTAAAAACGTTGTTAAAACTTTGTCCTCCCAGCAATGGCCCCCGATGTTTCTCTCTGATATTATAATCCTAGAGTAGGCTGTTTACTTCTCTAACTTCCTTCTTCTTCCTCTGGTACTTCCTGCTTTTCCTGCCACCAAGTCTCGCTTTGCTGGTAGAGAAATCTCACGATATCTGACGTACTTCCTGTGTTGACTATGAGTGCTGCAGATCTATGACGATGGGGCTACCTCCTCAACCATAGATAGACTAAACAATAAATTCCTTTCTCCTTTTAGCACTGTCTTTTAATATTACAAAGTTCAAATTTAGCCCCTTTTCTTCTCCTCCTTTCAGGCTTCCATTGTTTCCAACTCCCACCTTTTAATTTTGTTTTGTTTAGCTTTAGTTAGTCCCAGAGTGAAAAGATAGCAATCAGTACCTTTTTTTGTAGTTAACCAGATCAACACCAGTCTTTTGTAAATTAGATGTTTAAAGCTGTAAAAGAGGATTCGGATCCTGTTGAGCTTATGTCAAATAAATGACACTGGAAACTTCTGCAGATGATGAATATGCAACTTCTCTCCGGAGATCCCTCAAAGCCTCGAAGAAGCGCCCCCCCCCCCCCAGGACTCCCTTTCAGCCAAGGTAAGTCTCCTCAAAGTATCTGCGCATATCTTGGACAATTCTCTAGCTAAGAAAAGTAGGCAGTAGGCATTAATTTGCCTTTTACTACCTCGAACACAAGTGCCAGCCTACCCCCATTAAAGAAAGCAGCTCAGCTCGCCATTTTCCGATCCCAGGGGGTCCAATTCCTGGGGCACCAAAAGCCAAACCTAACTCCACACCACAGAATCTCTATAGGATCCAAATGAACTACATCCCTCTATCTACTCTATGAACCCTGAAGGCCTGGAACCATTATAAACCCAGTTGCCAATGTCACTGCCACACAAAACACAATCTGCTCAAGGTCTGCTCTGCAGACCTGGCTGCAGCAAACCCAGATGCCAGCTCTCCAGCCCTGCCCCAAAAAACACGGGGAGAGCTGGCCAAGCACAACAAGCATGCTGGCTCTGGGTCTCTCACCCAGGTACCAGCTTCCCTGCCACAGAACACACAATCTGCAGATGCCAGCTTTCCAGCCCTGCCCCAAACAACATGGGGAGAGCTGGCCAAGCACAACAAGCATGCTGGCTCTGGGTCTCTCACCCAGCTGCCAGCTTCCCTGCCACAGAACACACAATCTACAGATCCCAACTCTCCAGCCCTGCCCCAAACAACACAACTCTCAAACAAGAGAAGTGGTGGACCACCACACCTAGCTCCACATCATTCTGTATCTGACACAAAGCAAGAAGTATTTTGACTTATCTTGAGTGATGGATGGTTGGCTGGTCCAGGCTCTTTTGCGTTACCCAGGGTGCACCACGAGGAGGCGAGCCAGAATTGCACCCCAAATGAGGAAGATCACTGGGAGGGCCTCATTGTGTGAGAGGAAGGCAACCATTCCTTCTCTCTCAGCTCAGCAACACACCAGCATCACTGTCCCATTAGAGGGACCTCAGCATTGGTATGGCTGCTGGCTGCCTGTCATCATCACTAGCACCTCCCTCTTTCTTCCTCCTGCCCCTGAAAAAAAACCTGGGTTATCCAGGCTGGGCCTGTGGGTGCTGTCGGTTACAGTTGGTGGCTTCAATGGCCCTATCAGTATTATTAGGCATGTGTGGATGGGGGACTGGGGAAATTTGGATCGCTTTGCAGTTTTTAAACCAGCATTCACTTTTGGTTTGGGGAGGGATGAGGGGGGGGGGATGCACTGCCAATCAATTTGTGAGTGAGTTTTTGGGCTGTCTTTGGACTCTAGTCTATTTTTAGTGGAGGAGCATTTTACAACCACCTTCCAAGCGCGGGCCAAGAGAGGATGCAGGCACAAGTAGGTGCTCACTTCATTCACTCTCAAAGTCTATGTTCAGGGAGTCCAACAGAGGCATTGACCTTCAGGAAGACCAACTGCTCAACTGTCCAGGGTTGCAGGCGATTGCGATGTGGGCAGACAATGCTGCCCATATGCGAAAAAAAAGCGCTCGCTCTGCATGCTCGTCGGTGGGCATGAAAGGAACGCCTTGGCCACAGAGGAGAGGGCTGGCCAGACCTCCTCCTTCATGACCCAGTAGTCCAAAGGAGATGCTTCCTGCGGCTCGAGGGGCTCCAAAAGATAGACCCTCACCATTGCAGCACCCATCTTCGCTCTTGGTGCCCTACTGCTCCTAGAGGGGCCAACGACCTGCCCGATGAATTGCATCTCAGCACTCTTCATTGCATGAGTCTGGTGGGAAACACTGCCTAGCTCGGGAAGTTAGGGATGAACAACAGAAGTGGAAGTGGCAGATGAGCTGCTTCCACCCCCCTCCTCCTCAACTACCAGCACTGGGCCCACCCTGACTCTGGAACGCTCAAACTTCTGGGAGAGCTCATCTCGACAGCAATCGAGCTCGTTGGCCCGTTCGGTGACTGTGCCCTTAAGTCTCAGGTCTAACATTGCCGCCATCATGTAGACCTTATCCTGGGTGAAAGTCTGAAAGCGGGCCTCAAGCCCTTCCTGCAGCCCAACCACCAGGGTGCGCACCGCTGGAAGAATGTCTGCACAGCCTTGAGCTGGCAATAGAAACGAGGCCAGGTCCTCATGAGCCATCTGGACCATGGGGATGACCAGTGCAATGCTCGCTGTGTCAGACGAGAGCATTTCTGTGTGGGTCTTGAAGGGCCCAAGAACCTCCACAGTCTGAGAAATGAACACCCAATCCTCTTGGGTGAGACGGTTCTCATCCCGAAAGACCCTCTTCTCAGAGACAAAGGCATCCAGGGCTGCTCTCTGCTCCACCATGTGCTGCAGTATGGCACAGGTGGAGTTCCAGCGTGTGCTGACATCACTGATCAGGCGGTACCCTGGCATGCCTGTCAGTGTCTGTTTCTCACTCAGCCAATACAAGTCTGTATTGCTGTGTGAGAAGTGACCCATGATGTGCCGACACTTCTGGAGCAGAAGTCGGTACTCATGGGTCACGGCTAGATACCAACGATTCTGTCTTTTCGTCTGGCCCAATGCATCCTTAATCACAAGGTGAAGAAGGTGGGCCACACAAGGAAGGCGTTTTGTCTCGGAGGAGAATGCCTCCACAGTATGCTTTCAGAGGTGCTCTGTGCCTCCGAGAGCACACTGCGCAGGTCTGGCTCAGTCCACCCCTCCTTCCACACCACTGTGCCTGCTCTCCCCATGGGTGGGGATATGGTGGCAGGGCAGGCACAGGTGGGGGGCACAGAACAGGTGCCAGCCTGGGGTGCCCGAAGCCCTAGCACTGGGCTGGTCCGGGTCCCAGGCAAGCAAAAGAGGTGGTGACAAAGGAAGGTAACCACCAAGTGGTGGAGAGGCATCCCACCACCCCCTTCACCTGCCTGAGTCTCAGGCAGGCAAAAGAGGTGGCACGTGGCAGCAATGTACGCACTGCCGCATGCAGGACGGGGATCCTTGCCTGGGGCTTCCTTCTTTTCAAGTAAAACGCCACAAAAGGTGAGGAGCACATTTTTAAATGTAGAAGCATTTTGAATGATGTGAGTTTGTAGCAGGTGGATTCAGTGCTCAGTAGATTTGGAACAAAGCTGAATGAAGAAAGGGCCTGTTTTCTCCCCATTTTTTCATACCTACCATTCTTTCTCTGTCTCTCTCTTTTTCTTTCATTCAGTTTGTCTATCTTCCTTCCTTCCTGCCACACACAATTCATCACCCCCCTCCCAAATATTTTTCTAGGGCCCATTGTATTTCTTCCTAAAATGGGCTTTACTGCTAGTATATTTATATTTTTAAATCCCACCATTCATGTATCTCTTAGCAACATTAATCTGTTTGAATTGGCAGTATTTTTTGCACACATATAGTTTAAAAAAAAACTTGGGCAAACTTGTTGGGCTATCAGAGTTATTTGGTGTTGAACAGAACAGAGCTGGTAGTCAGCTCACATCTGTCCATTGTGGTCAAACAAGGTAAATTTGATTGTCAAACATGTATGATGTTCCAAATCCATTCTGTGCCACTCATACAAATACCTTGTTACATATTCCAGTCTAGAATGAAGATGATTTTATGATAGGGGAAACACCCACACTGGCTATAAAGCCTGTAAGAAGCTCAAATTGTATAAGAGAAACTGTTTCATACAGCTACTGTGGAAGGACCTGATTTTGAACACAAGTGGGAAATTACAATTCTGAACTGTTCTTCAGTCTGGCTCATGGATTTTGAACCTGCTACATCTTCTGCTGTGGTCCTGTGGCTGCTACCTGTTTTCTTGATCTGTTGCCAGGTGGGCTTTTATTGGAGATGCTTGGAAGATGTACTTCAACAGCTCCCTTTCATAACCGCTATCATTAACACCTCTTCAGCACCAGAGAGAGGTTCTTTGTATAGATTGCAAGAACAGTTGATTAAGCAGCCTTCCACTGCCCTCAGAGCAGTTTCTTAGATTTCCTTCTCAGTTCAAATCTCCCTTCCATACCAAAGGTTTTGCTAAAAGGGGGGGGAAAGGTTGTGGCAGGGCAATCGTAGCCCTTATCTCTGTGATAATAATGCCCTGTTTGAAAATTTTCAATCAAGCCAAAGCAGTGAGACATCTTTAATGCGTATTTTTTAACTGACCTTATATTTGACAGTAGGTGGATTCTGTCAGGTTTAATGCTGATCTTTTTGTGGCTTTGGATACTGCTGAAGATCACAAGTTTCTCTTCCCATTTTTTTGTTACAAACTCTAAGTCTTTTCACTACTTTTTAAAAACATTCTTTCATCAGTGTTTGCCCCAGTGGTTCCAGTTTGTCACAGTAAATAAAATGGTCCTCTGATATTGCTGCTGTGAATTAGAGAGTTTCCTGGGACTATGAATGGGGCGGATACCTCCTCCCCATGTATATAATCAGCTATGGCTTGCATCTATGGCTCTATAATGTTCCAGATGTGCAGATGGAAGATGAATTCACTCAGCTGTAAAAATACATCTCATAAGAAGAGCTGTAATGGCTCAGACTGAAGGTTCATCTGGTCTAGCATCCTGTTTTTAATACTGGCCAACCAGATGGTTCCAGGAAGTTCACATGCTGGGTCAGGAAGGCAACAGCACTCCTGTTTTTGTATCCAATACATGGCACGTAAGTGTAGCACTTACTGAACAGCCAATCTGTGATCAGCCCAATGGGCCAGCATTTTATGTCCCAAACATATTCTTTTTGCAACTTTATAGGAAGTTGGTAACAGGAAAGACACCAATAGAGTGGTCCAGGTGCTATTGATCACTTCCAGCTTCAAAATGTTCCTCATTTGTATTGGAGAATTTTAGCCTCTTACATGAATTCATAGCTGCTAGCAATAGAACAGTTTTGAAGGATGTCAAAGTATATATTTAAAAAAAAAATTAGAGGGAAAACTGACTGGATCTGAGACATCTATATTTCATCTTGGAGCTTAACAAACCAAGAATGCTGATCAGGCCTTTGTATGTTTCTTCCTTTCCCTCCTTTTTTTTAAATGGCTGAAACTTCATTTGGATTACAGGGCAGCATTTATTTAGAGCAAGGCTTTGAAATAATTTAGTCTATTTCACGTTTACAGCAGCTCTTTTTCATTTCCTAAGCATGGAAGTGAGATGTGGGTCTCTGAACACTCTATGGACACATTCCAGGAAGCTTCAATCATTTAAGGTTTCTTGAGACATGACCATCATGTTATGTTATCAAATGCATGCATACACCCCATCTGTGTACAGGTGCCCATGTAGATATACTGTAAATCAGATAATCTGCTCGACTGATTTGAACTTTCATCCCCTTAATTTTGGATTAAATCATAGTGGGATGAATAAATAAAATACTTAGCACTTACATCAAGTTTTAGAATATTCAAAGTGCATTGAGAAATTCTTACACCAACTTGGGGGGGTGGGATCATTGTATCTCCATGTCACAGATGGGATACTGAACTTCACAGTTGAGCATGGATTTGAACCTGGAACCAGACTTTTGAGCCATGGTTTAATTCTGATTATGAGTCCTGCTGCAAGCTAACAAACCATCAGTGGGTGCTTCCTACAATCTGGACAAAAGAATAAATGTGGAAATTCCAGGGTTCATTCCTATAAAGACCAGCTTGGTTCATCATTACATCCCAGTGCAGCCTGAAACTGTTTTCAGATATGAAAGGAAGCAGCATGCAAGGCACTTATGCTTATCCATTGTTTTCTTTGTTAATGCTTGCTTTTCATATTTCTATAAGAATGGGGAACACGTATAATTCCTTCACAGTGAGATAAATTTTAACCACTGCTGTGATTCATGCATTTCACCACTGGGGATATTAGCTTTCTAAATGTTCTAAATTACCTTTCTATGTAATGTTCAAACAGAGTAGATCCATGGAAGATAGCAAATTGAGGAGCTGGGTAAGCCTCCTGTCATATCATGATCCCCCCCCCCAAAAAAATCCAATGCTTGTATAAATCTCAAATTGAGTCTGAAAGACATCCATGGTAGTCTTGCTGCGGATTACCTGCATGACCTTTGGAATATATTAACAACTATGCAATTGCTAGAGTTGTCTCATGTCTCTTGTTTTTCAAAGGTCACACCTTCAACCAGTATGATTGAAGGAACTCATCCAAGAAGGTTGTTGTGCTCTCATTAGATACAGAAGAAACAGCAAAAGTCCTTCATTTCTCTTTATATTTGAAATTCTGATCTAGGCACTCTAGGAAGAGAAACACTATGATCAAGTGACTAGATTGATGGCCTTGATATGCTAGACCTTGGCATGATAGGGAATTGATTGATGGCATTAAGGAAGTTCCTGTAACAGTAACAGGAGCCACAAGTACATTTAGTTTTCTGCCTGTGCTGAATGTGATAAAGATGTGCAAAAGCCTGTATATCATTCAGCTTCAGTGGAGGAAGATGTATGTTTGGAAGGAAAATGGGCAAAAAGCATTACAATATTTCAGCTTGTTGCTACAAATTATTATGTCTAGCTGCTAGAACTACTGGAGATCTGAGCATGGCTTTTTTCCTTGGGGAAAAA
Source organism: Heteronotia binoei (assembly GCF_032191835.1). Classification (NCBI taxonomy): domain Eukaryota; kingdom Metazoa; phylum Chordata; class Lepidosauria; order Squamata; family Gekkonidae; genus Heteronotia; species Heteronotia binoei. The sequence goes on along the minus strand of NC_083243.1, from coordinate 132,055,933 downwards.
TACCACGGTATACTCTCATGCATTAGTTAAAAAAAAAAATCCTGGCTTTTGTCTTATTGACTAAAGTTGGTACATATTTCAGTTTAGATATTCTCCCGTTTGACCTTACAGATCCAGTTTTTTCACTAAATATTAATTATACCTGGCAAGTGCTTCAAAATTGTTGGAAGTACACATAAAATACAAGCAGCTAGGCTTTGACATAACCAAAGCTATGTGCACATAAGCCCAGCTAGGTATTCTTAATACTACCCATAAGGTGTATGGAGGAAAGGGGAGGAAGTGACTCCAGCTCCCTCATGCCCAAAAGCAGATCAGAGGTGTTTAGAATAATTCACAAGAGCTATGTACATGCAGCCCCAGCTGTGGATTAAACTGAGAATTGCGTGTGCAGCAGGCCAACAGCTATTTATATGTGTGTGCTGAGGACACACATGCAGAATGCTCCTCTCACATACTGTTTCAGGGTGGTTGTGTCAGGCCAGGTCATGTTCACAATATTTATATACGGTTTTGTGTGTGTGTGTTGTTGATACAACATGTTTTTTTTTTATTTTAAAAGAGAACAAAGCCCATAATCATAATAGCAAAATACAAAACTATTCCATTTTTATCCTACTGTTGCATCAAGGGGCTCATAGTGCATTATAGTTGCCCCACCCCTTTCCATCATTATATCCTCACAATGACCCTGTAAGGCAGCATACACTGAGAGAGAATGAGAAAAAGTGACTGGCCCAAGGTCACTCAGCAAGTTTCATGGCTTCATGGAAACTTGAACCTTGATTCCACCCACCCCCCATCCTGATCCCTGTTGGAAGAACCAGATGTGATGTCCCTGTGCCTCAGCGTCCAAGAAGCATGACCAGAGAGTTGAAGACAAATAGATATACAGACACTAATCATCTTCCTGTTTATTCTTCTGTTACTGAACCCTTCAATGTACAGATTGCTGCTCTTAGGGAAAACAACTTCCTTCCATCTCCTTTTGTCTCTTCCCACAAGCACAAAAAGACAGAGGCCATGTTTCTTTATCTTTGGCAACATGGATGCAGAGTGCTCTTTTCATCTACATCCATCACTAGCTAGCTAGAATAGAATCTGTCCCTTTCTCTACACTGAACTGTCAAGTATGTATTTCTTTTTTAAAAATCAGTTCTTATTTTCTTTTAAACTGACAAGTGGCTCTGTGCATCCTTGTGGTCTTACAAGAATATGCTGTTCAAAGGAGCTGTGTTGCTTTCTGAGCCTAGTGCACTCTGCTAACTTTAGCAAAGGATCTGAACCAACATATCCAGTTCTCCCAACAACCCCCAGGGTATGTATCATAATGCTAAGCTATCATTGCTAACAGTAAGGAATATTTGCTGAACAGACTTCAGTCATGGACATAGTTAGAACTGCTCATATTCTATAAGCTTCAGGGGGATTGAGCAGTTTAGCTATGGGCAGGATAGAGTCAATATGCACTTCTGACTGCTATCAAAGAGGGATCTGCTGCTATCAAAGAGAAAGAGTGTACATATGTGGCAGAGCTGGCCATCAGCTCTCTTAGAATTCAATAGCATTTACAGTTCCCTTAGTACTTGTAAACGGAGGATGTTAGGACTCCAGGGAGGTACTGATGACATGTCTTTTAATTTGACAGCAGACATGCTATATCTACAAAATGCTGTTAGCCCTCTGACATTTTCAGTGTTACATTTTGTTCTCCCATATCTGGAATTTGTAAATCATTTGAAGAAACAACTAAGGCATTTGAAGAAACAGCTGTCCATTTTGTTGTGCTGTGAAACATGCAGTTTCAGTAAATTATAAGCTAATTTGTATGTAGCCAGTGCTGGTTTTTATTCCATTGGACTAGTCTAAGAGTAATTAAGGCTGTGCTGAAAGTGCCATCAAATGTTTGATTCATTTTTCTCCTCTTACTGGGCCTGCCATGGACTTCTCATTCTCTTTTCTTTAGATTGGGAGTTTAAAGTTGGTTTCAAAAGACATACTGCACAGCCATTATGTGCCAATGACACCATACTCTTCATTGTTGCAGTCTATGACATGTTACCATGCCAATGTCCAGCAACTATGATGGGCTAATACAGCCCAGTTACAGACAGTGGAACAGTTGTCCTTTGGATCATCCAAGAACATATTTGGCCTCTATTGGAACATCTAATGAAAGGAGTAGTTAGGATTATCTAACCCTTTTACACATGCTAAATAAATAATTCAGTTTGAATCCACTTTCAATATGCTTTAGCAATTGTTTGCAAGTAGATTCTCCTGTTTCACACAGTAAAATCCAGTTGCAAAGTGAATTGAAAGTAAATTGAAAGTTCATTATTCAGCATGTGCTAAAACACCCTTCAATCTAACCTCCCTCAGGGGATTATGTGTGTGTGTTAAGTGCCATCAAGTCATTTCTGACTTACAGTGATCCTATGAATTAATGTCCTCCCAAACATCCTATTGTCAACAGTCTTGCTCATGTCTTACAAACTGATGGCTGTGGCTAGCTGGCTTGAATTAATCCATCTCATGTTGGGTCTTCCTCTTTTCCTGCTGCCTTCAATCTTCCCTACCATTATGGTCTTTTCCAGTGATTCTTGTCTTCTCATAAAGTGGCTAAAGTATGATAGCCTCCCTTAGTCATTTTAGCTTCTAGGGAGAATTCAGACTTGATTTGATCTGGAGTCCACCTGTCTGTCTTTTTGGCAGTCCACAGATTTTGCCCACAGGATTACACTTGAAGATAAAACAGAGGAGGAGGAGGAGGAGGAGAAAATCATGCTTGAAGCTGTTTTGGGTCTTACCCATTTACTTTACTGTCCTTTGGTGTCAAGTCAAAATATTTATTTTTAACCAGGCTTTTAATTGAAGCACTCCATTTTGTTGGAAAGACTTCATTTAGTTGTCATGATCTAGCCTGAGAATTCTTTATAGATATTTTAGGCAGTTTGTTGTTTTATATTATTTCCCTGATCTTGGCTTGCTTTTGTAGTTTGTTATAATGTTTGTAATTATTATGGAGGTGGTTGTTTTTACATTTTAATTGCATTTTAACCTTGTGGGTTGCCTTGACAAGTTTTAGGGGAGTTAGAATATAAATCTGCTGTGTGAGTGAGTGAGTGAGTGAGTGAGTGAGTGAGTGAGTGAGTGAGTGAGAACTATATGCAATCTTCCAAATGGAGCAAGTCCATAGAGATCTATAAATATTTTATAGTACTGGCAGGTTATTTTCAATTCCTTCCTTGACTTCAATTTCTTAACTACTATTTCCTAACACAGAATGTGCCCTTTTTCACTTCTACTCATTTAATCTACATTTTGGTCTTTTGAAAGTGTATCACATCTACTGGTTCACATCAACTCAGCTGGAACACTGCTGGAGGAAAAAAATGCACAATGAATTATTTATCAATGTAAACTTCATTTACCCAGCATGACCCAAGAGCTTTTCCCCTTATCAATTGTGGCCTGTTCAGATCCCATCAATGTGGGTGTAAAATTATGATATTTAAACTCTTCCTTGCATTGAACTTAATTTCCATATTGTAACCCACTCATCTAATTTGAAGAGATCCTCTTGAGTTCTTCACAATCTGCTTTGGTTTATACCATTCTGAATAAATTGGTGTCATCTGCTCTCCAGATCATTTCTGAACAAATTAAGTAACAACAGTCTTGGGAGAATACATTGTTTACTTCCTTCCATTGTGAGAACTGTCCATTTAACCCTACCATCTGCTTCTTGTCATTTACTCCATCCCTAACATATACCACAACCTGTCTTGTTATCCTATGACTGTTAAATTTACTCAGGAACTTTTGGTGAGGGAGTTTGACAAAAGAAGTATATCACATCTACTGGTTCACCTTACCTATTGGCTTATTAATGTTCTGCCTAGCTCCATCCTGAATAATATAGCATATTATTAAATTTGGGAGAGGGGGAATTTCAATTTGCCTCAGAGGTAACTGAAAGGACTAGTCTCATCATGAGGCAGAGGTAGTACTGAGACATTGTTAACATTATATCAGTCTCACTCAGTGAAAGGTAGTTCCTTACAGAAAGCAGAACAGTACATTATTGTTGGTATTAATGAAGTTGTGGGTTTATGTGTGAAATTTAAAAAAAAACTTAGTCAGACAATATTACATTGCACAGATATTGTCTCTTGGCTTACTTTCTCTTAGCTTTCCTTTATCCTGATTCCTTTTTCTCATCCTCCTTCTCTCCTTGTCTGAGATTATTATCCTATCTGATCTCACAACCTGCCTGTTCTCTCTGCTAGAAAATGGACTTCAAACTCATGAGCCTGGAGCTATTGAAACTTCCATGCCACCATGTTAAATTGGCCAATCTAGAATGCATTATTATCACAATGGACGCATTTGGAATGTAGGAAGGTTCAAATGTTCAAGCAATGGCCAAATGTCACACCCTCAGCTTAGATGTGGTTTACTTTGGTTTACAATATAATCATTAGCTCTTTTCATTGTTTTAGCATACCTGGTTTCTGCTGACTTTGCTCTGAAGCCTCTAATCTTATATGTAATTAGTAATTATAACAAGCTTAACAATGATAGCATCAGATACATCAGTTGCCAGCTTTTTTTTTAAAAAAAAGACTTGTCTCTTATCTTTAGTTAAAAGCCAAAGTGGTTAATTATTTATGGTCAGCTTTATCGAGTACCTGGCTGCTTCTGGTTTACAGTATTTCAATAGCATCTTCACACTGCTAGCTGCCATCTGGACCATATTGCGGCTAAATCAAATTCAATAAACTTTAACCTTCCGCTCTCTGAGGTTTATTCAAATGAAATGAAAGCTGGCATGGTAAATCCAGTCTGTTTTCAAACTGTGCAGTTATCTTCATTTCTGAGCATTTTGGTAATGAAAGGAGGGAGAAACAGTATGATATAATTACCTAATAATTACATTACAAAGCTGGAGTGAAGATCTTCCTTGCTAATTGCCAAGGATTTGGCAAAGATATCTTCATCTATGTGAATTTAATCTTTGCGCAAAAGGTTATATTTTATTTCCTGCTTTCTCCAAGTAAAAATAGAAGACAAATAAAAACTTAAAATGTGCCCATATAAAAGTCTTCAACAAAATGTTATAAAACTTAAGTACTGGTCTGCATTACAGATACAAAGCTGGATAACAATTAGTTGAATACAACCCAAATTATGTCCATTCCTTAATATATGCTGTGATCTGATGGGCTGTTTGATGTTATGTCATCGCTGTTGGTCCGCAGATTTAAAATGCAGGTTCAGGCAGTAACATCTGTCTCCATTCCCCAGTCGTCAGCACCTCATTCTCACCCATTTTTGAGTATGAGTTATTTGACACCAGAAAAATCTGTTTTTTTATGGATTGAGCTAGTCTCACTGTGCATCTCCTGATGTCTGAACTTTCTCTTGCAAAATCAAGCCATTTGGGAAGTCAGATTGCACACTTCCATCTACTCACTAATTTTTTTCCAGTTAGCTATGTGCACATAAGTGGATCTTCACCCCATGGTTTTGAATCACTGCTTGCACATGTCTGCACCCAAACGAACTATCAGGATTGGGAGACCCCAGGGAAGTTGTTTTTGAGCAACACCCCAACCAAAACTCCACTCTCCTGTTCCTTGGGGTTGGAAAGCTGTGAAAATAGACCTTAGTTAGGCTTTGATATTTTTTATGCTTCAGAGTTTGAGAGCGCCCCATGATTGACACAAGAGTAAATCTACTGAAGTCAGTAGGGTTACACTCATGTAGATCTGCATGATGCTTACACTCCCCCCTACCATGTATTCCAAGGAAGAGAGACAAAGAGAAGGAGGCTGAGAGGAGCCGCAGTATCTGGCGGAGGGATTGTGGAGCTATCAAAAAGCAGCTAATGTTTTGGCTATGTGCCTATGTGCTTGCATGAAGGACAAACAAAAAAAGAATGCCACCCACCTGCCCACTCTGTGGCCACTGTACAGCAATAATCTGAATGGTCAACCATGGAGTGAGCACATGGTGAGGCGGGTTAAGGGTGGCATGTTTGAACGAACCTCTCTGGAACAAATAACAACAGATAAAATAGAGGTGTGGCCAGACCATGCCAAGCCTGTCATCTGACTGCAGCCATAGTTAATATATCTAATTCAACTGTAATAATTTATGACATTTCATCTAATTATTATTCTGACATCTCATTGTCTAGTTTCTAATGCCTGGATGATGAGAGAGACACCTGAGAGGAGAGTGTTCCCTCTAAGCTGCAGACCCTTGTGAGCAAAAATTCTATTTTATTAGCTAATGGCATTAAAGGTGTGAGCTACTGCATACATCACTGTGCTCTGGGATCATCCTTCCTGAGCTAAAGAGTTGAAGGGCTAGGAGGGCAAGCTCACTGAGCTTCCCTAAATACACACATCAATCATGCAAGCTCACCAGAGGTTGCATCAGCTCTGTGAGTCAGCACAAAGCCTAATTACAGGTGAGGTCATTCCACCTTACCTCAATAACAAGTAACAGCTGGGCCATGATGCAGCATGACTCAGCATGACATTGCAGAAACAACATTACTATTACTAAGATGGAGTCAGTCATTTTAATAACTCTCTGTGATAAGTAGTATTTTCTTTTGTCCATCTTGAACTTACTGCCCATTAGCTTCACTGGATGCCCTCAAGTTCTAGTATTTTGGGAGAGGAAGAAAAATAATTCTTCGTCAGCTCTCGGTATCCTGTGCATAATTTTATAAACCTCTATCATGTTCCCTCTTAGTTATTTCTTTTCTAAATTGAAAAGTCACAGATTCTTTAATTGTTCCTAATAGGGGAGGTACTCCAACCCCGTAATCATTTTGGTTGCCTTCTTTTGTCCTTTTTCCAGCTCTGCAATGTCTTTTTTGAGATACAGTTACCAGAACTGTACCCGATATTCCAAATGAGACCACACCTGAGATCTATACAGGGACATTATAATGTCAGCTGTTTTATTTTCAAGCCCTTTCCTAATAATATTTAAGCTGAAGGGTGTTTACAGATATAATGACTTCGATCACCTGTTGTGGTTTATTCACATGAGTATTTCTACTTGGAAGACTCTTTTTTTCCATTCAGCTCAAACAATCACCATCAGAATCAAAATAAAAGGTAACCAGGAAATCACTGTTGATAATTTCAGTAAAGGCATAACTTATGTTTTTCAATATCAGCATAGACAGGGAAGTTTGTATTACCATCATGTTAACTGTGTGATATATTATCCCCACCTTTTCAGATTCATAGGGTCTACTTTCAAGGATCCTCAACTGATGCCCAGCATGTTCAGTCTTTGGAACCCTTAAAATCCACAGAATCACTGAAATACTCATACACAGGAACCTTATCAAATAATCCATAGTGCTTAGTGAAAACTAGAGGAATATACATATGTACAAACATCATGGGTAAAGTATAGATTAATTAGCCACATGAGCATGAGATCGATACAAGACACAGTTCGAATACATATGTGCCCCATCATGTGCCAAAAAATCCAGTACCTGATTGAGCAAATAGCAGGAGAGGGAAATCTTGGGAAGTCCTGAAGGTTAGGTGAGTGTGGGGCATTATGATATAATTTAACTGGTAAAACAAAATTTGTATCTGAAGAATCCTTGGGTTTTAAAAAATCACCAAAATAGAATGCAAGGTGTACAGAGTAAATAAAAATAAAACCATGATACTGTGGTGATGGTAAAATTAAAGTGGTCAGTTCATACATTTAGAGTTTGTTTTAGATTAATTTTCGTGGAACATACAAAAATGAACAGGAGGGGCTAACCTCATCATGGTCTGATGTGAATATATCAGAATCAGGATCATTGCTGGTTAAACAGAAAGCTGGACTACATAAGGAAAGAAAAGATTCCCTGTGCAAGCACCAGTCGTTTCTGACTCTGGGGTGATGTTGCTTTCACAACGTTTTCACAGCAGACTTTTTACGGGGTGGTTTGCCATTGCTTTCCCCAGTCATCTACACTTTCCCCTCAGCAAGCTGGGTACTGACCTTGGAAGGATGGAAGGCTGAGCCAACCTCGAGCTGGCTACCTGAAAACCCAGCTTCCACTGGGGATCGAACTCGGGTCGTGAGCAGAATTTAGGACTGCAGTACTGCAGCTTTAACACTCTGCGCCACAGGGCTCCCAGCCTAATCAAGCTCAACAATAGATTAATTATTCAGAACTCATCATCAGTTGAAATGGAAAGTTAATTTTATAGAGAAATTAAACACTACAATCTTTTCACACTACTGAGAAATTCTTTTTCTGCATTCAACAGCAAATGGAATTTAAATCGTTATTCCATACAACTATATTACTCTATATTCTCCATAAAAAATCATTCACATGCAAGATTGTAGTTTTTAGACATCCCCTTTAGGAAAGGCTCCAGATCCCACAATTGTCCTTTGTTTTCAGCTTAATCTCTTATTCTTTCCAGGTACTTATAAATCAGTTAATTATCATTTCCTTGGGAAAGTGGAGAAGGATAAGTACAGCTTTCCACTTTATAGCCAGCCAAAGTCACTGCTTAGGATTTTTTTAAAAAATGTATGATGTGAAATACTGATTTAAAAAAAAATGAGTAGTGGTTTTAGCTGGCTACAATGAAAAGAAAGTACACAAGCCTTACCTTAGCCCTAACAATAACGAATAACTTGTGATTGATTTATGAATGCTGCAAGACAACAGGAATCAATGAATTAAGCAGAAAGAGGAAAGGAGGAAAAGATTAAAGGACAAAAGCTCCTTAACCATAGTCTGAACCTGTAATGGACTTGGGGGGGGGGGGGCGGTGTTATTGACAATAAGTCAGATCTAAAGAAAGGTGGAAAACACCATTAGTTGCATCTGCATATCAGTTAATATTGGACTATTATTGTGCTATAGCATTCACACTTCACTATACTATCTTGTCCTTACATGAAAATCCAGCTGCAAAGATTGCTATAGAGAAAGATCCAGCAAACATTGTCTGGATTCTCCATTAAAACTAAGTGTATGAATAATAGCAATTGCGGGTCTATGGTTAGTATGGAACTATCTAGCATTTGTGTGAGGAAAGGAAAGAAAAGGTCCCCTGTGCAAGCACCAGTCGTTTCTGACTCTGGGGTGACATTGCTTTCACAATGTTTTCACGGCAGACTTTTTACAAGGTGTTTTTTGCCATTGCCTTCCCCAGTCTTTTACACTTCCCCCGCAGCAAGCTGGGTACTCATTTTACCAACCTCGGAAGGATGGAAGGCTGAATTAACCTTGGACTGGCTACCTGAATCCAGCTTCCGCGGGAATTGAACTCAGGTTGTGAGCAGAGAGTTCAGACCACAGTACGGCAGTACTGCTGCTTTACCACTCTGCACTACGGGGCTGCTAATATTCGTGTGAGAGAGATGGCCTAATCAGGGACTTTTCTTGAAACACTCAAGAAAGATATATTCACTCACAAAGGATTTTCCCTGCTGGTTATAGATTAAAAATATTTAGGATTTTGATTGTTACCACCAAATATAATTCCAACAAAATATGAAAAAATAGGATTCTGTAGTAAAAGCAATCAGATCTTGTTGGCAAATTTAAGGGTGGAAAGTGGATTTTTTCCCCTTTCCTAAATGTCACCATTTGAAACCTCTCATAGTACAGCTGGAATGATGTCATAGGTTCTAATGGTTAAGCCTTTCCTGTGTTTGCTAAAGGGAATTGGAAGACTATAACATCCTGAGATTCAATAGTGAATACAAATCCTGAAGACGGAAATGGAAAGCCTTCACTTTCTTATCATGACCAACATTAATTTCTTCAGCAGAAAAAAAAGTCATATATCTCTTAATGGTAAATTACCATTTATTTTAAATGTGTCACATAAAGGAAGCCATAAGTCATTATTACTGATCTATTAAGGTTCATTCTATTTTACCTCTAATTAAATAAAAATGTGTTCTTTCAGATAATACTTTTTTGGTTTGAATATTGTTTTCTTGGATCCATGCCTGGTAGGATATTCAACAGTTTTGTCCCTCTATGGATACTTCTGCAAGCTCAGCACAGAGATTTTAAGAATATTTTGTGTAAAATATGAACAAAAACCTTTTCCTGTAAAAGCCTTTATGGGGGACTAAATCAATTGCTTCATTGCATTTTTGAATGAGATGATTTTTGAACAGTGCTTTTATATATTTAAAATGATGTTTTCCCCATCTTAATGCCCTTTTAACAGACTGCTGTATAGTTCTGGGTGTTTCTTGGACTGTTAGATATACCTTGTCTGTTGGCACTCATATATACACTTACACAAAACAGCCAAACAAAGTTTGAGTCCAGTGGCATCTTTAGGAACAACAAAGTTTTATTCTGGGTATAAACTTTTGTGCTCATGCTTGCGTCTTCAAACCAACATGGTTACCCGCCTGAATCAAAAATAACAGCCAGTATGGTCATTTTGCTCGTTCTTTAAAACAGCTCACATTTTCTATGTGCAATAGTTTGTCTTGTGGGATGTAACAGGCATTGAACAGGTGATTTATGACATGAAAATAGTCCTGGGAAAAGAGTTAACAACTGAAACAAGCCACAAGCAGATGCAGTTATGTGGGAATCTGTTCATGGGTTTCCAGTTGCCACATCTCTTTTGGCCCTTACTTGATAAGACAATCCATTACAAACAGTTGCCCAAACATGAAAGGAGAAAAAGAGGTGTGATACTTATAAACATTTTTCAACAGAAAACTTGATCAGTATTTCTGGCATAGGTGGACTTCCAGGGGAGGAAAATGTTGAGCTGAGCTGCTTCTCACAACGGGAGCAGGCTGGAACTTCTGTTCAGGGTAATGGAAGGCAAATTAATGCCTACTGCCTACTTTTCTCAGTCAGAGATTAGTCCAAGATATGCACAGGAAACTTTGAGGAGATTTACCTTGGCTTAAAAGAAGTCCCGGGGGGGGGCTTCTTTGAGGCTTTGAGGGGTCTCTGGGAAGAGTTGCATTTTCATCATCTGCAGAAGTTTTTCAGAGTCATTTATTTGACATAAACTCAGCAGGATCCTAACCTTCTTGGACATTGCTAAACATCTAAAGCTTTGCAAGACCAGTGGAAACTTGGATAATTGGAAGAAAAGGTACAGATAACTATCTTTCATTCTGGAACTATTTACAGCTTCAAGATGCAAATTTAAAAGGTGGGAAAGGAAAATTTAGAGAGCTTGGAAGAAGAGGGGAGGAAGAGGTGAAATTTGGACTTTATAAATATGAAGGACAGTGTTAAAAACTGTTAAAAAGTGGAAAGGAATTTATTGTTTAGTCTACTTGCAGTTTTGGAAGAAAAAGCACCATCATATTGGCACAGACCTGCAGTACATCTGAGCAAGACAGGAAATACGTCAAGTATCGTGAGATCTCCTTACCAGTGTGAATGAGACTTCATGGCAACAAAAGCAGGAAGTAGTGGAAAGAAAACCTACTCTAGGAATATATACCATTGAGAAACATTGACGACCATTGCTGGGAGGCTAAAATAACAATAATTTTTTGTAAAGTATTCGGGACATTAAAAATTGTTGGAATTAATTGAGAAGAGGGTAAGAAGATAAATACTATTGGTCATATTATTTTTGTGGTCCTCGGAAGTTTTTAAAGGGGGAAAAAATGCACGAAGCAGTAAAAAGTTGCGACCGCCATTTTGGAAGATTTAAAAACTTTAAAAATAAATATCTTGACTTTGGGAGCTCCGAGGACGTGAAATTTGGCTTGTTATAAAGGGCAAGTCCTACTCTTTTGAACCTGATAGTTGAATTGGAAATTGGTGAGGTCCAAAATTTCATGTTTTTTTAAAGGGTTTAAAAGTTTTAAAAATTAATATCTTGGTCTAGGAAGCTCCGAGGATGGTGAAATTAGGCTTGTTATAAAAAGCGAGCTCCAATCTTTTGAATCTGATAATTAGATTTGGTGTTTTTAAATGTCTGAACACAAGCAGCCCCGTACAAGGGCTACTTCATTGGATAAAATGCAGAACCAATTAGAGGCAATGGAGGCCAGAATGATGAAAGGGGTGAGAGAGATGATAGATGAATCGAAAAAAGAAATTATTGCAGAGATTAGAAAAGACATGGAAGATCTCAGAAAGGAAACTGAGGAAACATCTAAGAAAGTGCAGGAGGTAGAAGGCAAAATGAAAGTATATGATTCCACCTTGTTGAAAATGCAGAAAAAGTGACAATCCATGACTGCAAATTGATGGAGACCCAGATACGTCTGAGAGGAGTACCTGAAGGGGAGGATGGTGATTTTAAAAGGATATATAATAAAAATAATTGCAGAATTTTTAGATGAAGACCCTGAAGAGACTAAAAACATGTATGATTATATGTATAGAGTGAATTCACTTTTTGCCAAGAAAAATAACTTACCAAGAGATGTTGTTATAAGATATATGACAAAGGAAATGGTGGGAAGAATCATGAATAAAAACTTTGAAAAGACATTGATAGTGGGAGGCAGTAAAGTGAGAGTCATGAAGGAGCTGCCAGGGCAAGTGATAAACGACAGAAGAACATATAAAAAGTTGACAGAAAAATTGAGAGACAATGGAATGAGGTTTAGATGGATAATACCTGAAGGTTTGAGCTTTGAACTCCAGGGGAAGAGAATCACAATTACAAATGCTCAGGAGCTGCGTAGATTTTTTGAAGAAAATAAAGAATTTGCACCATGATAGATTACAAATTATTGTCTTGGAATGTTAATGGACTAAATTCACCACAAAAAAGAAGGGCAACATTTCATTGGATTAAGAAACAAAACTGTAATATAATTTGTTTGAAAGAAGTGTATATTAAACAAAAGGATTATAAATTTTTATGAAACAAACAATTGGGAGTAGAATTTTTTTCATTAGCTGAACAGAAGAAAAGGGGAGTGGTTTTGTATATTAGACAAGAATTGGAGCCAAAATTAGTGTTTAAAGATAAAGATGGAAGATTTGTTGCAGTAGAGACAATATTAAATGGGAAAAAAAACGTTACTGGGATTGTATGCGCCTAATGGTGCAAAGGATTTTTTTTAAAGACATTACACAACAGCTTGATGAACTGACCTATGACCAAGTTTTGATAATGGGAGATTTTAATGGAACAGTTAAGAACTCATTGGATAGATCTGGAGGGGAAAAAACCAATTGTAAAGAAGGGAAATTGCTAACGTCTTTTTTTAAATTGGTTAAACAAGAAAATTTGGAAGATATATGGAGGAAATTTAACCCTGAAGTTCAGGATTATACTTTTTTTCAGCAAGACACAAAACTTTTTCTAGAATTTACATGTTGCGGGGAACCAAAGACTTAGGTCTTATAACAGGGAAGATAGAGATTTTACCTAAAATTGGGGCTGATCATAACCCAATAATGTGAATTACAAAATTGTCCAAGAAATTGAGAAAATGGAGATTGAATGAAGATTTGCTACAGAATAAAGAAACAGTGACATACCTAGAAAATGAAACTAAAGCTTTTTTCCAAGTAAATGATAAAGAGGATATTGATTTTCAGATGGTCTAGGATGCTTATAAAGCAGTAATGAGAGGAGTGTTGATTGCTTTGAATAATAAAGATAAGAGAATGAAAGAAAAGCAGTTGTTGGACATTCAAAATGAAATAAAGAAAAAGGAAGGGGAGTTGAGAAAAAGACCAGGGAAAAAGAACATTTTAAGGGAAATTACAATATTACAAACTCAGTTGAGACATTTGTTAAATAAAGAGTGGAATGGAATTTGAAAAGACTTCAGCAGTAATCCTTTGAAGGAGCAAATAAACCGGGAAAGTATTTGGCTTGGCAATTGAAGAAAAAGAGAGAAAATAGAATAATTAACAGAATTGTGGTGGATGGAAGAGAAGTGGTTACTCAAGAGGGAATAAAAAGAGAATTTTTTAAGTACTATGCCAAATTGTTTAAAGGTGTTAAAATAAAGAAAGAGAAAATGGATGAGTATTTACAAAAGATAAAAATAGAGCTCTTAACTGAAAATATGAGAAAAATTTTGAATGATCCTATTGAAAAAATAGAGGTTGAAGCAGCAATTAATGCAATGGAAAATGGAAAAGCACCTGGACCAGATGGATATACAGCTAAATATTTTAAAACTTTTAAAGATGAACTAATACCAAAACTGCAGAAGTTGATGAACATGATAAGAATAAGAGGGAATGTACCAAACACATGGAAAGAAGCTGTTATTTCATTGATTCCCAAGGAAGATAGAGATGTCACAAATGTAAAAAATTATTGACCTATTTCGATATTAAATAATGATTATAAAATATTTACAAGAATCTTGGCAGAACGGCTTAAACAACATTTGATAAACTTTATAAAGGAAGATCAAGCAGGATTTCTTCCCAAAAGACAAATAAGAGACAATATTAGAACTGTTGTAAATATTGTAGAATATTATGAAAGACATCCAGAAAAAGAAGTAGGATTGTTCTTTGCAGATGCAGAGAAAGCATTTGACAATTTAAATTGGGACTTTATGTTTGCAGTAATGGAAAAAATGGAGATGGGAGAAAGTTTTATAAGAATCATAAAAGCAATATACTCTGAACAAAGTGCAAGGTTGTGTATAAATGCAGACCTTACAGAAGATATGAAAGTCAGCAAAGGTACCAGACAAGGCTGTCCGCTTTCACGATTGTTGTTTATAATGACTCTTGAAATATTACTGATGCAGATCCAAGAGGAAAAAGAATAAAAGGATTTACTTACAAATACAGAGCTTTTGCTGATGATATAATGTTTATAAATGAAAACCCCATACAAGTTACACCTTTGTTGTTAGCCAAAATACAAGAGTTTGGGGAGTTCGCGGGACTTTGTATTAATAGAGGAAAATAAAAAATTCTGTGTAAAAATATGTGGATGAACAAGCAACAAGAACTACAGAGACTAACGGGCTGTGAAGTCACTTCTAAGGTAAAGTACCTAGGGGTAGAGATTACAATGAAAAATATTGACTTGTTTAAAAATAACTATGAGAAGTTATGGCATAAAATGGATGAAGACATGCTAAAATGGAACAAGCTTAAATTGTCAATGCTTGGTAGAATAGCTGCAATTAAAATGAATATCTTTCCAAGAATAATGTATTTGTTTCAAACTATTCCTATTGTGAAGGACGGCAAACAATTTGATAAATGGCGAAGGAAAATCTCAGAATTTGTGTGGGCTGGGAAGAAACCAAGGATTAAAATGAAAATTTTGACTGATGCAAAAGAGAGAGGTGGATTTCAACTACCAGATTTAAAATTATATCATGAAGCAGTTTGTTTAGTGTGGATGAAAGAATGGATAACGTTGTTAAATAAAAAACTTTTGGCGCTGAAAGGTCATGGAAATAAATTTGGCTGGCACGCGTATTTGTATTATGGAAAAAAGAAGATGGAAGGTTTTTTCTCTCGCCTTTATATAAGAAGTAATTTACTAAATACATGGATGAAATACAAGAAATATGGAGATGAGAGAAGACCATTATGGATAGTGCCAGCTGAAGTAATAAAAATAACGGCTGAGATAGGTGAAGAAAAGTGGTTGTCATATAATCAATTATTAAAAATACAAAGTGGCAAAATAGAACTGAAAACTGCTGAAGAGTTGAATCATAAATATGATTGGTTCCAAATGCAACAAATAAAGAGTTTGGTAGATAATGATATCAAAACTAAAGGAATATGAAAAGAACAAACAGAAATGGAAAAAGTTCTGCTTGGAGAGAATGCAAAATTAATTTCAAAAGTATATAAATTACTTCTACAATGGTCTACAGAAGATGAAGTAGTGAAATCTCAAATGATCAAATGGGCAATTGATGTAAATAAAGAAATACAGATGGAAACTTGGGAATATTTGTGGAAGAACTCTATGAAACTTTCAACATGTCAAAGTATTAAAGAAAACTGTTTTAAGATGATGTATAGATGGTATATGACTCCTAAAAAATTAGCAAAGATGAATAACAAGATGCTAGACAGATGTTGGAAATGTAAAAAGCATGAAGGTTCTTTCTACCATATGTGGTGGACTTGTGAAAGAGCAAAACAGTATTGGCAAATGATTCAACAAGAAATTTCTAGGATATTGGGGTATGAAGTAATGAAAGTTGCAGAGAATTTCTTATTGGGATTACAAATGCAAAAATTTCCGAAAGAAGATAGAACTTTAATCTGGTACTTGCTTTCAGCTGCTAGGACATTGTATGCGCAGTTGTGGAAGCAAGAAAAAATACCAGAGAAATGGGATTGGATTATAAAAGTTATGACATGGAGTGAAATGGACAAATTAACAAGAATATTAAGAGACTATGATTTAGAAGTTTTAAGACGGAGTGGAAAAAGTTTAGAAGATATATAGAAAAAGAGTGGAAAATAAAAGGACATTGGACAATTTTTGATAATAATTAAGTTTTAAAAAGAAGAATATAAATTCTTGTTTTAATAGTTAAGGGTACCTTTAATATTTTTTTTAAGCAAATAACACTGGCGGGGGTCAAGTAACGGGGGGAGGGGAGGGGGGAAAGTTATATATGGGGTAAATAAAAGAAATTTTTAAGATGTAAGATATAGATTTAGATTTATTACCATATGTTACTAATAAAATTGTTTTACCAAGTATTTCTGGCATAGGTGTCATTTTCTTTTTTTCTTCCACTCCATTATTTTAAACAAAGTTAGAGACAGTTAAACTCCATTATTTTAAACAAAGTTAGAGACAGAATTACAATTTTCTAAGTAATTTCATGGTTGGTTTTGGTTGACATTTGATCAAATTACAAGAGATACTTCAGAGAAAGAAACAAAAAAAGAATGATTAAAGTGACTCCAGATCAATACCTTTCTGTTGATATCTATCTCCAAGGCAAAAATCTTTCTCAATGAAATTCCCACTGTGATATTGTGTTGAGGTGGTGATCATAAGAAACTTAACCCCTCATATGGTCAGAGGCAATAATGGTCCAGCAACTGAATTCTAGACTTGAAAAGCTGTTTTGTCCCCTTCAATAACTCCATCATTACGGTATATAGCCACCTTCTTTAATGAGGTTGAGAATTTTTTAGGAAATGTGTTTTTCTCTCTTAATGGCCTTTGGGTAAGAGATTCTGATGTAGAAAAATCAATACTTCTATTCAGAAAGAGGAAAAAAAGATAATGAAACAAATAATTACAGCTCTGCAGACTTAATAAATGGCAGTCATTTGTGGCAATAGGTGGAGAGAAATGGTATGAAGTATTTGCAGATACTTAAATGTGGTGTTATAAACATGGGGCTTAGCAGCATTGTTTTATTACTTCTTTAGAATCACTCAGCTTTAGTTTAGTCAGAACCATCACCCATGTGAGTACAGATGTTGCAGCTGGACCTAACTCACAAGGAAACACTGTTAGGATGAATTAATACCTTCATATAGTTGATTTGTATGTAAATACCCAGTTTCCTTTGAAGACAGAGAGACCAAAAAGTGTCACTGTCACCACCGAGTGTTTGTGTATAGGCAAAGTAAGTAAAGATTCAGTTCATAAAAATGCCAGACTAGCACTGCCAAACTAGCACTGGCCTCATACTCTCAAATGATTGTGGCAGGGTCTTTTCAGGACTGACCCTGACTGTTGATAAAATGGTTGGCTTCATGGCACATTTCAGCCACCGTCTATGACTAAACTCCTCTCTTACTCTAGCCTACAGTGCCTCTGCAAGAGTTCATATGTCAGTGGAAAATGAAATTTGAATCCAACTCATAGTCACCATTATGCAACATAATTTTGTGGGCAATTCTGTGACTGTTTTCCCCTCCTTTGCACCTGAATAAACGTTGAATAAGAGAGGGGAAGGCTATTCCAAGACTTCCCTTTGTTCAATTGAGATGAAGATGTGTGTCCCTGCTTTGGTTTTGCACATGCAATTCTCTTTATAGAAGGACTGGGTGTAAAGTTACTTGGGAGTTTTTTTGACATATGTCTTACAAACAGGGAAATCTGCACTTCAAAACATTGAAACTGAACATTCAGGAACAGAACCTGTCAGACACATCACAGGAATCTTGACCAGGTACTTTTTATCTTCTATCCAAAATACACAAACCAGGCAACCCGGGACGTCCCATTGTGTCGGGGATAGGCACTATCACTGAGGGAGTATCTGGATATATGGACTCCATTCTAAGACCCTATGCCCCCAGTGCCCCCAGTTATGTTCGTGACACTACAAATTTTGAGGAAAATACAATCTTTGAACAACCTTCCAGATAATACTATCTTAGCCACCATGGATGTGGAATCTTTGTATACCAACAACCCACACCGAGATGGATTACAAGCTGTAAGTAATATAATCTCTGATAAAAACATAGCTGACTTTGCCACCCAACTGTGTCATTTTGTTCTCACCCATAACTACTTCAGATTTGGCAATGAACTTTTCCTACTGATCAATGGTACAGCCATGGGCACCCATGTGGACCCACAATATGCTAACATCTTTATGGCTGACTTGGAGCAGCGCTTCCTAGACACCCACCCACTCCTACCTACCTTATACCTGCGTTACATTGATGACATCTTTATGGTCTGGACACATGATAAAGAAGTCCTGGACTCATTCCACCATGCTTTCAATGACTTTCACCCTACCATCAATCTGACAATGAACCAGTCTATGCAAGAAATACATTTTTTTGACAACACTGTAAAAATAAAACAATGGACGCATTGACACCACCTTATACTGGAAGAAGAAGATGACATTGGATTTATGTTCCACCCTCCACTCAAGAGTCTCAGAGTGGCTCACAATCTCCTTTATCTTCCTCCCCACAACAAACACCCTGTGAGGTGGGTGGGGCTGAGAGGGCTTTCACAGAACCTGCCCTTTCAAGGACTCCTATGAGAGCTATGGCTGACCCAAGGCCATTTCAGCAGGTGCAAGTGGAGGAGTGGGGAATCAAACCACTTAACCACTACGTCAAACTGGCTACACCAAACTGAAAACCTACTGACCGATAAACACACCTGCATGCCTCCAGCTACCATCCCAAACATACCAAACAT